>NC_056746.1:1034857863-1035120363 GCF_019279795.1 Protopterus annectens | reverse complement strand
GAGTTCATGCATGATTTGACGGATCCCGGCACCTGACAGGTAGCTGACTGTGACCTTCTCCTTGTTCAGGGGGACATCTGTGTGTCTCACTATTGAGTCACCTATAATGAGAACATTAGGTTTTGAGGTGTTTTGCCTTAGGGGCTTAATTGTTGAGAGACTGATATGTGTGTTGTTATGTGTAGTGGTGAATTCTGTTCATGTACCAGTATGTGCTTGTTTTTTGCACTTTGGAGGTCTCTGGTCTCTTGGCAGGCTCTTAATGAGTACCTTTGCAAATGTGGGTTTATGTGTCTTGACCTTATCTTATGTGAGAGGGGAGTTGTATGTGCTGGCATCCTGTTGTATGTCTTGTATATTGTTATGTGAGACGACTGATTCTAATTTCATGGTATAGTTACATTTCTCATATGCTGTGTTTGTTTGCTTTAGGAGCAAGTGGTTGTCAGTATAGATGAGGCAATCACTACATTGCCTCAGGATGCTCATGTCAATCAGTTTGGCTGAAAAAATGGTGGCACACTGTCCATCCATTATGGCAGGTATATGAAGTAACTAGTGGGGATGGGCTAGATGGGCCAGGGTTTGGTTGTAAGACTAACAAAGGCAGCTATTCTGTGGAGGGCTAAGGGTGGAAGACTGTGTCAGTACCTTAGAATGTGTAACTGAGTTGCTTACTAAGTAGCAATGTGCAACTGCACTGTGCACAGAGAGGCAGTGGAGCTAAGGAGGGTTCTCTACAGATATTAAGGGAAAATTGTGTTTCTAAGCATATATGTCTATACATGGCAGCACTAAATCCTGTGGTGTGGTGCACAGCTATGCACAAACACAAGGCATAAACACAAGTGAAGTTAAACAGTTTTAACACAAATTAACCAATAGGAAAGCTCAGAACTGAGCCTTTTTCCAACAATCCCCAACGCAGATGGGTCCTGAGCTACACACATCTACGACAAGGGTGCAGGAGGGCCTTTTTAATGTAGGATGTCTGGTTTAAGCACTCCAGTACTACCGAACAGCCTAGATTCAGCAAATCTGAATCTAGCCTATGCTATGAAATACAGAAGTACTACAAATTCAAAGCGCAGGAAAAAAACAGTCACAGCAGTAACAACAGCAAAACTTAAGCAGCAGTTAAGCAAAATAGAATTCAAAAAAGTGCAATGCAAGCTTAAAATATACTTATTTTTTGTTGAACACATTGGATGCCTTGGATTTAGTTCAGATTCACTCCAAATCTCTGGCTAAAATACAAACAAAGTTAAACAGTTTTAACACAAATTAACCAAAAGGAAAGCCCAAAACTGATCCTATTTACAGCAGTCCCCAACTCAGATGAATCCTGGGCTACACACTTCTGCCACAATGGTCCAGGAGGGCCTTCTTAATGTAGGATGGCTGGTTTTGGTGCTCAGGTAATACCAAACAGCCAGAATCTACCAAATCCACCACATCACACACGCACTTAAGTCTCTCCACAACAGGTACAAGTATGACTCTGTCATTGTCCATGTTGGTGTGAATGACTTAAGACGTACCTCCCTGGGCTATGTGGAGAGAGACATGATTGAGCTCTCAGAGTATGTGTCCCATGCAGGTATGATCCTAGCCTTGAGCAGCATCCTACCTTCACCAAGAATGATAAATACCAAAAAATAATAATTGACTTCTGTTAGGAAAATATATAACTGCAATGCAATATGTAGGCTTAGTGTATTAAAATATATAACTGCAATATGCAGGTTTAGTGTATTAAGGGTTAAAAGGAGTTAATACATTTATTCTGCTTATTCTGTGTGAAAATATGCAGCTGCTAGAAGCTCTGAAAAGAGAACAATGGATGTCTGTAAATCCACCATGGTCAGCAGAAAGTGTATTGAGTCCAGGACTGTACCTTGAATGTATCATATCAGAACTAGAGAAAGAATTGTGAGAAACTAAGGGAAGCTGAAACAAACTTAAGGCCAGGTTGTTTTTCTCAAAAAAACATGTTTTTGCAAGACAGCAATTATTTGACCATGTCAGCAGCAAATCTAATAATAGCATCTTTCTGTGAACTTGTAGAAAACTGTATAAAAACTATAGGCTGAACTATGGAAAATCAGACAAACCTTGTACCTACATACTTTGTCTCCTTGCTGCAAGTAATAAAGGGTGCCTTGCTTGAACCTAACGTGCATTAATCTTTGTGTTTTCCTTTACAGATTGGTCCTTCGGACCGGAATCCCTCTCTTCACCTCGGATCAGACGGCCAGATGGCTGAAACCGTACGGGGAAGAAACCAAATCTGTTCTTCTTATATGTAAAGTCCTCCGACTGAATTGTCGTCAAAAGAGGCCAGCCACTTTCTGATCTATGACTGAAGGACGGGTTTTCCGCGAATCGGTGATCAATCGTGGGCTCAGGTAAGGTGAATCTACTTTTTTCTGTTTTAGGATCAGGGACTAGATGTGTATTGTTTTTTGTCAGATTGTATTTTTCTTACAGTCAGGGATAAGAAAGGTACTGTCTTGTCATAGATCAGGAGAAACAGAATAAGTAGACTTTAGGTAGTCATTCTGAAGAGACTATAACAAAATCCGTGGTACACGTTAAAACTAGAGAATCAAGGTGAAGTTACGTAACAATCAAAGGTAAGGGAAAATGGGTAATGACTGTGCAAAAACACTCCGAGACCCACCGTTACCGGAGGATGCAAAATATATGCAGTCACAGCGCGCAGACAATGTTAGATACTTTTCAAAATGGGTTATTAAATACGAATTTGACGGAAAATTGGAAAAATCCTCACTCACCAAACTTATTAAACAACTTAAAACTGATTCTAAAGGTCAGGTAAAAAAGCAACGACAGTTAGGAATTCCCCAGGCACACAGGTGGCTGGAGGAAGTAAACCATAGGGACCAAAAGAACAAGGATTCAAAAACAATGTTTTTAGATAGGGAGGATAACAACCTAGTAATATCAACAGCACCTCCGCCTCCCTTACCAGAATATGGGGCGAGTAGACAGGTAGATCCACCTCCGCTATATCCTGTGGTCACTGAGGATAGGGACGCTATAAAACTAAAACTAGCTAAAATAAGGGATCCCATTGAAACTAGGTCCCGAACAAAAGCAGGTAATCGGGAGTCATGGCAGAAATTTAAAGACACACAACCTGCGGGAGAAGAAGAAGAGGAAATATGTCCACTCATAGAAGTACTGAACCCTCAGGCTGGGCAGGATAATCAGGATCCAACCATCTTAGTATACAGACCCTGGACTCCGGAAGATATCCGGAAAGCTACAGAAGGGATTCCCCATCCGAAAATTAATTTTAGAAAATTCTCAGATGATTTACAAGGAATGAGGCTAAGTTATCATTTAAATGGGGAAGAAATAGAAAGGGTAGTTCAACAAATTGTAGGGCCAGACTGGTACATGATTTGTGGCAATTGGAATCCTCGTGATGCTGAACAGAAACCCATTCCTCATAGCAGTGCAGAGTTAGATGCTAGAGTAAAAGGACTTACAGACCGCATCTCTGAAAAATGGAAACCTAGGGCAGACTGGATGTGCATTAATCAATGCATCCAACAGGAGGGTGAGACAGTTGACCAATATTTCGCTAGGCTACTGGAATATTTTAATAACCACTGTGGGATGCAGATCCCCGAAGACCAAAAACAAGATTCCCCATATGAACAGCAGTTGAAAATGCATTTTTGAAAGGCAGTAGTGCACCTATAAGCAGTTTCATTACAAAACATATGGTTGATCATCGAACTAGCAGGCTACAATCACTACTCGAATATGCTAGGCATGCTGAAAGGCATTTCAATAGCAAAAAGAAAAAGAAGGCTCAAGTATTTTCTGTAGAGGATGGAGCGGAAGTTTATGTAGTACACCCCGGAAAGAAGGGCAGGAAAAATGCACAGGGAGGTAGGCAGTCTGATCAGTGATCAGAAGACTTTGAAGGATGCAAGAAAAGGAGTGAATGTTTCAAATGTGGTAAAAAGGGACATTTGGCAAGGGATTGCAAGAAAAATAAGAAAGCAACTATGGACGACAAGGAAGGTGAAGACTGACTATATGATAGTCAGGAATCATTAGAAGGGGCTAGTGCAGAAAGGACAAATGAGAATGTGAAAAGGGAAATAGAGGAAGTACAGGGAATTGATGACGGTGAAGTAGAAGATGAAGTACTAGACTTGGCTTTATTGAGCTTGGAGCTCTACTTAGCAGATACTAAACCAGAAGTTATACTTACGGTGGAAGGCAGGGAAGTCAAATTTTTGTGCGACACAGGGGCATCATAAACCCTGATACACCCCTCCAAATTGTCAGAAAACTCAGAATCATCCGACTACATATTAGTCAAAGCAGCTAATCGGCAGCTATATCGGGAGCCCCTCTCCCGCAATATTACAATAACTGATCCTGTTTCGGGATTGACACAGAAAAGTAAGATTGTAGTTTCTGCAAAGTGCCCAGTGAATCTCTTGGGCAGGGATCTCATGCAGTTATTTGGTATAGCAGTAGTCCCAATCATGCAGGGAATGGAAGCACAGCGACAAACTGACACCTTTACGGTGCAATCGGGGGGGGGGGGGTGAAATATTTTATTGGTATAGTCAGGACTTGGTCACAACTGGTCCGGGGACTGTGACCAAGGAGCTGATGAACGTAGCCATCAGTAAGTTTCCCTCCCTCGACCTTCATAAACAACACCTGTCACATTGTACCCTATATTTTTGTAATACACCAGGACCTGATAAGGAATATGAAGAAAGATTATTTCAGAATCATACAAATAGATTGGTACTGTGTAACCTGTACTGGGACACAGAAGGGAATAGTGTAGTCAGCTGTTCGCTGCCTCAGGAATTTTTAACACTTTATAAATCTAATCGATTACCACATGTTAGCTTGACCAAGAATAAAACTATACAGTGGGCAGACCTAGGGGAGAAAGCCACAAGATGGGAGAAACAAACAGAACTGGAACTGTCAGGACAGGGAATACAAATACAAAAATTGAATTGGGTGACACAGACCAACCCAGGTGTGCACCTGCATTCTCTCGAAGGCAGCTGATGGACACTCCTACTGAAGGAGGAAGAAAACGCCTTGTGAGATGTACCAGAGACTCTCTGATCAACAGGGAAATCAGATGTAGGACTTATCTGTATGGCAGGGTCAGTTAATATCACACCAAAATCAGCATTTAGACCATAGAAAAGACAATACCCCTTAAGGAAAGATGCAGAGGCAGGGATAAAACCTATCATAGCAGCATTACTTAAGGGAGGGGTACTAGTGGAATCTCCCAATTCTCTGTGTAATACACCTTTATTTCCAGTTAAAAAAGCCAATGGAGAATGGCGTATGGTCCAGGATTTGCAAGCTGTGAATGACACAGTAATACCAAGGGCACCCATAGTGCCAGATCCACACACTCTGTTAAATGACTTAAAACCTCAACAAGAGTATTTCTCTGTGGTGGATATTAGTAACGCATTCTTTTCAATACCAATACACCCAGATAGCCAGTATTGGCTTGCATTCACATTTCAGGGAAAAAGATACACATATACACAACTACCACAGGGATATTGTGAGAGCCCTATGATATTCTCAAAGGAAATGTCAAGTAACTTGGCAAGGTTTAATCCACCGAAGGGCAGTCAGATTTTACTTTATGTTGATGACATTTTGTTAGCTGGCCCCACCCTGCAGGATTGTAGGGAAGATACAGTAGCACTTCTATGATTTTTAGCCGCTGAGGGACATAAAGTAAACAAAGACAAACTGCAGCTCTGGAAAAAACAGGTGAAGTACCTAGGATATGTGATATCCAAGGAAGGTAGAACATTAGATGAGGACAGAAAAGTGGCAATCTTGCAAGCACCAAAGCCTACCACCAAGAAGGAAATGATGTCCTTCTTGGGAACGACTAATTTTTGTCGAAGCTGGATTCCAAACTATGTCTTGGAATCTGCACCCTTAACTAACCTTATATATAAGACACCCATGGCAGCGCAAGATTTGTTACAATGGACATCAGAAGCAGAATCGGCTTTTTGTAAACTAAAACAATTAATAGCATTCTCTCTAGTTCTGGGATTACCAAATTATCATAAACGTTTTTTTCCAGACTGTAGATTGCAAGCAGGGTTATATGACATCAGTACTAACATAACAACATGGGGATAAACAATGTTCCATTGCTTACTATTCATCACAGCTGGACCCAGTGGCACGGTCACTACCCCAC
The DNA here is from genome assembly GCF_019279795.1 of Protopterus annectens. Lineage (NCBI taxonomy): Eukaryota > Metazoa > Chordata > Ceratodontiformes > Protopteridae > Protopterus > Protopterus annectens. Next base: position 1,035,114,101 of record NC_056746.1, on the reverse strand, counting down.
TGTGTCCAGGCAGTTGTTGCAGCTACAATGGCGGTACAGGCATCAGCTTCAGTAGTTTTGTTCCACCCCCTCACCTTGAGGGTACCCCATGCAGTCACAATTATCTTGTTTCAAGAAAAGGTGTCATTTCTTTCCCCTGCTAGGCATCTCTCCTGCATGACTATATTATTGAGCCAACCTCATATGACAATTGAACGATGCACGACTTTGAACCCTTCTACTCTGCTACCAACCCCTGCAGACGGCACACTGAACCGCTGCCTGCAGGTAATTGAGCAAAAGACACTACCTAGAAAAGATCTCACAGATGTCCCCTTGGATAATGCTGAGGTGACATACTACGTGGATGGCTCATGCAAAAGGGGACCTGCAGGACAGAACCTATTAAGATATGCAGTAGTCTCTGATACTGAAGTTATAGAAGCAAAATCTTTACCGCACCATTTATCTGCACAGGCAGCAGAACTGATTGCCCTGACACGGGCATGTACTTTAGCAAGGGGTAAATGTGTAAACATTTTTACTGATAGGCAGTACGCTTTTTCCACTGTACATGTGTTTGCACAACAGTGGAAAAACCTGGGAATGATAACATCTAATGGCAAACCTATAAATCATGCGCAGTTTATTTTAGATCTTTTAGAATCTATTCAATTACCTCAGAAGGTGGCCATTTGCAAATGTGCAGCTCACACCAAGCAACAAGATAGGATTTCAAAAGGTAATGCAAGAGCTGATACAGCTGCAAAACAAGCAGCTACAGAGGTATTTCTTTTAAATGAGGAATTACAACCCTCTGAAATTTTGAATCTGGATATGTTAAAAACAATGCAGACACTTACTATGCAAGCTGAAAAACAGTGATGGATAAAACGAGGAGCAGTCCTCGAAAATGGGCTATACATCTCTAAGGAAGGGAAACCAATACTATTCTCTAATTTGTTCCATTAAGCGGCATTGTTGAGCCATGGGCAGTGCCATGTCTCAACAGGGGAGATGATACAGCTGGTGAACCAGCTGTTCAGAACGTACGGATTTACAAACTATTCTAAAAAATTTTGTTTAATGTGTCAGATTTGTAACAAACACCATGCACAGGGGGCGATAAAGCCCAAGCAAGGGAGTTTTCCCACACCACCATATCCGTTTACACTATCTATATGGATTTCATAGAATTGAACAAATGTGAGAATAAGAAGTATTGCCTTGTCATTATAGATATGTTTTCCAGATGGGTGGAAGCCTTTCCAACCAAAAACCCAGGTGCAGCTACAGTGGCAAAAGTACTTGTTAAGGAAATTATTCCTAGGTTCGGCATTCCGGAGAGAATCTATAGTGACAATGGTACGCACTTTGTAAATCAAACCATACAACAGCTGAGTAAGTTTTTTGGTATTTCTTTAAAAAATCATTGTGCATATCATCCGCAGTCTGCAGGGCTGGTTGAAAGACATAATGGTATACTGAAAAGCAAACTGAGGAAAATGATAGCTGAGACAGGGAAAACCTGGCTGTACTGTTTACCCCTGGCACTGTTGAACATGAGAACCGTCCCTACAGCAAAAGGACTGACTCCTTTCGAGAAGCTGTATGGGAGGGCTTATTACACACCCCAGTGGAAACCTCTCATGCCATCAGACCAGGAAGCTGATTTTACATTAGCTGAATATATGAAAAAGTTGTTGAGTTCTAAACATCTGTTGCAGTTTAATTCTGTTTCAGGTAAAAAACAAACCGAAACATCGGAAGTGACAGTGATGCCAGGAGACTGGGTGTGGATTAAAATCGTGAAGCGAAAGAACTGGGCATCACCAAAGTGGGAAGGTTTCTTTCAACACCTACTGCAGTCAAAATAGCAGAGCGAGCTTCGTGGATACATCTGATGCACTGCAAGTTGGTGAAGAACTTCAAGCTGGACAAAGACCTTACCTCTCCATCAGGACCCTAAGCACAAAAGTCTGGCTACAAAGGGGGGGTCAGATCAATAGGAACTGATCCGTCTCAAACCCAGTGAGGCAATCATCGGTGCTAAGGTCCTATAGGGCAGAGAGTAAGATCACGTGTCCTGGGCGAAGATGACGGAAGCAAGAAAGATCCAAATACATCTGTTTGGAAGAGCCGGAGAAAACAGGAATGTAGAACAACCATTCTGCAGAAATATTGCATGACCATCCTGTTGACTCTATTGGTAACAATAATCTTTTTATTGTAGCCATTTCACTTCTCAGCCACACAAGTAGAACGAAGTAAACGTGCAAAGTGGCACTCAAATTTCAATACTTATCAGGCTATTAAGCACGCTTATGCAGACACCCTCAATATCTCCAATTGTTGGGTCTGTGCAGCTATTCCTACTGCACATGGAGGAATACCCTTAATACAGATTCCCTTAAATATGAATCAAACCTGGCAAGCACTACTGAAGGATGCAGTGAATGTGACATCGATTAAAAGAGTGACCCTATTTTTACCCAAGGCAAAAAGAGGAACAGTATGCTTTCAAAACTACGGAAAAACAGAAGTTGGAAATAGCACCTGTAATATGACAGTGATACATCACTGTACCAGAAATTCGTGCACCATGACAAACGAAGGCCAGCAATTACAGATTGGCAATAGCAATGACTTTACTGAAAGGAAGAAAACGGTTGATGAAAATCAAATCGTGTATAGTAAAATGTTCTGGGCTATGACCCAACAAAAGCCCGGTAACTATAAAATCGGCAACATCTCAGTCGCAATTCCTGACTGCTACTTCGTGTGTGGTGATAGAGCATATAAATGGCTACCAGGAAACTAGTCTGGAAGCTGTTTTCTGGCATATCTGATTCCAGCAATACGACATGTATCGACACTACCCCAGGGGAAAATTCAAAATGTTCGAGAAATCAAGAAACCCGCTAATCCGGTGGGACAAGTTGATGCATCCTGGATATATCACCATGATCTAGCCCATGTGAGTGACAAAGGACTGTCGCACATGGATCTGGGTGATTATGTCATATCTTGGGCGGGCATAATACCAGCATACGGAGCAGTGAAATCGATCTGGGAGCTGAGAAAACTATTCAAACTTCTTGAGACAATGAGTAATGCGACTTTTTCCGCCCTAGAATTGGTGACTGATGAACTCACAGCCATGAGGACAGTGGTGCTTCAAAATTGCATGGCTCTCGACTTCACCCTAGCGGCGAAAGAAGGGTTGTGTGCTTTAATCCAGGAGGAGTGCTGTTCGTTTATTCCTGACAACAAACATGAAATAGACAGCCATCTCGAAATAATTCAGCAAGTGTTGGCCATGACTAAACCAGGACCGAATCCATTGACAGACTTTTTCCAAAAATGGTTCGGGGGTTGGGGTAGCATCTTGATGAACATTCTGATTGCCATCTGTGCAGGGGCAGCCTTACTGATGGTGTGTGGATGCTGCTGCATCCCCTGTATAAAAGGACTAGTTGAAAATTTCATAGACACTTCAATTTCAAAGACTTTATATCGGAATATTGAGTTAGAGGTACTGATTAAAAGCTGAAAAAATACTTTCACAGGTTTGAACTGAATGACTCTCTAACTGCAAATCCTGAGTGGGAAATGGTTAAGGGAAGAAAAACTGTTTATGCTTGTTTTGAAAGTTGAATAAAGTATTAAAAGGGGGGAAATGTTAGGAAAATATATAACTACAATGCAATATGTAGGCTTAGTGTATTAAAATATATAACTGCAATATGCAGGTTTAGTGTATTAAGGGTTAAAAGGAGTTAATACATTTATTCTGCTTATTCTGTGTGAAAATATGCAGCTGCTAGAAGCTCTGAAAAAAGAACAATGGATGTCTGTAAATCCACCATGGTCAGCAGAAAGTGTATTGAGGCCAGGACTGTACCTTGAATGTATCATATCAGAACTAGAGAAAGAATTGTGAGAAACTAAGGGAAGCTGAAACAAACTCAAGGCCAGGTTGTTTTTCTCAAAAAACATGTTTTTGCAAGACAGCAATTATTTGACCATGTCAGCAGCAAATCTAATAATAGCATCATTCTGTGAACTTGTAGAAAACTGTATAAAAACTGTAGGCTGGACTATGGAAAAATCAGACAAACCTTGTTCATAGGTTCATAGATTAGTACTAAGCTAACTGCCCTTGCGAGCCATTTTAAGCCTAGCCAATTATCCCTTGTGAGACTCAAACCCTGCACCTTGTGTTTGTAAGGCAAACACCTTTAACCATTAGGCCACCCTCCCAACCCATGTACCTACATGCTTTGTCTCCTTGCTGCAAGTAATAAAGGGTGCCTTGCTTGAACCTAACGTGCATTGATCTTAGTGTTTCCCTTTACAACTTCAACAATTGGCTTAGTTTCTGGTGTCATTCCAAGGGGATCCAGTATCTGTCTGCCTGGGATTACATGGTTGACAGGCCTTGATGCGTTGCCAGAGATGGCTTTCACCTGTCACCCCTGGGATTGTGGATCCTGGCCAAGGCTCTTGCCTCCCCCATTGTGCTTTTTTTAGGCAATGTCCCAAAGACAAATCTTCCAGCATAAAAGATCTGTCAAAAAGCAAACTGAAGGTCATGCTGCTTGACACTAGGAGCCTTAACCTGAAAATGCACTCACTTGAGGCTCTCCTTGCACTGGAAGATGTCAACATCTGTGTGGTCATGGAAACTTGGTTCAGGGCTACAGAGAGCACCCCTGCCTTACTACACTACATGTCATTCCACACATTCTGACCCCAAAATCAAGTTGGGAAGACTAAGGGTGGTGGAGTCTCTATCTTCATTAAGGATGGGCACACCTCCAGACTGGTTTGCCAGCAATGGAACTACTCCAGGTGCAACTTACAGTTGCAAAGACACCCATCCAAAGTTATAGACAACTATAGATCCCTCCATGACTCAGGACACCCACTCCTCACTTGGACCTACTTGATTCCATCAAGGTACCCCCTAACACCCTGATCTTTGGTGACTTCAACTACCCCACCATAGACTGGGTGAACTATTCCTGCACAAATGTGCTCACCCAACTATTTCTTGACTTCATCAATTCTAATGCACTAGACCAGCTTGTCTCATCCCCCACAAGGGAAGATAACATTGTGGACTTGGTTCTCACCAACATGGGTAACCACTGCACCATTCCCATACTATGATCTTCCCTGGTGAGATCAGATCATCAGTCTGTCTCATTCAAAGTTTCTATGCCACCCATCCCCCCCCCCCAGCCATAACCAAGCTAAAAAACTTCTCAAAAGCTGATTACAACCTCCTAGGAGGGTATCAGTAGTTTTATACCACCACCCCCTCAGAGGATGCAGGCAACTATGCTGAACAGTATGTCAATGCAGTATACAAGCACCTGTACAACTTCATGGACTAAGCTATACCCAACAGAACTAAACCCTGCTCCTCAAGGAAACATAAAGCTGCCTGGTGGACATGCTCTATCAACAGGCTTTACAGCAAAAGAAAGAAACTGTTGTCCAAGGGTAAAAAGGAACACATTCCAAATTGGAAAAACTTCCCCCTTAGCCTCAACAAGCAAATCACATCACTAGTGAAAACTTCCATAGCCAATTATGAATCAAAACTAGCCTCCGGAACAAAGGGAAGCCACAAAGCCTTCTTCAGTTACATCAGGAACCTCTATGAGAAAGCCCAGGTTTGTTCCAAATTAGTACTTAATGGTATCACTTACACTGATCCTGTTGACTTAGCCAACCTGCTAGCAGATAGGTTCAGTGCAAACTTCACCACCTTGTCCTCCCAAAGGCCCATTTGACATCCCTGATACTTGTTCCGCACCTCACATCTCCATAGATCAAGTGTTAAAGGCCCTCCCAAGGCAAAGAACACAGCTTCCATGGGACCTGATAGTATCCTAGAGTGTATTCTGCACCATCTCCAACAGGAACTATCTTCACCATTGAGCACTCTGTTCAACCACATCCTAAGTACAAGCTTCATTCCAGCAGAGTGGAGAACTGCCATTGTCATCCCTTTGCACAAAGGTGGTGCCACTGCTGACCCTGGAAACTATTGCCCCATTAGCTTGATAATTCTGATCTGTAAAGCCATGGAGAATATTATTATGGATCTCATAAACAAGGACATAGGCAATCTCCAAGCACTTGACCCCACCCAGTTTGGATTTGTCAAGGGCAGATCTTGCCTGTTGAACCTGGCTGACTTCTTTGAGACTGTCACCAAGGCCCTGGATGAGGGAAAGTCAGTGCATACAGCTTACCTTGACTTGGCCAAGGTCTTTGACACAATCCCCCACTCGGGTATCATCAAAAAGTGAACACAACTTAGCGTAAATCCTTTTCTCATCAGGTGGGTGGCCAACTGGCTCACTGATAGGACCCACAAGGTCAAAGTAGATCCCTCCACCTCTGACAGCTGACCTGTCACTAGTGGTGGTCCCCAGAGATATGTCCTGGGACCCCTACTGTTTGGCATCTACTTCTCAGAGGTCCAGGCAAAGACAAAAGGCCTGTAGCTGACCAAGTTTGCAGATGACTGTAAGTTGGGCTCTGTCATTAACTCTCCAAATGATGTTAACATACTGCAAGAGGGTCTCTCAGCAACAAATGACTGGTGCCAAAGTCATGGCCTTAAGTTAAATGCAAAAAAAATGTATTATCATACCATTCAGCAAATACATGGCCCCTACTGATTAGCCACATCAACGGCAACCCCCTAAGCACACAACCTGGGGTGAGAGACCTGAGTATTCAGGTTGACAACAATCTCACATTTGACCATCATGTAGCAGCAGTGGTCAGAAAAGTCTTTTACTTGGTTCATCTCATAAGTAAAGGGATTGCATCCAGAGAAAAGGAGGTTATTACCTCTCAGTACTTCCATACCCCTCCCTCATTAGGTCAATAATTGAGTATAATGCCCCGTTTGGTATGTACCGCTCCAGACAACTGCACCAACTGGAAAGGCCACAAAAATACCTCACAAAGATAATTCATGGCCGCCAATACCTGTCCTATGCAGACAGGCTCAAGTCACTATCACTCTACTCAGTATTATACAGATTACTCAGAGGTGATCTGTGTCTTGCCTACAAGGCAATTTCATACCCTGCCCACTAGAGATGCTCCATATCTGTAAGTCTAACTCCTCTCACATTACCTGCTCAAAAGGCCTAAATCTAATATACAACATCATCAAAACCTGTTGGAGAGACAGGTTTGTCTCCCAAGGCTGCCCCGTCTCTGGAATAGACTTCCCATACACATCAAAGTACCTCACTGATCCCCTTCAAGTGCAACCTTGATGAGTGGATGGCAAACCACAAATTTGTCCCAGGGGTTCCACCTGTGTCTCTCACTGACAGGGGTGACAGGTTCTGACTGATGTTTCTTTTGTTGGGGATAAACCCTATGCTAGGCTTGTAAGGGCCTCATGGCCATTAGCCTAGTAACCTCCCATGATCCTATGATCCTATGTTGTTTTCCCCTAAATCCAGTCAGCAAAATAGTTATCTTATGTATGTAACTTTAAGTACAATAAGGCAAACTTTACATTTTGCTTTTGCTTCTCCATTACAACTGCTCATAAACCTACCAGCTGTTAGTTTCTAAATCACTTGTTTTAGCTCCCATTGCCTTGTGAGCATCTAGCCCTTATCCCCTCTACTAGCCCAATCAATCCTCATGACCCCCAACATCCTAAAAACCATAGGTTCATAGGTGTTTACTAGGCTAATGACCACAAGGGCTTTTTTAAGCCTAGCCATGCATCCAAAATCTCTGCCAAGTTCTGATACCCTTGATAAGTGTAAGCGTGGGCCTGAGAAATGAACATTTACAGGTTACCCGTGTCCATTAGAGACATAGGTGCCAAACCAGGGATGAATTTCCGGTTTCCCATCCAATTGTCCAAGTTGCACTTGAATTGAGTTAGGGAAGAACTCTGCTTCACGTGGATGGGGAGCCTGTTCCACAGACAGGGTAGTCTCTGGGATACATACCTATCTCTCCAGAAGGTCCTAGTTATATCACAGGCAATATTTAAGTCTTTAGAATGGATAATTCTGGTGTTTGTTTTGTGGATATGCAGGAGATCCATTAGAATGGGGTTTGACAATGCCCTGTTATGCCAGGCATAGATCTCTCCTCAAAAGCCTGTAGGAGACAGAATACAAGGATAGGGCCTTGAGGTGGTCTGCATAGGACATTTTACTTACGCCCTGTATTCTTTTAGTGAGGAACCTCTGTGGACATTCCAGTTGTTGGATATGCCTGGTTGGGTACATGCCAAAGGGGGCATTGTACTCAATGATAGGTCTGATGAATGTGGAATACAGTGGAACAATGACTTCCTTGGACTTGGATGCCATACCTTTGTTTATAAGTTGCGCAACATAGAATGATTTCCACACCACTGTAGACACATGATGGTCAAAGGCTAGATTACTATCTATGTGTGTCCCTAAGTCCATGACTACTGGGTCAGCTCTAAGGGGTATGTTGTCAATGTGATAGTTATCAGGAATGGATGACTTCCCAAAGGATACTATTATCATTTCTTGGCATTTAGTTTTAGTCCATGGCTCTGACACCAGTTGCTTGTCTGTGTCAGCCCCTTCTGGAGAACATTTGTGTCAGTGTGAGATTCAATGAAAGCTCCTAATTTGCAATCCTCTGCAAAGTTAGTCAGCCAGAGACCACTGACATTGGCCTTGACTTCTGAGAAGTAAATGCCAAAAAGGAGTGGTCTAAGGACTGATCCCTGAGAGACTCCACTTGTAATTGGCCTCTTTGTAGAGATGGACTCCCTAGGAAAGGAAGATGATAGCCTGGGGTCACAACTGCCATCCAGTAGGGCTTAGGTGTCCCTAAACTAGACTGAATATGCACTTCTTCACTTTTAATTATTTATCTTTATGAACAATGTTTATTGACTTAAAATCATTCATTTTTTTACACATTGTGCAATCCCCATACAAGATGCAGTAATAATCACGTCCATGGTTTCTGTTAAAATCTACCAAACGTTATCATCTTAACACTTCTAATATATTTATTATTCAGACAGCCAGTGCTCCCAATACTTATATTACCATTTCATCTTATTTAATCATGCATTCTAATATTTTTTACAAAATTAGTTACAGACAATAACAGTATTGGTCTCCCTCACTGCCCATCTAATAATGTATAGTTTAACTATATATAAACTAGAATGCAACCAGGACTCTTGACTTTATTGTTTCTAAATTATTTCTTTTGTAATGCTGGTGGCCATTTTTGAAAACATCTCCAGACATCTTAAGTCACTTATAATCAAGGCTAATATGCTCACTCTCCCTAAATTTGGTCACCCCATAAGTACAATTTATTGATCAAGAATTTTCCTTTATCTTTCCCACTGTCTCTCACTTCCATGTCTTTTATTTCCTCTATCATCTTTTTCACCTCAGATGTATCTTGCTTTGCTTTTGTCTTCCGCTTTCTTGTTATGGCTTTTTTTTGCAATTATCACCAGCAGGAAAAGTAATACCTTTACAACTATCACCAGCAGGGAAAGTACTGCTTTAAATGTCTAGCCACCTTAAGAAAGTTCTCAAATGCCCTGGCCAAACTTCCCCAAGTCAGCACAAGCAATATTTCAGGTCTCCTCTAAAAAGAGGACACACTGGCCTACTGAGAATAATCTGGTTAACAAAGAGTAACTAAATGAAAAAAGTCTACTTTAGAGCTATTCTTTTCAATGTGATTAATCATTATCTTAAGCCAGTTCCTCTGGTTGGTCCATTCTGGCCAGATTTCTTATTATTTTATTTTATTTTGTGTGTCTGCTCTTTCATTTCCTTTATTTTATCCATCATTTTCCTTTGGAAAAAGTAAATGATTTTGTAGATGTTCACTCCATTGTAGATTAAATGAACTCTTTATTTCTGATTTTCTGCTGCACACTATTTTCCCTGTTATCCAGTATGATATTATAGCTCTTTTTTTTCCTTAAATCCTCAAGTGTCATCTTTGAGCCCATATATTTGGTCTAGGAAGATGAAAAAAAAAAGAATATAGCTAGATACAGGAGTCTGAAATGAATGTTAATTTCTTTACAGATCTGTATAGCATAAATGAATGCACGTCTCTTACCATGGCTCTGCACACAATAATAATTATCAGCAAATATTCTAGTATCTCCACATTTGAAAATTATACTCCTTTCCATAAAAGTGAAAGCATATTTTTCATTTGAGAGTGTTTCTAGAATTTCCCTAGAATAGATCATGGCTGCTTTCTAGTAATACGTTGTGGTGAATTAAGTATGTGTGCTTTTTCAGTCCAGATATCTTCAAACGATGTAAAAGTCCATTATTTTAAAGGTTTACTCATAAAATCTTTGCAATCTTTTCTTTCTACCTGCAGTTCTGAGACTGCATCAGAATGTCTTGGCAGGGCATCTTCAATGTCTTATATTTTTTTTTATTGTAGGTAACAAAATAACATGACACTGATGTTAAAAATCTCAGAACGAGCTTCTTTTGCTTCTTCCATATTAAACTGACTTTTCCGCCATATTGCCATGTTGCCCTCCATTTCCTGTAATGTTAAATAATTATTTCTGTATACTATTTCTTTTTGCAGTGTTTTTTCCTCTGTTCAGCTCTTCTAAATGCCATAAATATGTGAGTAGTTCAACTGAATTAAAGCTTTTGAGGAAGTTCCATTTTTTTTTCTATTTTTAATGGTAAATTAGTCTAGACCACTATTCTTAGATACCCAGACTTATGCTGGTATACTGAAAGTTCTGCACTCCTTCATTTTTTGGCAGCCTTATGCACCCTGAGTCACAAGTTGTGGGATCTGCAACACCTGGTCTTTCATGGAGTTGCTGTGGTGGGAGTCTGCCAACATGCTCTTTCCACCAGGTGTGTCAGGACACCACAGCTGGCTCTTCTAGTGCCCATGGCACTAAATGAGGTGAAGTCAGTATTCCACCCCCCTATGCCACATAGCTTCCTTTACTGATTTTCACTACAGACTAATTTACAAACATCAGTGTTCAAACCAGGACATGCGGTGAATACCACTCTGTGTATGAGTGATATGGGAATAGTCAGGTTTTTTTTTTAATCAACTACTGTGTTTGCCCAAAAGACAAGAACATTTTTCCTGTGGCCTTGAGGAACTTTCACCTTATCCCCAAGCTTGCACAGTCTCAAAACATTAATTTATCCTTTGTTGACCAGGTTAGTCCTACTAGACTAGTGACCGCTCTTCAGAGGAGACCTGAAGTTTTATTTCTACAACCAGGGGAAATTTAGCCAAGGCATCAGGGAACTTTCCTCCTGTAGATCAGTGAGTGTATTGTTCTTGTTCAGCCACTGTAGCTAGATAGCACGTGCATATAAATACTGAACAAGTGCAAGAACAGTGCCATTTTGTACAGCCATTCAGAGTGAATGCAGTCATGAATGGAGATACACATGCAAGTGTGTATGAAGTAATGTGTGAATTATTTAGCTTAAATGCGTGCTCTAATTACAGTTCCTGACATGTTTATGTACAGTAAATATCTTGAACCCATACACCACTTCATCATATCTTTTGAATGCACGAGACAAAAGACAACTCCTACTTTTTTCAGTAGATAGCATTAGATCATTGATATCCACCTGAGCTACCACTGACTCAAACAGATGGGACCCCTGTTAACATCTCATCCAAAGGGTGACATATTCAGGAGTGCAGCAACCCCTAATGCTGCATTGCACTGTCAGAAATCCAATGAAATGGAGTTGGGATAGAACCCACAACCTTCTAGTCTTCCAGCATCAAGGGTGAGTGTGCTACCTGTTGCACTATTGACACTGCATTTATAGATCCAGGGGTACATTGGCTGCTTTCTCATGATGATCCCAGAGGGGTTTGCACCTAGCATAAAGATTTTATGTGCAACGCTGTTAAAGTTGGCAATATGTACTGACAACATAGCAGTTTTCCTGATTCCTGCTATGGTAGAAACATTCAGATTCTGCACTGTTTGCTGCACTTCTTCATATGAACATGTCTCTACACAGCATAACATGCTTTTACAACATAAAAAATGTATCTGCTGATTAACTTTTCAGTGGTGCTCAGCTGTTGTCTAATTTTTGCAGTAACTGGCAGGTGTCATGCTTGTACTGCTCATTCTATGGCCTAAAAAAATGGTTGCAAATTTTGACCACTTTGTTGTGATATTGCTGGTCGGGATATAAAGCTCTGCAGATCCCAGTTAGAACAGCAAGAAAAATATGGTCAACTGTTTTCCTTCTGCAAGTGTACTGAGAGATACCTAAAGCTCTTTTCAATCAGTTGTGATAAAACACAAAAGACAAACACTGGGCAGGATTCACGATGGCTTGCACGGAGTCTAAGAGTTGTGTAAGACTCCATGCAGCCATCGCGATCCAGGAACAGCCCAAAATCCCATGTAAGAGAAAGCTAAATCGACTCTTACACGTGCAGGGCGTGGATATGCTAATCACCCCACTTGCAGCCGAAAGGAATGCAAATGAGGTAGATTAGCGATCCGCAAAGCTGAAACCAGCCCGTGTAAGAGTCATGTTAGGTGCAGAAATGTACTCAGTTGACAACTGAGTACGTTACTGCAAATAACACAACGGAGCCATGACAGCTCTAAATAAAGTGTGCAAATGTTGCAGTCAGCATGCCAATGGCCAAATATGTGGCCATTGACATGTTAACCCGATGCAAACATGAAATAAAATAAAAACATTTTTTTCGGAGATCGGCGATGTTTAAACGCAGCGCAGCCCCGCGCAAACGGGCTGCGCTATATAAAACAGAAAAATAAAGGTTTGAAACCCACAAATGTGGGTTTTATGTAATGCATGGATTTGCAATGCAGGGACTAGCAGACCAAAAACAACATGGCCACCGTCTAGTGGTTGCTAAGGGGGGAAGCTGAGTGTAAGACATGTAACTAAGCATTAGTAGGCAATCCTATGTAAATGAGTGGTAGGATAGTGAATCACACTGTCACATAGCAAATGAGCACATTCCGTGTAGTGTAAGAGTTAGATAAGGGGGAGTAACAGAGTAGGAGATAGGTGACATCACAGGGGGGGAATGTCAGGAAGAAACCAAGCTCATTGGAGCAAAGTGGTATGTGAAAGATGTCAATCACACAGCATAAAAAGAGGAGTGTCAACAGATAAGCATGGGAAAGTCAAGAAATGGAAGGTGTACACTGTGGCCAACACCAAAGTTTCTTGCTGTGCGTGCATGCGCGCGTGTGCATGCTGGGAGGCGTGAGTAAGACAGAGTGCGCGTGTGTAAGGCAGAGTAAGCATGTAGGAGCCTGTGTAAAGATTTATAAACCTGTTTGCGCTGGTGTGCGCGCGTTTTAACCTGAATAAGTAGATTCTAGTCCGTGTAAGCATGTGTGCGTGCATGGTAGCCACTGTGAGCGTGTTTTCGCTGGTATGCACGATGCTCCCCCCTGAGGAAACAGGGAGGAAAAAGGAAGCAGAAGAAATAGTAGGAAGCTAGCAGGGAATACTGGTAGAGCTAGCAGGTGAAAACAATTAGAAGCAGGCAATTACACAGGCAGAATACAAGCCCAGCCCAGCACTTAAAACACTGCAAACAGCATTGCAGTATGTTTCTCTCAAGAGACACAGCAAGACAGGAGTAAGCTAGTAGAAGTGAAAACTGAAAAAGCTGCACTCAGACCAAACATGCTAAGGGCTGCCATAGCTGTCATAAGGAGACATAGGGGACTTGCTGAGGGTGGTGACAATGGAAATGCTGCCAGACAACCCACAGTGAGGAGACGGAGAAGAGTGTACAGGCCCAGGGTCACCTACCAGGGGTTACATGAGCTGGAGATAGTGGAGCGCTATAGAGTGGACAGAGACCTCCTGCAGCAAATTGTTGAGCTGTGCAGGCCACACCTCACACACAGAACCAACAGAGGGGAACCCATCCCTGTGGAAACCAAGGTATGTGTTGGCCTAAGAATACTAGCAACAGGTACCTTACAGAGACCAACTGGTGATATGATGGGGATATCACAAGCATCAGCCTCCAGGGTACTGCACCAGTTCCTGGATGCCATGTCAGCACATGTCGGTGAGCATGTATATTTCCCCAATGCCCGTGAGGTATTGGCCAGCAATATGCGTCTCTTCCAGCAAATAGCGGAATACCCTGAGGTAGTGGGTGCAATAGACTGCACGCACATACGCATCAAAGCACCAGCCGGTGAGCGGGGTAGGGCCTACATTAACAGCAAGGGCTTCCCCTCCATCAACTGCCAGGTCGTGTGTGATGCCCAGGGCATAATAATGAATGCGTGTGCTGACTGCCCTGGGAGCTACCATGATTCCCATATCTGGCATTTGACACAGCTGTACCAGACATTTGCCAGTGGGGACATCCCACATGGTCACCTAGTGGGGGATGCAGGTTATGCACTGAAGCCATGGCTGATGACACCCATCAGAAATGCACACACACCCGAACAGGAACGCCATAATGAGGCACACGCACAAACACGTAATGTAATAGAGCGTGTGTTTGGGCTGCTCAAGTCACAGTTCTGGTGCCTGGACACATCTGTTGGAGCCTTGCAGTACTCACCAACTACATGTACCCAAATTGTCATGGTATGTGCTATGCTACATAATATGATCCTACGAAAACAGCTGCAGCAGGACCAGCATAGGGCCGGGACAAACAGCCCCCCACCATTGCCAAGGCCATCACAGGCAGAGTGTGACTCGGAGGAGGAACAACCTGAGCCTGCCCCAGTAGGCAGAAGGAGGCGTGCCCAGTATGCCCTAGCCTTGGCAAAGAGGCAATGCATAGCACATACACTGGCTCAGTAGGAACCCTGGGAATGATACCCCTCTCTGACTCACTCATATAGTAACAGGGAGGCCTAACATGACACAACCTGCTCTCAAACATGTACAGGGAGTGTAGTATGTGCATCCGACAGAGGCAGCCCTGCAGCACCACCTGAGGCATGATTGCCATGTGTTAAGCAATGTAACACCATCTAGTATATGCAAACATGAAGAACCAACCTCACATCTCACCCTCACCAAGCATGATGCCACACTATGAAGACAACAAGATCAAGTACAATAATTGGCTGAGGTATTGCTGTTAGCAAGGGGGAACACATGGCTGACAGCCTGGGCTGACATGCCGAGCAAGACATGATGCCCCACCTGCTAGGGATGGCAGGCACCCAGCACACCTGGCTGTGTAGATACTGGCAAAGGCTGTTGTCACCCCCACTGTGCCTGGAATAGGTAAGTCTGGAAACACAAACCCACCACCATAGGTAGAACAAGGGATAATAACCTGGACGTAATGCTACCCAATGCCAGAAGTCTAACCTGCAAGGTGCATGCAGACCAAACACACCACAGCATGGAGAATGGTAATATGTGTTCTGTAACAGAAACCTGGGCAAGGCCCAGAAGAGCACCCTAATACTACCAGGTTATGCCTCATACCATGCTCTACAGCTCCAAAACATGGAACACATGACAATAGGAGTGTGGCTACCAGTAATTATCAAGAATAACCACACCCCCAGGTTGGTACCACAGTAAGAAGCAGCATGGACTATCCACGGGCAAGTAACACTGTCTCAAACTGTGTACCTGTTTGAAGCCTGCTACAGACCACACACACAAACCCAGGTACCCCAGCCAGCCTTCCTGAAGACACTTCAGAGTATGAATGTCTCAAAAAATACCAAACAAGGCACACACAAAGAATGACATAGGTGGCAATCCATTATGTATGGAAGAAGTAATCATGGACCTAGGGACACAAGTGGACGGTAACCTGTCATGTGACACTCACATTGCCAAGGTGGCCAGGAAGACCTGCTATATTGCCCACCTTAATATGAGAGGTCACTGTGCCCCCATACTCTTCCCTTATCAGGCCCATACATGACAACAATGCCCCAGTTCAGATGTACCTTACCTTACCTTACACATGCAGCAGTCAGAAAGACCCCAAATGTACCCCACCAACAGGATAAAGGGTCCAAACATTGGACATCTGCAGCCTGGCTGAAGAAACCACAGCCCAATTCAGAAGCATACTGCACAGTCAGAGGTGATGTATGCCTGATGTACAAGGCCATGTCCAATCCAGAATGAATGGACATGCTCCACTGCAGAAACCCCAAATCCAGCAGACACACCACAGTGAGATATCTGAACCTCCACACACAGATTAATAGGATGTGCTGGAGGGACAGATCCATAACCCAGAGGCTACTGACACTCTGGAACACAATCCAAGTCCATGATAGGCTGAGCTCCACACACAAACTCAACAAGAGAAATCCGGTGAAGTGCATGGGAGATAGTAGGTGTACACTGGGGGCCATCCCTGTGTCACATCTAGGAAAGTAAACCCTACGTGGGCATAATATGCACATTGCAGGGGGTGTTGAGACTCACACACAGTCTGTCCGTGCTCAAACAAGGCTAGGGCAGATAGCCTAGTATGAACCTATGAACCTATGATGATACAAATTGTGCAGGACTCAAAGGATTATCACACAGCTGTCCTACCTGATGGTAGGAACCATGGTGATAATCCACAGATATGCTCTACAGCACTCTAATATCACAAACAATACACCAAACCCACACACATTGCCAACAGCCTACCGAACAGATTCCTTCCAACCTCCCCACTAGCACCTAACTGCCAAATATCTATCCCAGGAGAGTGCTGGTCCCCTGACATTGCAGATGCTGAGGTAACAGCCAGCATCCACAAAGCACAGCACACAGCATCAATGGTACCAGATGGTGTCCTGGGTTGTGTCCAACAAGTACTGTAAGAAGAATGGTACAGCAAATAGCATTACTGCGCACTATCAGTCCTACCACAGGATAGGTACCCAAAGAGCAGTGTACAGCAACAGTGGTCCCACACCACAAAGGGGATGCCTGAATGGATACTGCAAACTATCACCCCTCAACCCCGAATATCTAGGTTGGCAAAGTAATGGAGAGGATGATCATGGATCCCATGAATAACGAGCTTGGGTACATACAGACATTGGACCCTACCCAGTGTGGCTGTCATAGGGCAGATCCTGCCCCTTACACATGTCTGACTCATGTGAAACGTGCACCAAGCCCATTGATGTGTGGAATGTTGATCACACAGCCTATCTGGACCTTGCTAAACCCTTCCATACAATACCCTAGTTGGCGGTACAGATAAGCTCACCAGCCTAACTATAAACCCCTATGCAAGTAGATGGGTTGCAAACCAGCTCAAGGACAGAACTGACCTGGCAGACATGCTGTAGCCATGGCAGACTGCAAACCAGGTACAACTGGCATCCCACAAGGCATGGTCCTGGGACCTCTCTTGTATGCTATATATGTCACATAGATACAGGCCAACATGGATGGACTCTGTCTGAACAGGTTTGCAGAGGACTACAAACAGGCCACCATATCGGACCCTCCAGCTGACACAAGCAACCTACAAAAGGCACACATAGAATCACACAAGTGGTGCCACATCCATGTCAACAAGCTAAATGCAGAATAGTGTATAGTCAACCCCTGTGGAAACAAAGTACATGGCCAGAAATTACCACATAGGTGTTAACCCAGTAAGTACATCAGGAGCAATAAGAGACCTGGGGATACAAGGTGATAGATATCCTGCATGTGACAACCATGTGTCTGTAGTGGTTACAGACACATACCATATACCCACCTAATCATGAAGGTAAGCATAGCTTGGTTAGGGTAGGTCAATGTGCCTCTCCAGTCATCCATCAGCAGCCTCACAATTGTGTACAATGGCCCTTCAGGGATGTACCGTAGTAGACACCTGCAGCAACTGGAAAGACCACACAAATACCCCACCAGGAGGATCGCAGAGCTGTAACAGATGCCATGTGTCGCCTGAGTAAAAAAACTGCAGCTCCACACAGTGCCATACTGCCTGGCTGGAGGTGAACTGTGCCTGATATATAGAGCCATGACCAACCTGGTATCAATGGACATTTGGCACCATGTAAACACTGAATGCTGGTGACCTATGCAGCTGACAGGCCTGAACCCCAGCACAGACATAAACTGGACATGCTGTACCGATTGGGCCATGACCCAGAAGCTCACTCCACCCACGACTAAACTCCTACTACAGGATATCCAGGGAGTCCCTCAGTGACTGTCATCCAGAGGAATCATGATGACTGGATGGGAGATGATAGGTGTACCCTGGATAACACCTGTATGTCACGGGTAGACAGAGGCACAGCACACTAACCGTGACATATGTCATGGCAAACACCAGTAAATGTGTGTTGAAGGATAAACACTCTCTGACTAGCATTACAAATGGATTAGGGCACATGGCCATTGTTTGTCACTGTCCACACAAGTTGTGGAATACATTAACAATGTCGGACAATCATGTACTATGCTGTCCATATCTGAACAAAATGCAACATGGTCATATCTGCACAACTGGCCCTCAACCAGTCTGGTGTGCTCACTATAAATATTACAAGCAGTGATAGGACTGAAACCGATTATACTGTCCACCACAGTGAAAGTTCTGCACCAGTACACGATACGACAATACAACTGTTTGGTCAGCAGGAAAGGATGATGACAACTGTATGCAAACTATCCCATGGTGACCCTGCAGGCACAGCATAATGCCTGTTAGGTTCAGACACAAAGCAGTTGGGCAGTAAGAACACAACCTGATGTCCAACACTCAACTGTACATGTGATATATAGATGACGTCCACACACAAACAGAAATGTGGTGGTCCACAGATCCCAACATAAGGAAAGGTCACACTGGGCATGCTCGCACACTTAGATTAATGAGACATGGCAGTCAAAAAGCCATACAAACTGCGAACTGGGCATGCTCACACACTTAGGCCATGTCACAGTTCAGCAGTTGCACACACATATCTGGCATGTCTATGTGTTAACACAGGAACCTCCCACAATACAGACATCTGCCCAGTGCACACAGTGAAGTTACAACAGAGACATAAGTAAAGTACTGGATCCCACTCATATGCAGACATCTCCCACAGTACACACGTTGTTTATAGAGATAGGGAAGGCTATGGCAATAAAGACCCACAAACAGTATATGAGCAACAGATACTTGCATCTGACAGGTAAACATATGGCCGCAGAGTGCAATACTTGACTGTTGTCCCTAGGGAATACAGAAGGCTATCCACAGTGTATTTGGCGTCTGCCTCCACAGTACAGTAGGCCACTGTGTCTGTGCAAAGTTAATGCATAGATATGCTCTCCCCTGTACTGATGGATAGTGACAGATGTACATACCTCTTCATCCATAATGATGTCAGCAAACTATACATATGTCAGGAGCAAATATTATACCCAGTAATGTGAATAGCGCGCTCTGCTACTGCGTCTCTAACAAGTGTCATAACATAGTTAGGTAGAGGTTTGAATCCTGCAAGTGCCCAGTGTGTGTGTGGGGGAGTAGTGTGTGCAATTCCATGTGTATGAGAAATGTCCCTTTTGGCAACTATTACTACACAACACATGCTGCATATTCCACTGTCTAAACACTGATGATGTCAGCACCCTATATGTACAGCAGGAGAAAGCAATCCCCCCAGTAATGCAAATAGCGCGCTCTGCTAATGCGTCTCTCATAAGTGTCCTAACATAGTTAGGGAGGGGTTTGAATCCTGAAAGTGCCCAGTGTGTGTGTGTGAATGTGTGTGGGGGAGTAGTGTGTGCAATTCCATGTGTATGAGAAATGTCCCTTTTGGCAACTATTACTACACAACACATGCTGCATATCCCACTGTCTAAACACTGATGATGTCAGCACCCTATAAGTACAGCAGGAGAAAGCAATCCACCCAGTAATGCAAATAGCACACTCTGCTACTGCGACCCTCAAAAGTGATATAACATAGTTAGGTAGAGGTTTGTATCCTACAAATGCCCTGTGTATTTTTGTCACACAGTTTGTCCATGTGTGTGGGGTGTTGTTCCCAATATTGCATGACATACATTATATTAGTAATGTCAATGCACACATGATGTATGTGTGTGCCACCTACACATATGTACCTGTGAACTGCAAGAGATCCCATGTCCAAAGCCTGCCTCATGTGAATACATGGAATATGCATCAGACAACTGTATGACTGTGGTGTTCTGTGCAGGGGCTGCATGTGGTATGTGACTATAGAGTGTGGGTTGTAGATGGTGTCATCCCACCAGCGAGGGATACATGATAGTTCTGGAGCATAAAGCCCACATGTTGGTGATGAACAGGTGCAGCATGTTGTCACCACTTGTGGGAGTGGTAACAAGTTGTTCCATAGCAATGCAGGGAATGAATGATAAGAACCCTTTAGATAGGGTCTTGCAGCTAGAATAATGCTCACACTGTATGTTTGGGTAGTCGCAGTACAACCATATAATGGTGTGTGTAGAGACCGTCATATTCCCAGTGTTGTCAGGAAGGCCAAGTGGGTTTCCTGGGTATGGGAGTGTGGTGTGTGCCAGGCTATGAACCTGAAGGCAGTCTAACCCACTGTGTGTTGCACATGGAGAGGCTCTGATGCTTTGTGCAGTGCCACCAACCTGGGGATGGGTGTATCTCAGGTGCCTTTGGATACATCCCCCCTGTTCTGGTTTGGTGCATGTGTAGGGGATGACAAGCATGGTATCAGGAATGACCTGGCACTGATGGTGTGCACCTGGGAGCCTTGTACCAGGAGTCTGTTACTGCACGGATATTGCTGTACCCCATGCTAAGGGCAGTTTCCACTGCATGCATCTTGAGGTTTACACTGCTGCTGTTGAGTAGCATTGCTATTAGTGTCTTATCCCGTGTGATACCTGTGTAGGTGGCTATGTAATGTCAGCCATGCATACAAAGGCACTATGTGTGTAGCAACAGCCTCTGCCAATATACAACGGCCCATGGGTGACAGGTGCAAGCTGTCCCAAGCAAAGCAATGTGGCTTGTCCAGCATGTAATCCCACACTGACAGGCATTGGATCCCCTTTGAATGTCACTGAAAGATACGTTAATTGCAGAAACGGATGATCCTGTCTACATATTGTGGAAGCATTCTTGGTGAGGGTGAGATGCTACTCAAGGCCAGGGTCATACCAGCCTGTGCCACAAGCTCAGAGAGCCCCTCTATGTCCCCTAACATGTAGTCCAGGGAGGTGCGTCAGAGGTCATACACACTGGCAGAGACAATGACTGAGTCATACTTCTACATGCCTTGTGGTGACTGGTATGCTTGTGTTATGTGGTGGATCATAGTGCACGACGGGCAGCTCAGCGTGACCGTCACCTTGTTCAGCCTGTGAGCAGGACCTCAGTGTACGTGATGATAGAGGTACCTCATACAACTGTAGCAGGTGTGTTGTCAAGCCGTATGGCCTGTGACTGTTTGGCACACAGGCTTTGTAAGCTATGTGTTGCGTGTGCTCTGCTCTGGCTTAACGTTTGCTTGTGTGTCTGCTTTGCAGGTGTCAGCTGCTCAGGCAGGATGCTATTCTGAGAGCCCAATAATGTACCTGTGTGTGTCTGTGTTTGGATTGCGGTCGTGGCAGGTCTATGGGAGACTGGTACTGTATTCACTGTAGTATCCCACTCCACCTGTCAGGGAATGCCAGTGCTGTGTTAACAGAGCTTAGCCCCCAGTTTGGTTATGTGGTTGCATCTCTCACATGTGTTGTACGTGTATGGGAAGGGGAGAGGGTTGTCTGTGTACATGAGGCCACTGTAACATTGCCACATGACTCACAGATTCACCAACTGCACCTGAGAGTACATCGACAGGTGACCTTTGCACATGCTACCATAGCATTGTGACTCCCATACTAAGCAACGACACATAGGGCCAATGGGGAACAAGGTACTCAAGGTGACTATGTGAGGGTGTAGTGCTCCTGATTTGTTAGTGCTGGCATATATGAATGCTGTCTTGAGCAAATGTGAGGTAAGTAATATGCAATGTGTTACAGGCAAGCTACATGCAAACAGGACAAACAGTGATGTTCTGTCAAGTGACACATGGGCATCAGTACAGTAAGCAATACAGATGTCACTAGGGATCCACAGAGGCACTGTATATCTGCACTGCAGGTGGAATCAGTGTTTCAGGAACATAACAGGCAAACATGCATACAAACAAAGCTACAGTCAGCAGGCCTGCATGTAGACTATGCTACAACAAACAAGGTGTACGACTTCCAGTAGGTAACAGTGCATATATGCAGGCACTATAAGCCAGTACCCAGACATTCACAGGTCAGACGGGCTGGGTCCAGCCGCACCCCACACAAGTGTATAGACCACGTACCTTCGTAATGCTGAATAACTGGCCTGATACCCAAGTGCTCATACCTGTAATAATACACATGTCAAATAACAGACACTGAGCCCACACTCAGCAGTTCCAGACCTAGTATGATGTATGCTACCTGTCCTGGCACCACAGTATCCTTGACATGTATGGACACTCTCCCTCCTGCCATAGTCATTTCTGTGTTTTGGTGCTGTCACGCATGGTATGAGGTGTGACCTTGTAGTGCTAGTGTGCTCTTGTGAGCCTTGAACCTGTTGTGTAGTACTGCACAGATATCAACATCCTGAAACATCTGCATTGCAGAGTCGTGTGTGGACAGCATGCAACTCGCAGTTGACATGGCCATTATTGAGTATCAATATGTACAGTGTTGTATCCCCTGTGCTACCTATGTAGGTGGCCATCCCTTCACAGTCTCACCACCAGTATGCAAAGATGTGCAGACAGAACACAGTGGTAATTACTATGGGTGTACAAAACAATACATTGACATTCATACTGTAACTGCATCACGCATGCTGGTATATACCCACAATGCTATCATTACACTGTACTGTTGTCAACATCATACTATTACAATACATCTAAGTACTCACCCTATGCATCAGCACCATGTTAACCTGTTCCTGCACCGATTTTACAGATTGCAGGAGGTGGCACAGTTTCATCATATGCACAGGGTGTGTACCTGGTATGCCTGAGTCTGCCACTGATACAGCCAATTGACATGTCTGTGTGTGTGTGTTGGTGAGGGACAGCAGTACAAGATGGGGCAATGTTGATGCAGTGTGTGCGTGTATGCGGTAGCCCTAGGTGTTATCACTTTGCATGTGTGTATGAATGCACACAGTCCCACCTCATGGCTGCCATATACAGGTGTTTGTGGACAGCCACAGACTGTACTTGCCAGGTCATACAGATCACTGTCTGTGGCCACGGACACGGTACCTGTGCCTGGCAGGGGTGCTACGGACTGTATCAGGTACTAAGCCAGACTGGGTACTGTCATCAGAAGCAGGTGGTTGGTGACTGGAGACAGGTCCCTGTTGGGACTGTCCAGCGCCATGTGCACGTGGTCTCCTGGGGCAGTCTGATGACAGCACAGACCCAGCATTGCTGGGGCTGCTGCTGGCACTATGTGAGCAGCCGTGGGCCTGTTGTCATCCGCAACAGCTGCCAGCTGCTGCTGTTGCTGGCATACGGCCACGTCGACGCCTCAACCGTCCACCATTGCCCTGGCTCATGGACATGTAGTTGTGGAACAGATCTAATGTGTCCCCCCAACGTCTGTCATTGACCTCGGTGAAGATGCGGATGGCAGCCGCAACATCACGCATACTGTCACTCATGGCTGTGCGACATGCTCTAAGCTCCCTCAGACCCTGTCTGGTGTACCGTTCCATACGTGACTGTGCCTGCATTACAGCCCGAAACATAGCTGAGGTTGAAAGACCTCTGTGGGCATGTCTGACAGGGGTGGTACACCCACGGATGCTCCCACGAGAACCCATGGACGTCTGCCTGTGTGGTACTGTGTCAGGACCCTGGCCATGGCTGCTGTGTGGGGATGCATGTGCCACCGGTACCACATTACCCTGGTCAATGCCCACTGTATCCTGTCCATCACCTAGGGACATTGGTGACAAAGGATGTATTGGCAGGAAGACTGTGCGCATTGATGGGGTCGACAGCTGTGTAGTGTCAATTGGCTGACCAATGACGGACCCTGGCACACCTACCTGTGCCATTACACAGGTATCATCATTATCACTATCCACAGCAGCTGATTCAGGTTCCCTGCTGCACGACACCAGAGCAGCACCAGAACCTGTGGGAGTAAGACAGGAAACACAGTTTACAATGTGTACACAATGTCACCACTGATGCACACATGCACACATGCACATGGGCACATGCACACATGCACACATGGGCACATGCACACATGCACACATGGGCACATGGGCACATGCACACATGGGCACATGCACACATGCACACATGCACACATTCACACATGGGCACATGCACACATGCACACATGCACATATGCACACATGGGCACATGCACACATGCACACATTGGCACATGCACACATGCACACATGCACACACGCACACATGGGCACATGCACACATGCGCACATGCACACATGGGCACATGCACACACCTCAGTATGTGAGATATCAACCCACAGACACAAACACACCTGCAATCAAACACATAGCACTATTGCTTCAGCCTATTATTACTATTAGTATTACACACTCACCAGCATGGATAGGCTGCCTTGCTGTTACACCAGAGGGACCTGCAGAAAAGAGACATGTATCGTCAGTGGGCACATCTGTGCCATTGATACTGTGGGCATGATACAGTTCAGTAGTGCAACAGTTAGCTTCCACAGGTGTACTGCAGATATTGAGGATATCACTAATGCACAATAATTACCAAGATTACAGCTACAAAATGAGGACACACCTCACACATGCATAACCTAACAGTGTACAGAATGGTCAACTATACACATGGCATGTTACCTGCACGCTCTGTGTCCTGCTGCTGTGTGGCTCCAGCCTCCATCATTACACATGTATGCTGCTGCTGTTGCTGCTGTGCTGGAGCCATAACACTTAGGAGTAGTCCCTCCAGTCTGGTGAGGGGGGATGTCTAGCCACTCCACCACCTGTGGCAAGCTGCTGCCTGTGGATATCCGATGCACGCTGATGGACATTTCTAATTAAATCACTGCAGTGATGGCGTACCTGCTCATATGTCCGGTTATGTGTGCCTATGTCATTTACCCAACGGACCAGGTCTTGCCACAGTGCAGCCCTCTCCTGCTGGTTCTGGCTGGTGTGGGAAAAGAGTACAGCGAAATCCCGCACCAGGCTCTGGTGTATCTCCTCCTCCTCTGCAGCGGAGTAGACAGGGTTCCGCTGGTGAACCATGGCCCTGAAAAGGAGAAGGAAAATATGTCAGCAATATCTGTCAGCAAATTATAGCACACATAATACACATAATACTCGACTGCAGTGATATAACTTAAGCACCATATATAGCATCTGTCTGTCTATTGGGGGATACACATGTAAATGACCAGATATCAGTGCTCATCTGACAACTGTGCAACAGTACCTGGCACACTCCATACGACAGACTAGTATACTGCAGCAGTCAACACACTGTTTCAGGTACAATACACAACCTCACACTGGGGGTTTGTATCAAGGTACTGTATGGGGAACATTATCAACCCATGCACTGCACACAATGCATGTTACATATTTCACTGGTAATGCACACTACTCTTACTTGCCATAACCCTACCTACACCACAGTGACATACAGGGTAACACAGCACAACATATGGCAATGTAGTATGTGTTGATTGCAATACCTCACACACCTGTCTCTGGCCTCACACCAAGGACACACACTACCATGACAGACAGACAGTCATGGTGAGCAATCACACCAGTACACAACATGCACCCAGTCACTAGCACACTCATTCCACCTCACATATTCCGTTTGCAATGTGTTCATGGGTGCGCATTGTGTCTTAGGTAAGTAGTGTGCTTTTGGCCCTGGGCCTACAGCAGCATACTGTTATGCTACCCTGCCCCTTGTGACACATGTGTTATAATCGTACCTGCTCCTTACAAACAGTTACACAGGGTGACTCATATGGCATATTACCTATCTGCATAACATTCAGCAGGGGTATGTCTGACATCTGCTCATGGGGAGCCTTGCTTCTTAATTCTGTGTGGTCTACTACAGGGTATGTCATATCTGTGGGTAGGGTCCTGTACCTCCACCATGTGCTTTATACTGCAGTGACAAGGACAACAGACATAGGTAATTTGTGTTGTGGATGTTGGAGGTGTTACCATGGTTGCTAGACAACTGTCATGGGTGTGACCGAACTATGTATATCCAGCAGTGGTAACCCCTATGTAGGTAGTCTGTGTGCGCTCTGTGGTGTTTGAGTGCATTGACACAGTTACTTGCATATGTCTGTGTCCTTCTCCATATCTGTAGCTGTCATGGGAGGTACATACCGTGTAGGACATTGTGGGGTGTGGAGGGGTACAGTGACCTACATGTCCATAGCTGACACACCATGTCCGCTGACACATTCCATGTACAGGTATTACAGGACTAGTGTGCCACTGTGTATATCAATGTGGAGCCTATTGTACACTTGTTGCCCCTGTTCCCCCCTGACACATGCAGTGGTGGGCAGGCATGTACATATGTGGTGGTTACTGGTGTCAGTGTTTTTGAATGGGGTATGGTACTCCAGTATCCACACTGGTGTTCACTCCATGCCTTTGACACCAGGTACCTGTTGCAAGACATCTGCACACATGTACCTCACACAGTCTATATATGTATATATATATATATATATATATATATATATATATATATATATATATATATGTATATATATATTTATATATTTATATCTGTATATGGATATATATATATGTTTGTATATATGTATATAAAATATGTATATATAGATGTAGATATATACATATAGATGTGGGGAGAGAGTGAGAGAGAGACACAGGGAGAGTGAGAGTGTGAGGGGGTGGGACAGAGAGAGAGAGATAATCATATACAGACATATCTGTTGTCAGTCAGATCTATCTGTATATGTATATGTCTCTACAGATATCTATATATGTATGTGTGTATTACATATATCTGTACGTACATATTCTACCAATCTCGATGTCTGTGCAGTAAGTGAGAACCTGGTTCAAGGCTCCTGAGAGCACACCAGCGGTACCAGGCTATACCCGTATCATGCTTTTTGGCCCCAGGACTCGGGACAAAACAAAAATGGAGGGGGTGTGTCCATATTCATGGAGGACACACACACCTCCAAGTTAGTGGCAACACATGAAGCATCACAGACCATCCAGGTGCAGATAACCGTAGGCAAACCTGCTATACAACTGGTAGCATGTTACAGACCACCCTCCCAATCTCAGGGACCACAGTCAGCCTTCCTGTAGACATTGGAGGATATGAATGTCCCACCACACACCATCATATTGGGATACTGCGACTACCCTAACATACACTGGGTGCATTATTCTACCCCAAACACCCTAGCCCAAAGGTTCCCAGAATTCACTATGTCAAATGCAATGGAACAGCTAGTCACCTCTCCCACAACAGGAGATAATATACTACACCTGATCATCACAAACATGGGGACAATGTGCTACACACTGGAAGTATACCCCTCACTAGTCACATCTGACCACAGACTAATCCCGCTGGATATACATATCCCACCTCCCCCACAACACAAAAGACTACAGTGGGAAACCTCTCACATGCCGACTTTACACTTCTTATAACTGAGTTGGTATCCTTAATGCCCACTGGGCCAGTGTAAACCACTTCCCACAATGCAGACACCTTCACATATGCTTTCTACAGACATCTCCAAGAATGCATGGATCATGCAATCACAAATGAAACCATGACCCTCTCCACCAAGGGCAGGTGTCCTGTCTGGTGGACCCCAGCATTGAACAAATTGTATAACAACAGAAGATAGCTACTGCACGGCAGAGCATACTTCCATAGAGCTACGGCATCTCTGATCAGCAGTAGTAGAAAGATACGTTTTGTCGTACAAACATGCAAGGCCAACAATGAGAGGGACATCACTATGGTCGCTACAGATAACCACAAGGCCTTCTTCTGCTATGTTACACACCTGGGTGGGAACCCTCAGTTGTGTTCACAGTTAGTTCACAGTGACAAACGCTACACTGAACACATAGATAATGCCAACATTCTGGCAGACAGGTTCAGTGCAGGTTTCTCCCCTCCCTCACCTACACATATGGAATTACTTATCCCAGCTGACTGTAACCTCCCTGTCATCTCAGATGTCCAGCTGGGAACCACCCTCAGCAGAGCTGTAAACACAGCATCAATGGGACACAACAGTATTGCAGGTTGCATGCTAGGTGAACTGCAAGAGGAGCTACACATGCACATTAAATGCTATTCAGCCATAGCCTTACTACAGCATATGTACCTGGACACTGGCATACAGCAACAGTAGTCCCACTCCACACAGGAGGCACCTCTACAGACCCTGGTAACTACCGCCCCATAAGCTTAACTAGCCTGGTCTGCAACGCTATGGAAAGGATCATTATTGTACCCATACACAGAGACATTGGGGACTTAGACACTTGATCCCACCCGGTTTCACTTTGATCTTGCCTTATAAACCTGGTTGACCTTTTCAAATCAGTCACTAGAGCCATTGATGAGGGCACAGCAGTCCATACAGCCTACCTGGACTTGCCTACGGCTTTCAACACAATACCGCACTCTGGCATCATAGACATGATCAGCAGCTGAAATGTAAATCCATATGTCACATGATGGGTTGCAAACCGGCTAACGGATAGAAACCCTACAGTCAAACTCACTGGTGCCATGTCAGACTCAGAGCCAGTCACATGTGGTGTCCCACAGGGCTCTGTCCTGGGACCGCTCATGTTTGGCATATAATTCTCAGATGTGGAATTAGACATGGGAGGGTAGTGGCTGACAATGTTCAAAGATGACTGCATACTAGGCGCCATAGGCGATACACCAGCTGACACATACATCCTACTGACAGGCCTCACGGACACCAACAACTGGTGCCAGAGTCATGACCTTACACTGCATGCCATGTAATGTATACTCATACCCTTTTGGACGGACAAGGTACCTACATATTATCACATAGACAATAACCCACTGAGTACAGACAAAGTAATCGGAGACCAGGTGACACTGTTCAATGCTGACCTCTCATTTGACACCCACATTGCCAAAGTGGTTGGATAGACTTCCTACCTTGCCCACCTTATCATGAAGGGATTCACATCCAGATCAAAAGGGGTCATTGTACCCCTATACTCCTCCCTTATCAGGCCCATGACTGTGTACTATGCCCCATTTGGTATGTACCTCACCTGGCACTTGCAACAGCTAGGGGGACCCCATAAGTACATCACCAGGAGGATCAAGGGTCTGCAACAACTGTCATATGCTGCCAGACTAACGTAACTCATGCTCTATTCCATAGCATACTGCCTACGTAGGGGTGATCTGTGCCTGATGTAGTTGGCCATGTCCAATCAGGTATTGATGGACATGTTCCACCTCATACAATCCAAATCCATCAGAACCATGACAGGTATGGATTTAAACCTCAGCACACATATGAATAGGACATACTGTAGGGAAAGATCCATCACTAAGAGGCTTCCCATACTGTGGAACAGGATCCCAGTTCATGTTAGGCAGAGACCCTCACTGACACTCTTCATGTGCATTCTTGACAAGTGGATGGGAGATCATAGGTTTACAGCAGGGGTCATCTCTGTGTCACTACTAGACAGAGGCACAGTAAACTAATGCTATTATGTAGGGGAGTCTTCACTGTGTCACTACTATACAGAGGCGCAAGTTTCTAAATCTATTCTATACACTGTCTGCAGATAGCCTAGTACTAAACTATGACACTGTGAAACTATATATGTCTATGTATTTCTACATCCCTCTCTATCTATGTATACACATATGCATATTATATATATATATATATATATATATATATATATATATATATATACATACATATCTCGATATACATACATATACACATGTTATATATATATATATATATAATATATATATATATATATAATCCTTTTTAGTTCCACATATGTATACACACAGTAACGTACTGCTGAACATCCATTACTGTACAACCTACTTGTACATTGCACTACAACCTACATTGCTATGTGCACATAGCTACCGTCACATACATATGTATGTGGAGCCTTCAGTGACAGTTTCAGTATGTCCCCGGCCCTATGCACATCTTCATATACATAGATACAGACCAATAACACATCTGGAGGGTTCACAGTATGTAGAGTATTATAGTAGTACTTTACATTACCTGTGTTTGTTGCAGCTGTTTGTGTAGGCTAGCAGTTACTTGGCCTGCTGTCAGCCTCTTTGTTTTGTTGTTACAGGGTTTTTTTTCTTTCTCTTTCTTTCTTTCTTTCTTTCTTTCTTTCTTTCTTTCTTTCTTTCTCTCTCTCTCTCTCTCTGTCTCTCTCTCTCTCTCTCTACCTCCAGCGGGTGCAATGACAGTATTGCATGTGTGGACTGGGAGTACAGGATGCTTTTGTAGGTATCTGCACATGTCCATGTGATGGCCTCTGCACCAATCGTTAGCCAGCATTTACTAATTGCATGCAGCCTGTTGTGTAGTGATTGCAGTTCTCACTGTGATTACAGGACTGTGCTATAAGAAGGTCTGTTAGGTAGGCGTAGCCCTTTCAGATTATCAGGGTGGGGACCATGCTGGTTTGCTGTGGACACTGTTCTGTGAGTGTAAGGGTTGGTATGTCTCTCATATTTCAGGCTGTGTTGTAGACACTGCAATGCATGTTGTTCTGTAAGCTGAGTATTCCTTCCTCCAGTGTCCTCTTCTCCGTGTGTATGTAAACTGACACCTACGACTAGTAATACTGTGTATATGGGTGTGTGTGCTTTCCTGTGGGGATTGTGGTGTAACTGGTATATAGCAGTGGCTCTTGCAATCTGTTGCTACGGCTTCAATATTTGGCCTTTACATTCACTACTTGTATGCCTGCTAGGTGTCTTTCCTGTAATGTGTTGCTATGGCTTTCCTATTTTCCATTTACATTCACAGCTTGTAATGCTTGCTAAATCTGTTTGGGCAGCAATTCCCTATGTGTTTTTTGTGGTAGGGTGTTACTGCATGCAGTGTGGTCTGGCCATGGTGTGGGCCTTGACACTTACAGGGGTATTTGATCATGCTGCTGAGCAGGCCTCAGATACTCTCCGGTGCATCTTTTATCAGCCTCATGGAATGGTACATAGCAGTGGGTTACTCCAATGACATATTCTGATACTCTGCAGTTGTGACTGTGGGTTATTTCAAGCATATGTATTAGTACACCATTTGTGACGTACAGGTGGTGCATACCTTCAGTCAGTCATAGTTACCATTGCATGTGTAGTTACACCTTTCTGCTTACTGTTAGTACATTTGACAGGGTGTCAGTGGGGCACATTTGACATTTGTTTTCACATCGGGGACATCCCTGTAACTCAGTCACAGTTGCTATGTCTGATCTCTTAACTATTTAACTATGGCAGTGTTTATCCTGCTCTGAGTATGTGTGTGGCTTGCCAAATGCTACTGTGACATTATTACCTAGTAGCTACCAACTAGCATGACTGTTTCTCAGCACACAGTACTATTTTACATATCCACTAGATTTGACAGTAAATATACATGACATGCTTTGTGTACTAGACTTGCTATATTCCCTTTAATTAATTCCTACTATTTTATGATATATTTCTTTCAGCACAATGTTCTTGTATAGCAGTCATGGCTTAGTGGTAAGTCATGCAGACTAGTGTTTCCAAGGTCCTGGGTTCGAGACTGAGGGAGGTATTTTATTTTGCTGCTGAGAAAACTACAGGCTTTGTCATTCAGAGTGACTAAGGCACTTTTAAGCAGTTGTAAGCGGGTTAGCGCTGGTTTGCGTGGAGGTCACGCATGCGCACTGTCGCTTAGCTTCGTGCACACACGCTTAGCTAAGAGCACAGAAGCGCACACACGCTTACTACTGCTTAAAAGTGCTTACTCTCACGCACACCCGCGCTATTTTCTTTTAAAGAAAAGAAAATGGGGAGATAGGAAAGTGGTGAAAAAGGGGGCAAAAAGAGGGTAGGACAGTAGGAAAACAAGCTCAGGTTTTGCAGGAGGGATGTAGGAAAGGCCCATAGCTGCCCATTTCTTCGTCAGCAACAGCTGTGCATATGTTTATAATTTGTGAAATTTGAAACCTTCCACCCCAGGTGTGAGGACAACAATAATATTTGTTGTACAGCCAATTGTAATTGCCAGTTTACATGTCCAGCAGACATGTGTGCAAAATGGGCAGCTATGTATGGGGCGTAATTTTTTTGTGGGTACAGAGTGCCCTTTTTTCTTTTTCAGGTGAGAGTGGTATGTCAGGTACAGGAAGTCGGTATAGCTGGGGAGGTAGGTAGGGGAGGTTAACAGACAAGACAAACAAGGTGCATACAGGGGTGGTGTATGACACATGTGGGGGGGGTTACACAATTGACGGGGACGGATGTTTGGATATCTCGAGCCCATGAGCCCACAGATGGCAACAGTGGAACTGAGATCCCCACCCATGGGCAGTTGCCACTGTGCCTTCACAGCCCAGGACGGGGCTGTGCTGGGGGCTGTGTAGGCTGGGCAGCAGGCACACCCATGAGTTGTGCCACCCGTGCCTCAAGCTGGCGTAGGGGCCCAAGCACAGCGTGCCGGATCTCCCTACGCACCACAGTCCGGACACTATGGAGGATAAGTGGATGTTCTCCTCCAGCCACACTTGCAGAGGGGGGACGAGCCCCATCCCCTGCAGCGCTTCCACCCACAGGTGGCACAGGGCCACCAGAGGAGGGTCCGGCCTGGGCACTACTGCCAGGTGCACTCGCCAGCTGAGGTGGGTCCGCTGGAACCCGCCTTCCCTGTCGTCCTATGTTTTGCATTATGTTATGACAGTTTGGGTTAGTAACGTACAATACCATTCACAATTAGTTGTAACAGCATGCATTAGTATTCCCATTAACCAAACACCCATAAATTCAAGCCATTGAACAGCAAGCATAACACATGCATAATTTGAACAGCAATACACAATCCAACAACATGCAGGGTTGATTGATGGCAACAGGCCATCAGGTTTGGATGTATGAACAGGGCACATGCATCAACGTACATGCAAATATGTATGAACCAACAGGACAAATGTCCAGGGGTGTTAATTGTGAATGCACATACCCATTTCACGTGGAATGGATTATTTGTGGTTATAGGGTAGGGTGAAGAAATATTTCATTAACAACTTCAAATACCTATACATATGCTGTACATTTCTACTAGCTGCAGATATATACACACTACAGGTCTGACTACAGTTTCCTATGTGATAACTAATTCAGGTTGGTGATAGGAATGTTACTGCTACATCAATATACATTTCATATTTATTCATACACATTCATATCTGGCTCTGTTCAGCTACATCATCCTGCTACATTTGCTTTATATGGCTATAGACAACTGTGGATGTTTGGTATTTCATACAACCATACTATCTGCATATTGCAAACTGAGAGCAACATATCCAGATTTTGGGACACACATTCTAGCTTCAGTACTTTTTTCAACACATGTTGCCATTTGGTTCTGCCTGTCACATTCATTTCATTCTGTACTGACTGCAGTATACTTTATTCAGGAGTTATTACTACTTTATTGGTGGATTCATACCTCTTTCTCACACTTTCTCGCTTGTTTTATTTTTACAATTTAGGATGGTACTTAATTCTAGGCTTTATTGACATGTTTTACTTTTAGTTATAACAATCCTTTCCAACAGTCTCACTTATGTCATGTTTCAGAATTTAAACAGGGATATATTTCACACATGTGTTTTACTCAGCTTCTGTAGCTGTACTTTTCAGCCTGCTGCAGGTTATGTACTATTATATTACATCTGGGACATCTTTATTTCAGACTTGTTTCATTTTTATTTTTGGATTACAGGCTGCATCACACTTTTGTAATTAAGCAATACTTGCAAACTCTCTTACACTGTTACTTGCACATTTAATTAATAAGTGACTACACTGCACTCTTTTGCAAACTGTCATACTTATATATTTTTTTACAGTTACAGGGAGAGAATTACTGACCTGCCTGGTGGCGCAACCGCACCAGCCTATCGGCATAGGCTCGACGGTTCATGGAATGGACACCTGCAGCTGTAATATAAATGAAGTAATATTGGCATACACATCTCCATAATATCAGCTAGGTTAATTTCGTACATAAATAATTACATGTAACTTACACAGTAGTGGGGCGTTGGGCATTTGCCGGGCCTCCTGGATCCAATGGTTCAGTTGGTCCTGCTTCCGTCTCTTCAGGTCCGCATGGTGGTGACGGACCTGTTCACCAGTCCTTGGTATTCCTGTGGCACTGGTGAGATCATGTGCCAACCGGTCCCACGCCTCAGCCCTATATGCTCCCCACAGGACCTGGCCCTGCATGAGTTTGGCCTCATGATCATGGACGAGGAGCCAAACCATATATTTGGACTCCTCAATGCCCCACCTCTGTGCTCGGAAGCAACTACCCTCTCCTACACCTGCCATCCTGGCTGCAAGTCGGTTCCACAATTGGTTAGGCTGTGTATTCCCACCTATGGGGCTTATATATGCCGTTTTTCCCACACTTATCTGTGATTGGCCATTTTGGCATTGTATCAGCTTCACAAAACCTGCTGTGTCATGCTCCTCTTTCTATTCATTCCTATATATATGCTATTACTGCATTTCTAAGTGCAACTGTCATGGCTTAGTGGTTCAGTACTTTGACTATGGTGCATGGTATCCTGGGTTCGAGCCTGGCCATTGCTTTTTATATTTTATGACTGTCTACACAGGCTAGGAGGTGTGTCTGTGTAAAGGCAGTTTTGATACAGCTTGCTCAATGTTGCCCGTCGGTTAGCTTGTTGGCGCGGTGTGCAGCTCCCCGCAAACGGGTTACGCCGGTTTACGCGTCGTTTGGCTGTCAGCACACATATTACACTCAGCTCAGCTATGGGCACACAGTTTCAGCGTGTTGAAACGCTGCTCAACCCCGGGCACTCATTTTACACCTGTTAAACCACTGCTCACCTACGGGCACTCATTTTACACCTGTTAAACCACTGCTCACCTACGGGCACTCATTTTACACCTGTTAAAACACTGCTCACCTACAGGCAGATATTCTCAACTTGTTAGACTGTAGCTCAGCTATAGGCACATCTGACATTTTTTTTTTATTATCTCACATTTCTTCAAAATACATGGCCCATTTCATTACATTTTACATAAAATATAATTTTATATATGTACATATATGTCACGGAATTGTTTCGTGCTTATTTCACTAAAAATAAAAATTGATGTTGTGGGGGCTCGAACCATGACTGCCTCCTCTTCAGCCAACATCTCTACCGCTACGCTATTGCTTCTTGGCTTACTTTGCATATTTAGTTCTTATATGCTTTTCCACTGACTGCTAACTGTGGCTAAGCGCCAGGCATGCCCGCGCAAACGAGTGCACTCACGGGCAAACATCTTTACAACTTATAAAAAAATATATAAGATGTTCATTTATACATTTTATGTTCATAGTCTGTGGGGGCATGTGTTGTGTTGTGTTTATTCACATTTACATGGACTCTGTCGTGGGGGTTTACTTTCGGGACTTTTACTCTTCTGGGGGTGTGTCCGTTTGCAGGGCTCACCCTACGGACACGCCCCCTACTGTCTTACATGGACCGTGTTAGCCTTAGGTGTGATTCAGCATGCCCTCATGCATATGCATGGCATGCTGACATCACACCGTTTAACTGCAGCCTCCGTGTAAGCCTTGTAACTCTTACACGGAGGCTTCGTGAATCCTGCCCACTCTGTGGTTACCATCACAGAAGCAGTTTGGAACAAACAATCAAACAAATACTTTATTACAGACATTCTACTTTCTCATTCTGCCCACTAAACAAATCTTTTTTGCAGACTTTCACAGGTAGAAAATAATTAATTGCCTGTATGGAGCTAAAAGTGCCAAAACACATTATTTAAGCACTCACATGCTCCCAGTGTTTAATTTTAAATGACTGCCTTTTTATTGTACAGTTATGTTTTTAACACTAGACAATGCCCCCACAATATCATGGACCAACAAAGATTTTACAATAGAGCCAGTTCCATCTTTTAAATTATACAATCCAAACTAGTAAATTATTAACATCAAATGAAAAATGTAGTCTGAAATCTTGACCTGGTTTTACTACTGAATCTCTGCCAAGTTAATTAAAGGTAACATATCATCTCTGTTTACTGGCATTCTGCACAACAGACCAGCAGACTTTAATTCCCATAATGTATACAGTACAGAGTCAATTATCCAAAACATCAATTATCCGAACCCAGTCTTCTAAAGTTTTTGGGTAGGACAAATCATAAAGTCTGAATATGTAAATGTTATACATTTTTGCTTGTGCATGTTTTTTGAACTTGTATCCTGCTTGTGTGTGAAAAATATTTTGTTGTCCACCGGACTTGCTGAATGGCTGAAAAACAGCCCTGAATGCAGAAAAAACAAGATTTTAGAAGTTTTTTTTATCCAGTTCAATATATGTTTGAGTATCTGAACAGTTTTATTATCCGAACTACCCTTGGTCCCAGTTAGTTTGGATAATCGACTCTCTACTGTATTACTTCAGAATGAGACCTTAAACTAGGGGAAAAAAGACTCTTAGAAGAGTTAATATTTTACCATTTCCTCCCTGTGCAGTTGCAAATATATATTAAAGTACATGCTAGCACATTACAAAAGGAGTACCTACCTAGGTAACCAATGCTACCACACATACAGCTCAGATTTATGTTTACTTGTCTCTGCAGTAGTACTAATCTAACCAATGGACCAAAGAAACTGCATGCTCTTCATTGCTGTGGAAGCTTCCAGATGCAGAGATGCCAATCAGCTGTGTGCCAATCAACACATAACTGACTTGAATCCAGATAACTACTCTACCTTTAGCTCTGATTTAAGAAAGGAAGTTCAGACCCTGACCACAGAAACTGTAGGCACTTCGGTGCTTTCTGATTTGAAGCACTGATGAAATATTTTCAGGCTACTATCTATTCAGATATCTTTGGTTTCAATATAAAGTAGTTTTGATTGCAACACTTGTGACAGAAGACCAGCTCATTTTTGTAAACATTTGCACTTTTATTGTGTGTCTGTGTGTGTGTGTGTGTGTGTGTGTGTGTGTGTGTGTGTGTGTGTGTGTGTGTGTGTGTGTGTGTGTGTGTGTGTGTGTGTGTGTGTGTGTGTGTTTAATCTCTTGGATGATGGCACCAAAACCTTCTGCACAAATAAAATATTATAGCATTTATATTCTTGTTGCACCTCGCACCATTGCTGACATGGTCACTTGTGTCCCTAGGATTGACAGAGTTGTAAATGGGTCTATATTATAACATCGAACTCACAGGAGTCCGAACGTTGTAATATCGAACCCAAATGTCCAAAATAAGAAAATAGCAAAGCCACGGCACACCGATTTTTTTCCCAGGGAAAAAAATCGGTGGGCTGTTTTTGGGGCTTTGCTATTTTCTGCACTGTGGTGCGATCTCGGAGTTTGTATATTTAAATAGAGGGTGGGGGGGCACAGCCCCCCACATTGGGGGGTGTGGGGGGGGTGAAGCCCCCCACTTTAGTTTAAGTTTAAAGTGCAAGTGTTTTTTCTTTTTGTAATGGAACAGCAATTCTTTTTCCCTGGGGAAAAAATCGCTGTTATGTGTTTTCGTAATTATTGGGTTTCAAACTTCACAGTTCAATATTACACTGTTCAAACTCCTGTGAGTTTGACGTTGTAATGTAGACCCCTGTAAATAGCCATGTGCAAGATGCAGGCTTAAGATTTTGAGGGTGAACAAAATGAAAAGGTCAGTTATTTAAGATAGAATGTACTCTTCATTACTGCCATGCTACTCTGCAATTTACGATACCAGAAACTTTTAAGAAACATGACAGGAAGGCTGTATGTTACTAAGATCTGACTGGTTAGACTTGGGAATGGCATCGGGATCTAGATGAGCCAGCTGTGGCTCTGCCCATTTTGGCTAGTGCTCTTCACCCCTCTGGAGCCAGCAAGCTAAGTTGAGAAGCAAAAAAAAAAAAAAGATTAATTCCCTAGTCTGGCTATCAAACCGACAAGCCACATCCATTTTGTGTGTGTTCCTCAAACCTCTTTAAAAAAAGGTTAATTCCATTATCTGGCTAGTAAGCCAAAAAGCATCATAAAGCTAGATCCATCTCCCTTCTCTGCAAGCAGTACGACCCTGAACTCAAAGTGAGGGGTAAAAAAAATTAAACATTGACTTAAACACAGCTTGCTACAATTTGTACCACATTGAGTTCATTTATTCATTCCAATACCGGCACTGAGAAATCCCAAAAGTGAATGCTGCTAAGGTGTACCAATCCATCAGCATAATCGATTCCCCTAACATCTTGCACCCAGGTCAGCTGCTCACTTCTACCCACCCTAGCAATGCTTCTGGGCATTAATGCTGGACAATAGCTAAGGAAGAGATTTTCTCTTTCTGCCTGCATATTCCCGATAACACAAGGGCACAAAATAAGATTGTGAATCAATGAAGCACTGATCTGGCCTGCAGCCTCAACAGCCTTAAAGTGACAAGAATGCACATCTATCACTGAGTAAAGATCTGCTTAAACCCTTAACTGGACTGTTTTTTTTCCTCTGGAAAGAGGACTTTCTGATCCCTAAGTTTTGTGAAGTTATTTGCAGCCAGGATCTGACATTCTGAACAGTTATCCTTATTCCTAATCTTTTACAGGGCACAAAATAAGCACATGTTCCCACAAACTTGTCTACATTACATTTATCTGCATTGTTTAGCAAAGAATAAGCAACCCATTAGTGTTCTACTCCCACTCAGTGCTAACAGGCACCTCATAAAAGTGGGGACCTTCCTCCCCCAAACATGAAACAGCAGATCTTTATCTGCTTAGATCCATCTCCCTAGCAGGACCTCCTGTGGCCACTTTCCCTACTGCATCCAGGTGTGCGGTGGCCTAGCAGAGCTATAGTAGTCTCTATGACATATTGGTAGGAATACCAACAGAACTGCCCCAAAGGTGCTTTCATTCTAAGTTTTTGCATGATTGCACTAATATAAAATTATTTCCTTTACTGTTCAATACTTAATTCTTACTAGCTTTATATACTGGTTTATCAAGTACTGTTGCTCAATTGTAACATTTTACACACTAGCTAACTCATTTCCTGAGAATTAATAATGATAAACATGTTAAATTCTTGATGTTACAGAATGTCTTTTTTCCTGTAGCATCACAGCGACTAAATATATAATGCAGTGTCATACCCACAGACAAATGTTATTACAAAAACAGGAAAAGGAAAAAAAAACAGTTGTTCCCACAAAGATTGTGAGGAAACTCTTCAATGAAATGAAACATTCTGCCTAAACTAAAAACAATATTTTAATTTGTTTATTTAAAGAATTTGCTAAATCTAAAGTATGATGAAAATTGAAGCCATAAGACAAGAAAAGGGTTTTTATTTACTTCTTAGAGGGTCCTCCCCTAGTAAGGCAAGAACTCATTTTAATACTTACAATAAACTTACTTAAAGGAGTTGAAGACTTAACTGAACACCTGGTGAACTTGGAATAGACTTTATATGGAATGTTAATTAGAAATAAAAGTTTCTTTGAGATAGTGCTATAGTGTGATTTACATTTACATTCAGTTTCATTAAAATTGACAAGCTTAGTAACTTAACACTGTACTCATTCTACCTACTGTATTACCTATTTATAACAGAAGCAGAGAACCACATGTCACCGGCCAGGTGTACTAGAGGAGTTATTGTTTATT
Organism: Protopterus annectens; assembly: GCF_019279795.1. Lineage (NCBI taxonomy): Eukaryota > Metazoa > Chordata > Ceratodontiformes > Protopteridae > Protopterus > Protopterus annectens. The sequence continues at coordinate 1,035,074,033 of NC_056746.1, read as the reverse complement.
ACAGAATGGAAAATTTTACATCATCACCCTGACTGCAGAATGAACGTTCTCCAGCAGGGTATTAATGTAGCAGTAATGCCTGCTGAAAAATGAGTCCACTGTTTCACAGCAGCATATCAAGCTGCCATGGAGCTCGAACAGAAAAAAAAAAATAATGGCCAAGATTATTTTATGCTCGCTAAGCAAAGCTTCTGCTGTTTAGTGAGTATAAAATGTAAAAAAAAAAGAAAATTAAAAAAAGGGTGTATGAATGTGTGCTTATGTCTGTGTGTGTGTGTATGCATGCATGTGAGTGAAAGTAAGATTGACAGAGCCGTTATTTTACACTCATTAAGCAGAGCTTTTGCTGTTTAGCAAGTGTAAAAAAAAAATAAACAGAAAAAAGTGTACTTATGTGTATGAGTGTGTTTGTTTCTTTCTGCATGTGTGACTGAATGCGTGCATGAAAGTAGACGAGACTCTGTGTGTTTGTGTGTGTGTGTGTGTGTGTGTGTGTATACACACGCACACACATACACACATATGCACGCTCGCGCGCACACACACACACACACACACACACACACACACACACACACACACACACACACACACACACACACACACACGCATCACAAGAGTTTAGTGGTAAAACAGTCACAATTTTAAGAGAACATCCTTCCTCAAATGAGTATGCAATTACTTCCCCATCTACACCAGCATCGCTTTACAATATGAGCGTATACAATAATACAATATAAAATCCTCATTAGGACTAAACACCATTGATGACATATCTATCCAACCCTTTTCAGGCTACTGCTAGTATGTTTTCCAATTGAACCTCCCTGTTCCTACATAGGTACATCACTTCAGTCTTCCTCCCATCCTCATCTTCATATCAGTACAAATTACAAACCCACCACTCTTGCCTTCCAGTATTGTCCTTTAACTCTGTAATATGCTTACCCAACAAATACTTTTTATCTTCCTCTCAACAATCTCACACATGATATAATACTATCTCAGGCTGCATCCAACACAAAAGGCTTCACACACACCTTTCTCCATATCATCTGATCTCAGTAATATCTCTTACATCCACCTCTTCAGCTACAAAATCCTCAAACACCTGATATTAATCTAATTACAAAACACAAAAGCAAATACAAACACCTACTCCCTCCCCGCAGATCATCTTCTATACTCAGCTTCTCTACAGCTATCTGGAGACATCCATCCAAACACAAATATAACACAACAGGGCACATTCTTCCTTCTCTTTGTAATATCCCTTCCATGAAAATGAACAACAGTATTGATGCTGGACTAAACCTACGTAACATCTACATCAGAAGTCTATGGAACAAACTTCATTACCCATACTGTCACACCTGGACAGTGCAACACTCCTTGATTTTTAAACAATTACAGAAGCCTAGCTGAAACCACACATCCAAAATAAGAAAGCTTTCCAACAGATTACAATACCCACAGAGCTGACTATAACAATAAAAAAGGAGGTGTTTACATCGCATACCCTAACACAATTGAGCTTCCCACTACCACTCCAAAGTAACTACATCCAGCAATGAAGAATTCCTCATAATCTTCCTCAAACTAAACTCTCACAAAACCTTGTGTACCATTGTGCCATACATTCCCACAGGAAATAGTATCAACACTGCTAAAGACATCATGAAGATACATGAGGCAATGGACACTCACCAGACAGTGAATCAAATGACCAAAAAACTTAATTATAAACATCAAAAAAGGCCAAAATAAAAACACAATATGTTTAATGAAAAATTGATTTAGAGTTTTTGTTCTATAACCTGGAACTTCATCAGAATAACAAACCAGCCCATGTCACATCTTTAAATTACAAATTCTGGAAGGACCAGTGTCATAAATTAGCTTATACTAGCAATTAACATAATTCAGTCCTACAAATACTAATATACAGCTCATTAATATTCTTTGTAACATCTCTTAAAAAAGTATTTTTAAAAATGTTAAACTCTAGAAATACATTATAAAGCATAGTTATATATAAACAGAATAAACTAAATACACTCATGAATTATGAATGATAAATAATCATAACTGAACAATCATTTCGTAACTGGTATATTCCATCCTATATAAATCACTCTATTAAAAAATTCATTTAAAGCTTAGCAGCCCATAGTTTTAGAACAGATTGTATAGAAACCATATAATTTAATCTGACATAATAGTTTATAATGTAGTTATTTGATTATTCACTTCACTGGTGAGTGTCCATTGCCTCACATATCTCCATACCATTTTTTTCCTGGTTTCTGGTTGTATGTATGCCATTCAAATTTGCTTCATTTTTGGCTACTCCTAAATTCATACTAAGCTAGGTTTTTTCAAATATAATGTATGACGCCATTGTACTGGGCAGACTTGAACATCAACTGGGACTCAACCTTACATCTCTATGGTTTCCAAAAACTCATCAAACACCTACCATAATAAACAAACCCAATCATGCAGCATTAATACTAGACTGGATAGTCATATAAAAGCCCATTGACTTCTCAAACGCAGGCACATTCCCAGAAATCCTAAGTAACCATCACCATGGCTTTGCTAAGAGAAAGCCTTAACTACGTACCTAAAAATCACTGCTTCAGCATCAAGCAAGACTTAGCCAACTTTAACATACAGCACTTCTGCTCTACCTAAAACAAAATAACCAATATATTTTAAAATCATTGCCACTAAATATAGTTACTCTAGAATGTAATAGACTCTTTCTCAACATACTGAATAAACAAGCCCTACTGTGATACAAAAGAGTGAAAAGTAACCCAACCCTTGGCTATATGCAAGTATCAAAAAAATCATAACAAACAGAAATAAAGAACTTGGTTACAGCAATAAAACGCAACTAACCAGTGAACAATTTAGGTAATTGTGCAACCTCTCTAAGAAAAGAATAAAATGAAACAAAAAAAATGGCTACACTAACTTTCAAAAACCCATTACCAGGTGATTCTCCCACCAGAATTGCTCATCAGTTCAATACTTACTTCATTCAAGCCATTACCTTATTGTTACAAGACAATCCTACCTCACATCTTTCCCCAATCAACTAGCGCACACACACACACACACACACACACACACACACACACACACACACACACACACACACACACACTTCTGAAGTAGACCCATATATACCTGATAGAAGACAATGCACCCATGTGGGGGTGGGGCTTTGCCGCCCCCGCACCTCCTATGTGGGGGAGGCTGCTGCCTTCACACACACCCCCAACTAAATATTACAACTCCAAGATCACACTACCGTGGAGGTAAGGGGCAAAGGTCAAAATTCTGGTCGAGCAGTTACTTTCTGTTGGTTCTCCATCGGTGTTCCAAGTGGTCGGTGTTTTGTCCTTTCGGTGCTGTTGGCTCGATCATGTGAAAGTAGGGTAAGTGGTGTTTCAGTTATGTGTAAGGGATCCATATATATATATATATATATATATATATATATATATATATATATATATATATATATATATATATATATATATGGGTGTACTTCACTTGATCGAAAGTCCATTTGACCTAATATATATATGGCTTACTACTGAAATGTCAATATCGGAATGTATGCATATGAAGTATTCGAGCTACAGATGTTTGTTCGAATAGTTCATATGTGTGCATGCTAAATATTTGAACATTATATTTGCGAATGTACTGTGCATTCACAAATATAAACATTCAAAGGGATGTACAGAGATTGCGGTACAGTGCGGTTAGGGAAATACATCCCTTTCCACACTGTAGTGCGATCTCGGAGTTGGAATAAATAGTTAGGAGGTGGGGAGAGCAGCCCCCACAGGGAGGTGCAGGGGGGCTTGCCCCCTTCATAAACGAGATGTTAGTTGTATATGTCTCCTTCAAAACACGAAACTGCAGAACACCGAAAAGCGCAAAATTCAAAATCCCAGTGTTACGGGATCTTTATTTAGCACTTTTGGTGTTCCGCTGTGGGTGAGTATGCATGGGTAACTGTATTTGTGAGGGGTAGTGCTGTGTGTAAGTGTGTGTTGTGACTGTGGTGTGTGTGTGTGTGTGTGTGTGTGTGTGTGAGGGACTGTAGTGTGTGGGTGTGAGTTTGCCTTGTCTGTCTGTTTGTGCAATCTGCCTGTTTGTAGTGTAGGGTGGTGTGGTTGGCAGTTTGGGGCAGTTGTGTATGTATTTGTGCATGTTTTTTTGTCTGTGTTATACTTACATGGTTTTCGGTGTTGTGGGGTTTCGTTGTTTTGGTCTCAGTGTTTTGGTCTTCGGTGTTGTGAGGTTTCGTTGTTCTGAAGTAGATATATATATATATATATATATATATATATATATATAAATTAGGCTTGATGTTCAGAATTGGGTACTATCTTAGAGACTCCACCAAGAAAGCCATAGCCTCAGCTTACCTATTATCCACTGTTGTATACACCACACCTAGCCTCACTATTCCTACATAATGCATTAAAAACAAACTTGAGGCATGCTACAATAATACAGCTAGGTTCAAGTTCTTTACTAACCAGCCATAAAGATCACATCACTGCATATCCCCTAAACAACTAAACTGGCAAGAACTAAATCACTACCTCACTCATTCTCAATTAGCAGTAGTCCACAACCCAATACACAAATGGACTAAATGCCCTGCCCTGCAAAGAACCCTTTGATCCAAGGACAAACTGCTTCTTATTACAAACTCATTCCACAATACAGCAGATGTCTTATGCAAGCAATAATGCCTAACAGGTGTGTGTGTTATTGTGGAAATAATGCCCACCCAAGGATGTTCTGAAGCCCAATGTCAGAGGCAGAGGGTCCCCACACTCCTGGAAGGGTACTGTTTCCACAATAACACACACCCTGAAGAATATTATTGCTCTTAGAGACTAGGCTGTCTATAAAATTGTTGTGTTTTACGTATTTATTTATTTATTTTTATTACTATATTATTTTTTATGTATTTTTGATATAAAATAGTTTCTCTGCCTAAGGGTTTAAACTTGCTGAAGTATATGTTAATGGTGTCAGAAGAAGAATTATATATATAAAATATAACACTTTAAAAAATATCCAGGTATTTACTTTATTTTTTGGCCTCTTACTCCTAAAATGTTTGGTTTGTTGCCAGTCACTGGAGATAGAAGTTAGTGAGCCCCTCCTTTACAAGCCAAATACCTCATGTCAACCTACTTACACAACTAATGCACTGGTACCCCTACACCCTATAGCATTCTTACACATTTTAACCTCCCCCCATAACATGTCACATACTATTCTTTTCACTCTCTCCCTAACCCTCTATCTGTTATTACAACTAACTTCTAATCAAACAATTCATGTAGCCTACAAACCCAGTTCAACTACAGCCTCGCACACTCAAACCCTCCCTGGCTTTTTCGATATAGCTCCTAACATATACGCTACAAACTTAATCTTACAAACCAAATTAAAAATCCTCTTCCCCTCACAACAGCAACATAAACGTCACTTTAGATTCTACTACAAAAACAGAAGGAATCGACAACCTGTAACTTTCCCAATTTACCCCAACATAACTCAATGCAGTGATATACATCCAAACCCTGGTCCCCCCCCAACACATACAATTCCTCTAACTCCATAAACCCCCTAAATTTCACAACCCTAAACATTCAAAGCTTAAGAAACAAAATTCCACTGCTACATGCCTGGTTAATTCAAAATAAATCTGATTTCACTGCTATCACAGAGACGTGGCTCAAACCTAACATCAAAGACACATAATTCCTTCACCTTGGCTATGCCTACCTCATATCAAGCAGACTACATAAAAAGGGTGGAGGAGTTGCCTTACTATACCCAAATAACTTCACTGTAGTTCCTTTCACCAAACCAGTCCCACAGTTCTCCTCAGATGAATTACTAGTAGCCATTATAAAACTAAACAACTGTAAGAGCCTCTGCACTGTAGTCTTGTACACCCCTCCAGGCAATAATATTCCTATCTTAGAAGATATCCTAGCCTGGACAACCAGTAACATCACCAATGAAACAATTGTCCTAGGGGATGTCAATATAAACTGGCTCGATATCTCCCATCAGCATTCCACTACCAACATTAACCTATATAACTGTACGTAACTAAACGTAACTCATCACTAACATAACCAGACCTAGCAATAATAACAACAAAGACTCAAGTCCTGGACTGGATCTTGGTTTCTGATCCTAATAAAATCTCCTCCTCAGGCACCTTACCACACAATATTAGTGACCACTCACCTGCCTATATAATACAAAAAATCACACCATCTCTAAGTAACCATCAGTACAAGGCAACAAGAGACTTATCCCACTTTTGCCCTACCACTTTCAACACAATCCTACAAAGTATTAACTGAGAAGCTTTAAAAACTCTTCCCATTGACGAAGCTATATAATTCTTCAATTCACCTTACCTTAGAATCTTAAATAGCGTAGCTACACTCTTTCAAAAGAGAGTTAAAAGTAACCACGCTATCTGGCTTACCAAATCCACAAAGCAAATCATGACCACCAGGGACAAGGCATGGAAATCATGGCTAAAAAGTAAAAACGCCACCAACCTCACTCTATATAAACAGCTACACAAGCTAAACACCTAGTCATCAGAGACAAAAAAGAATATTACCAAACTCTTCAAAAGCAACATAAACAAAACCCAAAGAAATTTTGGAGTGCAATCAATTCCCTACTTTACCCAGGTTCAAAGAACAATCCCTGTCCCAACCCAGACAATACTCCCACTGAGATTACATCACTCTTTAACTCATATTTTGACACTATAGACAAGCTCACTTCTACATTCCCACAAACTGACCCCAACCCAACAGAACCAAAATTACCATACTCTTCAAACACCTCTCAACCTAGCTTCTCCCTCTCACCCATACCAATCTCCACCATAAAAAAACTCCTACATAAGCTCAAATCTTATACTAATGCACCTGACAACCTACCTGCTGAATTCCTACAAATATCTGCAAGCACCATTGCCTACCCCAATAGTATACTTCTTAATAGATCTATTCAGGAGTCCCAGGTACCACAAATTTGGAAGAAGGCATACATTCTTCCTCCACACAAAGGTGGCAAAAACTGTGACATGTCCAACTTCTGACCCATTGCGATTCTCTCTCCCATCTCCAAAATGTTAGAAAAATGTATCCATATTCAGCTTTTAAAGTACCCAGTTTAAAATCATGCCCTCTCTCCCACTCAGCATGGCTTCAGGCCTGGACACAGTACTGCCACAGGTCTCATTTCCTTCATGGACACAGTAAACTAGGCCTGTGACACTGGCAACATTGTCTCCACACTCTTCCTCGACCTCTCTAAAGCCTTTGATACTATATCCTATTCACTTTTTCTCTCCAAACTCTCTAACTTAGGCATTTCTCCCCCTACATTAACCTGGTTTTATAGCTATCTCTCCATTAGGCAACACTCTACCAAGTGGCAACATTCTTTATCACCTTTTCTTAACACAACCACAGGGACTCCCCAAGGATCCATACTGGGCCCCTTGTTATTTAGCATAATCATCAACAACTATCATATTACTCTTACTCAAAGTACCATCATCCAATATGCAGATGATTATACCATCATCTGTACCACTAAGTCCATATCTGAACTTCAAAAACTTACCCAAGATGCCTTCACATCCACCAAAACTTGGATGTCCAATAATCACCTTGCTCTAAACTCTAATAAAACTAAACTCCTAATATTCATTCCTAAAAAACACTACTTTCCTCAACAAAAAATGATTTCACTATCCAGGCCAAAAGCAACACCATTATAGAAGTCGCACCAAGTACTAAACTCTTAGGGGTTATAATAGATGAAAACCTTACATTTGACCTCCACATTCACAACAACATAAAAAAACACATCAAAATTAGGCATGCTGTACAGACACAAATATTTCCTTAGCTACAAAGCAAAATTGTCACTTGCCACATCCTTCCTGCTTCCATCTCTGTTATACAGTGCCCCTATCCTTACCAGTATACAATCCTCTCCTAAATCCAAACTCGACACATACTATGACAAAATTGCTAAATTCGTAACAAATGCTAAATTCTCAGACCACCACTGCGCATCACTGCAACAACTTAGCTGACCCGAACTCCCACACCATGTCACATATTTACAATTAACTACTACACATAGACTTATTCACAGACCTTCAGACTGCCCTTCTACTGCCCTTCTCTTTATTCTGTACTGACTTTGTACCACCTAACAGAGCTCTCAGATCTGAAAACAAGCTACAGCTCAAAGTTGTAAAGCCAAACCTTCCACCTGGACAAATGCTGTATTCCTTTACCGTTTCTAAGCTAAGGAACTCTCTTCCATCACCAATCAGAACCACCAATAATCCTGTTCTCTTTAAGAAGCTCCTTAAACAACATCTTACTTCTCACTGGCACTGCTCATGTGCTAAATCTAATTCCCCCAAACCTGACTCCCTCCATTATAACTCCATAGCCCACTAACCTCTTGTACTTCCTCCAAAAGCTATTAACTTACTCATATTAAAACCTCACAGTTCAATAAATTAATTTTCTATATATATGGGAACTTACCCATTCACTACTGGAAATAACACTGCATAATATCTATTTTAAACACTTGAGTACAGCATACTGATCATATTACTATATCTGTACTAGTTCAACTGCAACCTACGTATTTCTTATGAACTGTATATCACCATAAATGTAAAATTCTAGTGTGTCTAGCTTAAACTAGTGTTTCTATAAACTGCATAGCCTTCATTGTTTGTAAATATTATAAATGTAAATAATCAGTTGTAAGTTAGCTACAACTACTGATTACATTACATGTAAACTCTTGCATTCCTTTTGTTACTGTCATGTGTTTCATATTATGTTTGTTGTTTAACCTTGTGGAGCTTTTCCCCCAAGCCTCCACTGAAAATGGGTTCACCTGGCCCAGTGAACCTTCCCGGTAAACAAATGCAAATAAATAAACAATGACATACACTGGAGTTTCAGACTTTTATTTCCTTCAGAAAATTCATGTTAACACAAACACTTTTATTTAAGCAAGTTTGTAATTTTATAAGAGCAATAATTAAAATTTGCTCCTATTTTTGAGCCTTTGTTTCCACTTTATTTTAGGCTTTATCTAGATTTCTTCAGCTGAAAGGTCCAGAGGTATGCAAACCTCCTTACTGCTGCTGCCAGTGGTTGATCTCATGCACTCACTCTCTCTCTCTCTCTATCTCTCTTACACACGTACACACACACACACACACACACACACACACACACACACAGACCTCCCTCTGCTTCAGAAAATGCATGCTAACACAAATTATTTAAATATATTCCTATTTTGAGCCTTTGTCCCCCATTTTTTTTTTTAGGCTTATCTAGATACCTTGATCTAAGAGCAAAGCAGACAATGCAGTGGTACAGTGGTAGCATTGCTGCCTTACAGCAAGAGGTTCTCTGGCTCAATTCTCAGCTAGAGTGCCTTCTGTGTGGAGTCTGCATTTCCTCCATGCATTCTTGTGTGCTTCCTCCAAGTGCTCCTGTTTCCTCTCACTTTACAAAAACATGTGCCTGGATCATTTCTCCCCAAGCATTTGCTGAAAATTGGCTTTGTTCCAAATATGACCTTCCTGGTAAACAAATGTTAAATAATATCTCTCAAATATACAGATTTTTGAAGAATGTCCAGATTTTATTCCTCATATTTTGATCTGCTTCTGATAAAAATGTGTTTTCTAATAAATCACTGGGATGATTTAAATACTGAAGTCACTCATTAATGATATGTGTTTAAGTTTCAGACTTCATATACTTCAGAAAATGCATACTAACATAATCCTATTATTCTAGCAACTTTCTAAGTTTATAAGAGCAAAATTTAAAATGTGTCCCTATTTCTGAGCATTTGACCTCCCACTGTGTCAGGCTTTTCCAGATTTCTTGTGCTAAGAGGTTGAGAGGTATGTGTAAGTCAAGAAGTATGCAAACCTCTTAACTACTCCTGTTACCAGGGGATCAGTTGTTCAATCATTCTCACTCTTCACTCTCTCTCTCTCTCTCTCTCACACATACACAGTTTCTTCTGCTTTTATACACACATTGATTCACACACGCAGACAGAAAAAGAACACATACACATACACAGACACACGCGTGTGCACATTTTCTATTTCACGCAATCAATCTCTCTCTCTTTCTCTTACTCTCATGCATACATATACTCACACCACACACACACACACACACACACACACACACACACACACACGCGTACACACACACACATGCAAACACGTGCACACACACACACACACACACACACACACACACACACACACACACACACACACACACATGCTTTATTTTATTTTTTTTCTTTTTTATTTTACACTCACTAAACAGCAAAAGTGCTGCTTAGTGAGCATAAAATAATGGCAGCCATTAGTTTTTTTCAGTCTGAGCTCCATGGCAGCTTGTTATGTTACCACAAAGCGGCAGACTCATTTTTCAGCAGGCATCACCTGTAGATTAACACCCTGATGGAGAAGGTATGTTCTACAATGGAGGTGCAATCTACAGGTTGCCTATTCTCTAAATTCAAATAGCAATGGCTTTCGGCTTCTCCTGTTAGGGGTCCCCACAGAAGGTCAGCAGATAGATTGATATGGAGTTTTTACTTTGTCAACCCAACCTTCACAGAAGGCACACGCGCACACACACATCTACCTGCACGTCTTTAAAACTCACTTGACTGGGGGAAGGACATGCAGACTCCCATACAGAAGGCGCTCCAACCAAGAATCAAACCAGAGAACCTCTTTCTGTGAGATGACAGCACTAACCGCTGCACCACCACAGTCAACCACCCATTCTCTAAATCTAAATTCAAATAACACCTCCAAAATATGGAACACTCTCCCTTTCATACTGAGACAAAATGAAAAACTACAGTCTTTGAAAACTAAACTAAAAAAAACCCTGCTGAACTTTTGTATTAGTTCTTGTTCTTCTCCGGATGCTTCCAATAATACTACTTTTAATAACTCACCATTCTTACTACCCCCACATAAATAACCCTCCAACATCTCCATTTATCTATCCTACATAAGCAGTCTCCATTTAGATTACTGCATTTAGCTCCCTTGCATAGTTTCTAAGATAGGTCTATTTAACCTCTAAATAACTTTAAGAAGACATAGTCAGAATTTCTCTCTGATTCTCTACAGTGCAGCTAGTATCTCAGTTTCTAAGTTAGGTCTCTCTAACCTCAAAATAACCGTAGGATTACTTATTCATAGTTTCCTGTTACTCTTTTTTTCCTGTAATGTAATTTAATAATTTTCCCAACATTATTTACTTCAATGTTCTAAACCTAACATTGCTAAAATATCTAGTAATGCAGCCTGACTATTCATAGAAATTTCTATTTTGCTAGCAGTTATTGTCTGTATAATCATTCCAAATTGCTTATTTATTGCATATATCATGCTGTAACTTTACCCTGCTGTATAACCTGATAATAAATTGTGTATATCACTTTGTAACTAAAAAAATTGTGTATTTTTAATGTTGGAGCTTTTCTTCTCGGGCCTCTGTTACAAATAAGTAGTCAGACTTTCCCAGTAAACAAAAATACAACATAAATAAATAAATATCTAGACTGCACACAAAACAGACCACATCCTGTAGACAAAACTCAACACGTTGAAAGGAAATGATCAAAAAATAATTTTAATTTCAGATTCAACAAGGCTGGCTCAGTGCTGCAGTCTAAGAGAATCAAGTTAGAGCACAGTTTAATGTACAACCAAAAAAGTTAATACTCCAAAAGTGAACTTAGAACTTCCATCCATGAAGAAAATATAATGAATAAGATAATAATGAGATTTACACTTTCCTTAAAAAATGGGTAAAGCAGGGCATCAGCAAAGGCTAGAAAAGGGCAAGGCACTGATATATCCATAATTCAGGACACATGAAAGAAATGCTATTAGCAGTGTTTATACTTTTGTCCTAACTAACGACAACATCATAGGATAGAATATAAACCCACTAAGTTTAAAGGCAGAAACTGCTGAGACAAAGCAGTGTTTATATTTTCTTGTAATGACAACATGACAGGATAAAATATAAACCCATTTAGTTTAAAGACAGAGACTGCCGATGCACATTCAGTTTGTCATAAAGTCCATCAGACAGGAAATTAGTTCATTGTGAGACCCTAACCTCAAACTGGCAATGGAGGTCTTGCATGTTGTGGTCTCCAAGTATAAAGACATACACATCCTGCAGAAGTTCTGTATATAAGAGGACAAAATATATTTGCACAATTTCATATATGTAGTCATACAAGTCTTGCAAGCAGAATCCCTTAAAAGTTGCGGAAATGCAAACTAATCTTTAATTACCACTTATCTGCTGCTGTAGCTTTCACCAAAGCAGCCCCCTACAAAATCAGACACTAGTAATTAAAGTCAGAAATTTGGCAATCAGTTGCTAGCAAATGGCTTCCTCCCTTATCTAAACAAAATTGAACTAAGACCTACAGGTGGCAGATGCTTTATGCTATGAAGTAGATGAATTACCTCTTAGCATTTTTCATCAAAAGTGCATGATAGTCTTGCTTACTGACAAATTCAGTTGAAGAATTTATCAGAGAGGAGTGACTTCCATTTATCATTGCTGCAAAGAAATTCATGCTGAAAGGAACCTCCACATGTTTGTTGACAAGAAATGCTTACACCTTAATTAGTATGATGTTAAGAGAAGGGAAAAGACAGAATGAGACAGACAAATAGAAATGCTGATGTTGGTGTACCCACGATTGAAGACAGTGAATTTTGTTGTAAAGAAAATTACATCATGTGACAATGTCAGAATGATGCATTAGAAAATGAGTGACAAGGATGATGTAAGTTGTGATCTTTTGAAAACTTAAGATTACTGGGGTTAAGCAATAATGTGGGTAAACCAGTTATTCAAATGCTTTTAACTGCATATTAAAACTTGAAAAGAGACCACAACTCTTTCTCTTTTGAGTTAGGCAGAAATTAGTACAGGTCAATAGAACAGGTCAGTTAAGATTACTCATCTGTGAACTGAGGGGGAGGAGCTAGGAACTAAACCATCTATTTAAGGGGTAAAATAAAACACTTCAGAGCTTTACTAGAAAGGCTCACACAGACTCTGCAACACTTTGCTATGAGGGAAAGGTTAGTTTGCTTTTTATTTGTTGTATTACTTTATTGCCTTTTTCTATTTTGGATACTGTGATTTGTTTTATTTACCATGTGTTTTACTTGTATTCTGCTTTTCACTGCATATTAAAACTTGAAAAGAGACCACAGCTCTGACTCTTGTGAGTCAGACAGAAACTACTACAGGTCAATAGAACAGGTCAGTTAAGGTTAATCATCTGTGAACTGAGGGGGTGGAGCTAGGAATTAAACCTTCTATTTAAGGGGAAAAATAAAACATTTCAGAGCTTTACTAGAAAGGCTCACCCAGACTTTGCTACACTTTGCTGTGAGGGAAAAGTTAGTTTGCTTTTTATTTGTTACATTCCTTTATTGCCTTTTTCTATTTTGAGTACTGTGATTTGTTTTATTTACCTTGTGTTTTACTTGTATTCTGCTTTTAACTGCATATTAAAACTTTGAAAAGAGACCACAGCTCTGACTCTTGTGAGTCAGACAGAAACTACTACAGGTCAATAGAACAGGTCAGTTAAGGTTAATCATCTGTGAACTGAGGGGGTGGAGCTAGGAATTAAACCTTCTATTTAAGGGGAAAAATAAAACATTTCAGAGCTTTACTAGAAAGGCTCACCCAGACTTTGCTACACTTTGCTGTGAGGGAAAAGTTAGTTTGCTTTTTATTTGTTACATTCCTTTATTGCCTTTTTCTATTTTGAGTACTGTGATTTGTTTTATTTACCTTGTGTTTTACTTGTATTCTGCTTTTAACTGCATATTAAAACTTTGAAAAGAGACCACAGCTCTGTCTCTTGTGAGTCAGGCAGAAATTACTACAGGTCAATAGAACAGGTCAGTTAAGGTTAAGCATCTGTGAATTGAGGGGGTGGGGCTAGGAACTAAACCTTCTATTTAAGGGGTAAAATAAAACACTTCAGAGCTTTACTAGAAAGGCTCACCCAGACTCTGCTACACTTTGCTGTGAGGTAAAGGTTAGTTTGCTTTTTATTTGTTGTATTACTTTTCTGCCTTTTTCTATTTTGAATACTGTGCTTTGTTTTATTTACCATGTATTTTACTTGTATTCTGCTTTTAACTGCATATTAAAACATAAAACGAGACCATGGCTCTGTCTTTTGTGAGTCAGGCAGAAATTATTTGTTGTATTACTTTATTGCTTTTTTCTATTTTGAATACTGTGATTTGTTTTATTTACCTTGTGTTTTACTTGTATTCTGCTTTTAACTGCATATTAAAACTTGAAAAGAGACCACTGCTCTGTCTCTTGTGAGTCAGGCAGAAATTTTGTTCCCCATTCTCCCACCCAGTTACTGTAGTGTTCTTAAACACCACTGTCTTTCTAGTTGCCTTCCCCTTATGTTAATTTGACCATATATCTCATTTCCTCTCTGTTTTTACTGGCTTGTGTGAGTAAGCACAAAATTATCATTTTGTGAAATCACTCCCCTTCAACTATTTAAATTTATTGTCCATCCTACTGTAGTCCATAGTAACAGAACACAAAAGTGACCACCCCCTTTCAATCTATCTTGTTGTTTTAAAACTAGTGACTCTCCACTAAAACTTAACTTTTTAGAGAGGTAAAACCTAAGTTACCTACTTTCACATCTAACTCCTCTAGTGCACACTGCAGTGTTTATGATAAACCATTTTTTCATCTTACCTTTAGGCATCCCTGTGACTAGCACTTGCTTTAAAACCTGCTGGAAAGCACTAGGAAGTCTTAAACTGATACAAGCACTCAACTCTCCTTGTTAATAAGGATAAATTAATTGTAGGCATTAAACAGCCTATAACTGCAAAGTACCTTGCTAAGGTAAGGGAAAACAGCTCTTGTATTTTACTTGGCATGTCCACGGGTCAGCTTCTGGTGATTTCTCCTGTCCACTTGGTGAATCTGAGCATACTGGGGCAATGCAGCAATTGCCTCATGTACACAGACAACTCTCTCCTCCTACCACCCAACACTACAACCTGTGAGAGATGCATTTACATAGCCAAACTGGAAGCAAAGCTCTCTCTCCACCCAAGATTGTGCTAGACAGTCAAGAGGAGAAGGTTAACACCGACACTACACCTCAAGAAACACATAGCCCTTCTAAACCCACACCACCAACACACACACATAGCAACACTAAACCCACATATGTGGTGGTCCTTAACATTAACCTGCCCAAGCAACAAGGACCTCCGAAGCTGAAATGCAAACAAACACCAGTCACAACCAAAGTGTCACATAGGTCACAACACCAGTGTGCCACCCAACTTTGTACCCAACACTTTAGTCATAGGTGACTCTACAGTCAGGCACACTGATATCCCACTCACCAGGCTGAACAAGGAGAAAATTACAGTTAGCTGCCTGTCGTATGCCAGGATCCACCACATAACGCATGCACTCAAATCACTCCACAAGTACAAATATGACTCTGTCATTGTCCATGTTGGAGTGAATGACCTGAGACGTAGCTCCCTGGACTACATGAAAAGAGACATGGAAGAGCTCTTGGATCATGTGGCCCAGGCAGGTATGACCCTAGCCCTGAGTAGCATCCTGCCTTCACCCAGAATGATACCACAGTATAAGGACAAAATGATTGACTTCAACAATTGGCTAAGCTTCTAGTGTCATTCAAAGGGGATCCAGTATCTGTCTGCTGGCATGACATGATCGACAGACCACGATACTTTGCCAGAGATGGTCTGCACATGTTGCCCCTGGGATTCAGGTTACTGGCTAAGGCTCTTGCCACCCATATAGTGCCTTTTTTAGGCAAAGTTCAAAGGACAAAACTACCACCGTAACAGGTGCAAGCTTGCAAAATCTGAAGTTAATGCTACTCAATGCTAGAAGTCTAAACCTCAAAATGCACTCTCTTGAGGCACTCCCAATGGAGAACATCGATATTTGTGCAGTAACTAAGACCTGGTTCAAGGCTCCAGAGAGCACCCCTGGAATACCAGGCTACAACTTTTACCATACTTTTTGGCCACCAAACCAGGACTGAAACACTAAAGGTGGAGGAGTGTCCATATTCACCAAGGATATTCACAACACCAGGCTAGTTGCCCAACACAATGCATCTGAAGTTCTCCAGGTGCAACTAACACTAGGAAAGACTGCAATCCAAATTGTAGCTTGCTACAGATCCCCCACCATGCCCCAAGATTCTCACTCAAATCACTCCACAAGTACAAATATGACTCTGTCATTGTCCATGTTGGAGTGAATGACCTGAGACGTACCTCCCTGGACTACATGAAAAGAGACATGGAAGAGCTCTCGGATCATGTGGCCCAGACAGGTATGACCCTAACCCTGAGTAGCATCCTGCCTTCACCCAGAACGATACCACAGTATAAGGACAAAATGATTGACTTCAACAATTGGCTAAGCTTCTAGTGTCATTCAAAGGGGATCCAGTATCTGTCTGGCTGGCATGACACGATCGACAGACCACGATACTTTTCCAGAGATGGTCTGCACCTGTCGCCCCTGGGATTCAGGTTACTGGCTAAGGCTCTTGCCACCCATATAGTGCCTTTTTTAGGCAAAGTTCAAAGGACAAAACTACCACCGTAACAGGTGCAAGCATGCAAAATCTGAAGTTAATGCTACTCAATGCTAGAAGTCTAAACCTCAAAATGCACTCTCTTGAGGCACTCCTTAAAATGGAGAACATCGGTATCTGTGCAGTAACTAAGACCTGGTTCAAGGCTCCAGAGAGCACCCCTGGAATACCAGGCTACAACTTTTACCATACCTTTTGGCCACCAAACCAGGACTGAAACACTAAAGGTGGAGGAGTGTCCATATTCACCAAGGATATTCACAACACCAGGCTAGTTGCCCAACACAATGCATCTGAAGTTCTCCAGGTGCAACTAACACTAGGAAAGACTGCAATCCAAATTGTAGCTTGCTACAGATCCCCCACCATGCCCCAAGAATCTCACTAGACCTTTCTAAACATACTGAAAAATATTACGATACAGCCAAACACCCTAATACTGGGTGAGTTCAACTACCCTGCCATTAACTGGGAAAACTACTCGTGTACCAACACCTTTGCTCAACGGTTCTTGGAATTCATAAATTCCAATGCCCTGGATCAACTAATCCTTAGTCCTACCAGGGTCTCCAATATCCTATACCTGGTCATTACCAACATGGGAAATCGATGCTCCACACCTATGGTCACCCCCTCATTGGTCAAGTCTGACCATAAGCTAATCACCCTTGACATCCACATCCCACCCTACCCCCCAGTAAGGAAACCTCTGTAAAAAACTTCTCCAAAGCCAACTTCATGCTACTCAAGTCAGATGTGACAAACTTCATGACACCCATGCAGATAGGAACTGAAAGTTTGACTGCTGAATCCTACACTAAGGCACTGTATGAGCACATCTACTTGTGTATGAATCATGCCATCCCCAATAGAATGAAGACACTCTCCTCCAAAACAAGTAAGCCAATCTGGTGGTCCCTTGCCATAAACAAACTTTACAACAAAAGGAAGAAACTGTTACAGAAAAGAGGAAAATCCCAGGATGCAAAAAGCTCCGTTACCAGCCTCAGTAAGAAGCTGAGATCCCTCATAAAATCCTCCAAAGCTAGTTATGAAAATAAAATTGCCTAAGATTCCAAAGACAACCACAAGGCATTCTATAGCTATGTCAAGAATCTAAATGGCAATACTCAGATCTGCTCTGAGCTACACCAGAATGGCATTAAATATACTGATCCCAAGGATATTGCCAATAGGGTTCCTAATACGTGATTGAAGTTCTGAAACTTCGAACACAACAATATCAAACTCGTCTGTTCGAAGTTTCAGAACTTCGAACATGGCAAAAAAAAATAAAAGATGTAACAGTAAACTAACTGTTGCAAACAGGGGGTGAAGCCCCCACTGCACCCCCACACCCCCCGCTCTTTAAATATGCCAACTCTGAGATCACACTACAGTGCAGTAAAGAGAAATATTCCCTTTCTGCACTATAGTGCAATCTCAGAATTGGTATATTTAACGAGCAGGTGGTGTGGGGACACAGCCCCCTACATGGGGGGTGCAGGGGGGCTTGCCCCCTACTTGCAACAGTTAGTTTACTGTTGCATCTTTTTTTTTTTCTGCATTCGAACTTCAGCAAGTTTGACTATATGGTTTCGACCATATAGGTTTTGAACTTGTTGAAGTTCGATAACGTAATAGGAACCCTTGCCAATATCCTGGCAGATCGATTCAGTGCAAATTTCACCACCCTCTCACCCCCTAAAGAGCCCATCTCAGTACCAAAAGATTGCCAAATTCTGGTAATAACGGCCACACAGGTAAAAAATGCACTCTCCAAAGCTAAGAATACAGCATCCATGGGACCAGATGACATCCCAGGCTGTGTACTACATGAACTACAAAATGAACTGGCACCTCACCTAAGTGTCATGTTTAATCACAGCCTCACCTCAGGCTTCGTGCCCACTGAGTGGTGCACAGCTACACTTATCCATCCTGGGAACTACCGCCCTATCAGTCTGACAAGCCTGATCTGCAAGGCCATGGAACGTATTATCATGGAACTTATAAACAAAGACAATGGCAACCTTCAAACACTGAATCCCACCCAGTTTGGGTTCATAAGGGGCCGATCTTGTCTCCTGAACCTGATTGACTTCTTTGAATCAGTTTCCAGAGCCATGGACAAGGGTAAGGTGGTCCACACAGCCTATCTGGACCTCGCCAAGGCCTTCCACACCATCCCCCACTCTGGATCATAGATAAACTTACTAAGTTGGGCATTAATCCCTATGTCACTCAATGGGTTGCCAACTGGCTTACTGACAGAACCCACACTGTAAAAGTAGCCAACTCCAAATCCAGCTCCAGACAAGTGACAAGTAGAGTACCTCAGGGTTCAGTCCGGGGACCACTCTTGCTGGGCATCTACGTCTCTGAAGTACAGGCCAACACTAAGGGACTCTGGCTAACAAAGTTTGCAGATGACTGCAAACTGGGACCCATTATTGAATCCTCAAATTATGTGGATATTCTACAAAAGGGCTTTACAGAAACCGATGCTTGGTGCCAGAGCCATGGGCTCAAGCTCAATGCCAAGAAATGTATAGTTATCCCCTTTGGGAAAAACATGTACCCATGAATTACCACATAGGTGGCAGTACACTAAACACTGAAAGTGTGATAACAGACTTAGGGACACAGGTGGACAGTGGTCTCACCTTGGATAACCACATCGCCACAACAGTCAGGAAATCCTTCTATGTGGCACACCTCATCACTAAGGGCTTTTCATCCAGGAAAAAGGAGGTCATTGTCCCACTGTACTTATCTCTCATTAGACCCATTATAGAACACAACGCCCCATTTGGCATGTACCTCTCAAGACATCTGCAACAACTGGAAAGGCCACAGAAATACCTCATTAAAAAAAATCACAGGCCTAAAGCACATGGCCTATGCTGACCATCTAAAAAAACTCCACCTACTCTGTCGCATATCGTCTACTCAGAGGTGATCTCTGCTTAACATACACATCCATGTCAAACCCAGAGCTGTTGGACATGCTACACTTAAAGAAATCCCAATCCCTCAGAGACACATGCTCCAGCGATCTAAACCTTGTCATCATAATGAACAAAACATGCTGGAGGGATAGGTTCCTGACCCAGAGACTCCCCAGACTCTGGAATAGACTGCCCATACATGTCAAGCAGAGCACCTCTTTGGCCCTTTTCAAATGGAACCTTGATGATTGGATGGGAGAATAGAAATTCACCCCGGGGATCACATCAGTCACCCTACTAGACAGGGGTCCAGAGAAGTAAATACTGTGGAAAGAAATAGCCAAGGAATTGTTATGGCTAGGCTTGTATATGCCCTAGGGTCGATAGCCTAGTACCAATCTATGAACCTATGAACCTATGTAGGGACATAAACACTCTGCTGAAGTGGAAAACAGCCTTTGTGAAGTTTAAGGTCACTCTTTTTGAAGGTGTAAGTGTCATGTCACAGAAGTGAATCCAAAGGTGTGAGGCTCTGAATCAGAGCACCCCATCCATAGAATTTGAGCTTTAAGAAATATATGATACCCATTAGCATTACAAGGTGAGGGTAATCACCATGATCAGAAAGAGTAATAAATGATCCCTGGCCCCTTTGTCTCACAAGAGGAGGAAATAGGACACAATGTTTTTTATCACCCAAATATGTTAGGGGCTTGTGACAATTAAGGAAGGGGGAAAAGTCCTGTTTTCTTGGAGATCAGCAAACACTGAACTTCTAGTATCACAGTCTGATGTTTGTCAACTGTTTTTTGGACATGTAGATCAGAGTGTAACGTGCAATCCCTAGTGCCATTTTGTAGAAGCAGCCAGAGAGTGAGCATGTATGATCTCTGTAGTTAGTTTGTATATAAGTTATTTAAGTCATAATCAATAAGCCTCTGTAGTGATGCATTTGTATAGAGTAAACCTGCTTAAACATAACCCATGAAGACTCCTTTATTTGTGTACCAACACGAAAGCAACATGGTGTCAGAACTGGGATGGAAAACAGAAGAACATTTGGAGCTATGAGATATAAAGACGACAGCAAAGGTAAAGCCAAGAGAAAACAGTACAAACCCAATCAGAAAGAATCAAAGGTAATGAAAAATAATACGAATTATTTACTTGATGCAAAAATAGGCAAGAAAGGGCATTACAAGGGCGTAACCCAAATTATCAGGCAAGCAGAAAGTACGAAAAAGTTTCTTAACTAAAGAAAATGTTTAAGATAAAAGTATTTGACAAGATGATTGACTTTAAAATACAGCACGAGCACGTTTAAGGCAAAACACGCATGGTTAAGGCCAAATGAGCATGTTTAAGGCCAAATGAGTGTGTTCAAGGCAGACTTGGGCATGGTTAGAATAAAATGAGCACAAGAAAAGAACATTGGGCATAAAAAGGGCTTAAACAAGCAAAAAAGGATATAATAAAAGAGAAAAAGGGTACAGTAAGCAAAAATAAAGCAAGGTGACTGCTTGCATTTGGACAAAGTGCTGTGTTTGGGCATAACTACAACTTCATATTGTATCAAGGGCATAATTAAAGTTGTTTGAAATATCTTAGACTGTGTAAAAGTGCTTACAGTGTGTGCTTATTACTGTGCATGTATTTCAAAGAGTTCACTGTGTGCAAAATGCAACTATTTCATGAAATCCAGTCAAAGCATAGTTATTTGAAGAAAAGTTATTGTGCTGGGTGTGTCTATTTGCAAAGTGCCACCATTACAGAGTGCTTCTTGTACTCTGAAAAGTTACTAGGCAAGGTACCGCCATTTTGGGACATTTCAGTGTACTGCATGTAGTCATTTGCAAAATGCAAATATTCAAAATATATTGAATTTGTGCAACATAAGTTCGATTTATTCATATCGTACAGTTGCTTGATGTGTTTCATGCATTAATAAAAGGTGTTTCTTACAAAATATTGCAAGTCTTACAGTGCTCATGAATTGCTCAGCTGCATGGTAAAGTTCTCGAATGTTTCATAAAGTGATGACTTTGACAATTGATGGCATACGACTGTAGCTTTCCAGCCTTTATTGATAAAGTTCTAAGTGACTACTTTAGTATTTCTGCCTTTACCATTTTCAAAAGTAAATGACTTTAGCATTTCTGCATTTATTAATTTCACAAGCATAGCGAGTGATGATAAATAACTTTAGCATTTCTGCCTTTCCCAATCAAAGATTACATAAAGCTTTGAAAAGTTTGAAAAGCTATTCCGTAAAGTTTCGTAAAGCATTTATAGCCTGAAAAAGCTATTTCACAAACTACAGTAAAGCATCAAGAAATCTGAAAAGTTATTTCACAAAGTGCAATAAAACATCGAGAAGCCGAGAAGTTTATTTCGCAAAGTCCAGTTATTGAAAGTACTACAAGGTTGTTCATTCCCACAATTCCAATAAGCTTAAAGAGAGACAGTATAAGTACAGAGCACAAAAGCATTGAACAAATTGTGTTTATGGCAATTACTTATGCAAGTGTGTGTGTGTGTGTGTGTGTGTGTGTGTGTGTGTGTGTGTGTGTGTGTGTGTGTGTGTGTATTCGTGCATATTTGTAAGACCCTTCTTCACTGGCATGTGTTAATATGGCAGACGGATTTCGAAAACCTCATCCACTTGTATTTGATCAGAATATTGCAGAAAACTGGAGAATATTTGAATAAGAGTATGATATTTTCATTCAAGCAGCTTATGCAGATAAAGAGGCACACACCAAGGCATTCATTTTGCTAAATCTAGCAGGATCTGAGGCCATAGAAAGAGAGCATTCATTTATATATGCACCAGCAGTGTATGAAGGTGAAGGTACAGACTGCCATATTGTTGTAGAAGCTGAATCAAGAGAAGACCCCAAGTGTTTGAAGCATAAATTCAGAGAAATGTGCAACCCCCAGATGAAGATTGCATTAGAGAGGCATTTGTTTTACACAAGAAATCAGAAACCAGGGGTAACATTTGTAGCTTATATAACTGACTTGAGAAACAGAGCTAAAATGTGTTGGTTTGGTGATTCGAAAGGTGAGCTGATAAAGGACAGACTTGTGTGTGGTATTGATAGTGCTGCAGTGAGAAAAATTTTATTTTGTGATTTGACATTAAGCAAAGCAATAGGAATTTGTCAGATCCATGAGGTGGCAGAAAGACATACGATTATGCTTGTGAGTGACAAAGCATGGTTTCAGTGAGCTCCAGAGCAAACGTGGATAGTATGCATAGAAACAGGCCTAAGCAAGGGGCAGCCACTGGGTTTCCAAAGTAGTTATAAAGCTTTCCAGAAAGTTCCAGAAAAAGTGTAAGCTCCACCACCAGCTCAGTGCAACACAAATATGAGTCAGCAAAACCCAAGTGTAGCTTTATTGTTAACTGTCACAATTGTGGTGCAAATCATGACTCTAAAAGAGAGAAATGTTTAGCATATGGTCAGCAATGCCACAAATGTAAAGAGTGGAACCATTTCCAAAAACTTTGCAAATCAAGTAAGCCTCACCCAGTTGTAAAGGAAGGTCGCATAAAAAAGCAAGTTGATCAAGTAGAGCCAAAACAGTCAGCTTTATATGTGGATGGTGTATCAGTACTTAGAGAAAGAGTTGATGCAGTAAACATATTATCAAGGAGTGAAATATCTTATATGGTTCGGATCAATGGAAAATCCACACAGCTTAAAGAAAATACTGGGTCAAAGTGTAATGTTATATCAGCGGACACAATTGCAAAAGTGAGAACTAACAAACAATTCAATGTAAAAAGCAGTGCGAGACTTGTTGTATATGGAGGTGAAGAAATTTAGACCAAAGGTTCAGTAATACTTTCATGTTATTTGGATGAGAACTGTTACAACTTATTATTCTACATAGTCCGACGACCGGTGAATCTGCTTTCTTTTGCTAAAAAAGTTCATCATGTGAGTGCAGTTCCAAGGCCAAGTTTTTCCGAAGCCATTTTCTCAGAGTATGCTGATATTTTCGATGACAAGTTGGGCAAACTTCCAGTCGTGTATTCTATGAAGTTAGATCCCAAGATCACTCCAGTAGTCAGACCAGCAAGAAGAGTTCTGATAGTAATGCAAAATAAAGTTAAAGCTCAGTTGGATAAGATGGTGCAGCAAGGTTTGATTTGCCCAGTCACAGAAGCAAATGAATGGGAGTCGTCCATGGTAGCTGCTCATAAGAAAAGCTCAGACTAAATCAGAATATGCATTGATCCTAGAGATTTGAACAAAGCATTAAAAAGGCCATATCATCCAATATGCACAGTTGAGGAAGCTGCAGCTCTAATACTGAATGCTGCTGTATTTTCTGGTTTGAATGAAAAGAGTTCATTTTGGCAAGTGATTCTTGATCTGCTTTACCATTGCCTCCAACTTAATAGATCATCTACTATTATGGCACAAGGATAACCTGAAAAAATATGTTCCATTGCATGCTGAAAAACTTCACTTTATAACTACTTTTGGTACTCTGTTTGGCAGATGCAGATTCCTAAGGATGTCATTTGGAATAAATTCTGCAAGTGAAGTTTTTCAGCGTGCAGTGGAACAAATTTTTTCAGGTTATCCTTGTGCAATAATAGTAGAGGATCTATTAGTTGGAGGCAATGGTAAAGCAGAGTGTGACAGAAACCTCAGGAAAGTTCTAGACAGAGCATGTGAAGTAAACATGAAGCTCAATCCTCTGAAGTGCAAATTCAGACTTCCAGAAGTTATGTATGTAGGTCATTTGTTTGCAAGTGCAGGCTTAAGACCTGACCCGACCAAACAAACAGCAGTTTTAGAGATGTCAGCACCAGATAATTTGCAAGGTTTACAGTGTTTTCTGGGCATGGTCAACTACTTAGGCAAGTTTATACCAAACTTGAGAGAGCTAACATGCAAAAATGTTGTATGGTCATGGTTGGAACATCATCAAAAGGCATTTGGTGACCTTAAGCAGAAAATTGCCACCCCACCTACGTTAAGATACTATGATGTGAATAAGCCAGTTGTTCTTTCCTATGATGCTTCAAATTTTGGTCTTGGTACAGTTATTCTTCAAGAGGACAGACCAGTAGCCTATGTATCTAGGATACTCACTCAAACTGAGATGCATTATGCTCAAATTGAGAAAGAGCTTTTGGCGATAGTTTCGCATGTTCCAAGTTTCACGATTATTTTTATGATAGAGCTATCCAGATTCAAACTGATCACCAACCTCTAGTTGCCATTCTAAACAAGCTTATACATTCTGCTCCAGCGAGATTACAAAGAATGATGCGCAAATTGCAAAAGTACAATTTTAACATGGTCTACATTAAAGGTAAATTGCTCTGTTTGGCTGATACCTTATCCAGATCACCTAGAAGTACAACAAAACAGCTTGATGCTGACACTTTTGACCTTGATGTAATGTCAGTGCATCATTTTTCCACCACTAGACTTGATGAGTTGAGAGATCACACTACGACTGATCCAATTTTAGAAAAGCTTAACCAGTACATCAATGTTGGATGTCTGACAAAGCAATCTAGTGTATCTCCTGAGGTGCAATTGTATTTTCCTTACAGAGATGAATTGTTGATGGAAGATGGCATTATTTTCAAAGGTCCTAAAATTGTTGTTCCTGCTTCCTTACAGCAAGAATATGTTTAGATTTTGCATAGTGGTCACCCAAGTTTATTATCCACTAAGAGAAGGGCAAGAGAACTAGTATTTTGGCCTTCATTATCAAAAGACATTGATAAGAGTTCTTTCTTCTTGTTCAGTATGTAATAGTGCCAGAGCGCATTTGCAAAGAGAACCGCTTCAGCTAAATCCAATACCTGAACTACCTTGGTCTTCTGTAGCAACTGATATCTTTTAGTGGAACAATCAACACTACTTGGTTTTGGTAGACTCTTATTCAAACTGGTTTGAGATTGATCTTCTACCAAACTTAACCTCAACAGCTGTTACTACTAAGCTGAAACGTCATTTCTCAGTTCATGGTGGTCCACACAAACTTTTTTCTGACAATGGTACTAAATTTACTAGCCAGTTGTTTCAGAAATTTGCAAGAAAATGGGACTTTGTACGTCACTAGTAGTCTTGAATATCCTCAGTCCAATGGGCTAGCTGAACTTGCAGTACAGAGTGCAAAGCAATTACTTGAAAAGTCAAAGTGTGACAATACCGATACATTCTTGAATTTACTTAATCTCAAAAACATACCTAGTGATGATATTCTTGGCTCACCTGCTCAAAGACTACTGTCCAGACAAACTAGAACTACGCTACCTATTTCATCAAGTTTGTTGCAGCCTAACTCTAAAAACAATAAAACCATCAAGGCTCAATTATTGAAGGACCGTAATATCCAGAAATCTAGTTACAACAGTTCGAGCAGATTACTTCGTTTGTTGAGGGAAGGAGAGATGGTACAAATTTAGACTACGAAAGGTTTTGATCAAATAGGACAGATTACAGGCATCTGTGCTGAGCCAATATCTTATTTGGTAAGCTCCGTGGGTGTGAAGTATAGGAAGAGTCACAGACATCTTCTTCCTCTACCAGAATCATCATCATTGCAATCACAACACTGTATCTGTGATGCAAACTCCAAATCAAAGAATGAGCCAGACAAAGTTTCCAGAGCAGAATGTGTTCAAAAGTCTGATTCTGTTCCAGAAAGTAATTCAGACATTCCGTAGGTCAACCATTTTACAGAGACTGTCCCAGCTGCTAAATCTGATTCCCAATTTTAAATCACACAATATGGGCAATTTTATTTATTTATTTATTTTACATTTGTTGACCGGGCTAGTCTAACTGGATATATGTCCATTTTCCGTAGAGGCCTGAGGAGAAAAGCTCCGAGACAATAAAAAGAAAAAAAGTTTATACAAATAGTCCACAAGAACAGTAGAAATACAAAATAATTATATAGTCCACAAGAAAAGTGGAAATACAAAATAATTACATAAGTATACAATTGATTGGCAGAAATAATTATAGCAAAAGCAAATTTTTTTTTTTTACAACCATTTAGGAAAAATAAACAAAGAAAATTGTTCTTGTTCAGTTTATATATATATATATATATATATATATATATATATATATATATATATATATATATAAATATAAGAAAAAAAACATAAAGATATTTAATGTGCATAAAAATTCACACAGCACAGGAGGGAGTTACAACAATAAAAGAGAAAAAATGTTTAATCATGTCATACATAGAAGGTAGAGAAGTGCAAAGAAGACAAGTTTCTAAGCTTAGTGTGAAATACACAGCAACATGAACTTGATTGTATATGTATATATATATATATATATATATATATATATATATTTGTACTTAGTATAGTATAATGCATGTCTTTAGATTATCTGTGATTTATACATGCTAAATAATCTCATGACAAATTGCATGATCTATTTCTTAAAGAGGGAGGCTGTAGATCAGAGTGTAGTGTGTGTGCTATGTCTTTAAGAAGCATGCGAGGCTGTGCATGCACGTATAAATTCCAGATGCATGCAATCCCTAGTGCCAGTTTGTAGAAGTAGCCAGAGAGTGAGCATGTATGATCACAGTAGTTTGTATATAAGTTACTTAAGTCATAGTCAATAAGCCGATATAATGATGTGTTTGTATAGAATAAAACTGCTTAAACTGAACCCACAAAGACTCATTTATTCATGTACCAACACAAAAGCGACAGGACAGAGGTTGGGAGGGTGGCCTAATGGTTAAGATGTTTGCCTTACAAATACAAGGTACAAGGTTTGAGTCTCACAAAGGATAATTGGCTAGACTTACAATGGCTTGCAAAGGCAGTTAGCCTAGTACTAACCTATGAACCTATGAAGGACATTTTGCCCAAAACACTGGATGAAGGGCACAGTACATGAGATACAGACAGGATGGCCGTGTGTGTACATATCTAGTATGGATGCAAAAGACTAAATCTACCAGGTCTTTGTTATGGAATATTCTCCAAGAGCTGTTATATTAATGACTTGGTGATGATGATTTTAATTGTCTCATCCTGGACTATGGACTATTTCCCAATGTGTAAGCTATAGAGAGAATCAATATGAATACCAGACAGACAGGCAGTGAGATGGTTAGAAATAGTTTGTTCCAGAAGCAGTCAAACAGAAAGGAAGGGAGAAGAGACTTTTTGATGTTTTGTGGGATTCATAACAGCTTGCCATTTACTTTTCTTTTTGACAGTCATTCTCAGCTTGACATTTAATGTAACAGAAGCCTTAGCTCTGTTAACAGGTATAAAATATGGTATGATTATAATCACGTTGTTTACAATGACCCTTCATCTCAACCATGTGTACCTTAACTTTCCTAGAAAATATTTGTTCTATAAAAAAGAAACTCATGGGATGGATGGCCACACAAAGCACAGATACTCTTAATAATGCATATTAGAGAATGGGCAAATTGTACATTAAATTCTGATTGAGGAATGAACGTTCTCCAGAAGGGTGTTACTATAAAGGTAATGCCCACCATTAAGCTGTTGTGAAGCAGTTAAGCAAACAGCCATCATTTTTATACTCACCAAACAGTGCACTACTGTTTAGCAAGTGTAAAATTAAAAGAAATACTAAATAAATCACAAAAGAAAAGCACGTTCATTTGTGTGTGCATGTGCTTGTGTACTTGCATGTGCGCATGAGTGTGTAAGTGAGACTGAGTGAGAGACAAATGAGACACTGCTGATTGCACATGCAGTCCATCAGGATAGGCAATGACTCATTCAGAGTTATGCTACTCTTAATGCCTGACATTACTGACTGACTGTAATCCTCAGCGATATAACTATAGAACCAAAACCACTGATAGAAAGTGGGGAGCCAATCATTGTAATGATTGCATTCTGTGTGCGTATGTTTTTTTATTCATTTGCACACAAGAGGAAACCTGAGGATAAACAATGTGGCTTTTAACTGCTGTGTGTGTGTGTGTGTGTGTGTGTGTGTGTGTGTGTGTGTGTGTGTGTGTGTGTGTGTGTGTGTGTGTGTGTGTGTGTGTGTGTGTGTTTTTCCATCTAGGTATATGCATGTGAGTTGGTATATATGTGTTTCTGAATGTGTGTGTGTGCTTCTAAGTATATGTGTGTGTGTGTGTGTGTGTGTGTGTGTGTGTGTGTGTGTGTGTGTGTGTGTGTGTGTGTGTGTGTGTGTGTGTGTGTGTGTGTGTGTGTGTGTGTGAGTCTGTATATGCTTACAGGAATTACTATTATACAGATATAAGTAATACTAGCAATTACAGTTATTTAAAGTATTTGCGATTGTAAACTATTCAGATCACAACTGGTCAGATGCACAGACAAGCAGTTGTACCTGGAGTTTGTGGAATGCAACTAAGTTAGTACATTAGCCAGTGTCTCTGAAGAATGCTCAAGTGGCCTCATTTTTAATGTGCTCTCTTAAAGGTGATTTAAATTGTTGCATAGATTCTTGATTTGTGACTTCACTTGCTAGATGGTTCTAGATGGCAGGACCAAGTCTAGAAAAGGCTCTTCTCCCTAAAATAAATTGAAACTATGGCAATATTATTTTCTTCAGTACCTTTTAAGGTATAATTTTCTTCCTTTAGAGGAAACCTTCTCTTTAATTGCGGGCAATATCCTGATTTTATTATTTTGAATAACAGAGTGCTTTTTAGAAGAGTTACTCTGACTGTGAGGGATAGCAAATTAAATTTGTGTATTAAGTCAATGATGTAATTGGTTTTCTGCTAATAGGACAAATCTAAATATTTTTTCTATGGTTTACAGTCTGTTAGTGTTGCAGGAGAGTAGAAGGAATGGAGGCATAAGAGGGTAAGCCGTACTCTAGTCTGGGAATAAAATACTTTTGGCTATGGTTGCACATGCTAGCAGGAGTGAGATTCTGTAAGATAACATCAGGTGGGATAAGACTTCTCTAGTGACTTGTTCTGTATGCTTTGTAAGATTTAGTGTTGGATCCAGAACTAGTATCAGATATTTCTGTTCAGTGACATTGGCTATGGGTGAATTGTTGTTATCTGTTAGTCTTACAGCACTCAGTCACCATCTTCCTTCACAGGGCAGAGCCTGTGATCACTTTGTCCATCCTGACCCCCATACTGCAAGAGGTCTGGCACAAGGCCCAACTCTCAAAAGTTTCCACTGAGAGCAGTGTCATTGTGCAATAGCCTGTGGTCACTTTGTCCATCCTGACCCTGATACTGCAGGAGTTCTGGCACAAGGCCCAACTCTCAAAAGTTTCCACTGAGAACAGTGTCATTGTGCAATACCCTGTGGTCACTTTGTCCATCCTGACCTCAATATTGTGGGAATTCCTGCATAAGACCCCAAGTCTGAAAATTTTCCGCTGAGAATAATGTCATTGTGCAACAGCCTGTTGTCACATCATCCATCCTGACCCTGACAGTGCAGGAGTTCTGGCACAAGGCCCAAATCTCTAAAGTTTGCACTGACAGTATTGAAACTGTGCAACGTAACTATGTTTAACATGAAGAACCTTGATGTATATGAACTTTAACTAGTCAAATACATGCCTGCCCTGTGCAGGAAAGTGGTTGTGATATTTCATCCAAAGGAGTAGTCCTTGCATTCTAAGGACCACTTACTAAGTTGTCCACTGTCCTTTCTCTTGACTATTAGATTACACTGTGTATCCCAGTTACGTAGTCTTCTGATTTTTCTGGTTTCATATTCCGTAAATGAAAGAAAACCTGTAGTACTTTGTACCTCCTTGTTAATTACTCTGTACTGGGTATAAACTGATTGTTCCCTATAATAATTGTCTACAGGGTAGGATGCCCACTATGCTCAGCCTCACTATGCTTGGCTTCACTTTCTTACCCTACCCCTAATTCCCACACACACACCCCTCTTACTCTACCATTTTACTTCCCACATGCTGATTTTACCTGTGTCAACCATTCACTAACCCTCCCCAAATAACTTTACTACTGTCATAAAAATACTCATCTATTCTTCTGTTTCCCAGCTTCCATCTAACATTTATCATCATTCCCAACAACCTTTTTACTTCCCACACTGCTTTGTACTATAGCCATTCATACTCAGATCCCTCCCCAGCACTACCTGTCTGTTATTCTATATCTCAGCTACTTTTCCCAAATAAACCTTCACTGCTTCCTATCTTAAATACATCCTCATACTTTGTCCTTTCAAACCCCTCTATTACTTATATATCAGAACCATAAGAGAAGATACAAGGACAACCTAACTTTCTTCTTTCATAGAATATCCTTTCTTCATATGTACCTTCTACCAGCTTTAAAACTAAATATCCTACAGCCCTGCAACTTCTTAATTCTTTCTTTATTTCTACTTCTCCATTAACTACCATCAGTGAAATACAGATCCCTTTATTAATTATGTTACTTCTCAGCTTATCCTCTATTCATGACAATTGCCTTATACATACGACTCTACCCCAAAACAGTCAACCCCATCCCCACCCTGTTAATCTAACTTTTGCTGTCATAAATATTAGAAGCATAAGAAATAAAACAACTAAACTGCATGCCTGGATTACCCAACACAAGCCTGATATTCCCACTATAACTGAAACATGGCTTAAACCCAGCATAAGCAACTCTAAAATCAAACCCTTCCAGCTATAATATCATCCATAATGACTGTATAAAGTAGAAGGGAGGTATTGCTTAAATATTTCCAAACAACTACCACATTTTCAGCTAATACCAAATTCAGTTCAGAAAAGCTTCTTATTACTTTCCTTAAAATAAACAAATATAAACAGATATGCATTACTGTCCTTTACTCGTACATCTCTCTTGGTGACAACACAGCTACACTGGGAGATATCCTACATTGGTTATCATCGCAATTCCACAAGAAAAAATACTACTAGGTGATGTCAATATCATTTGCTTAGACATAACCTCTAACTCCCCTACATCTAGAATGATCTTATACAGTTTCATACAACTAATTAATTAATTGCCCCACACATTATAGCAAGACATCAAATTCCTTATTAGACTGGCTTCTGCTATCAGACTCTAGAAAATTCACCACCACAGGTACAATGTCAGACTCTCTCAGTGACCATCTCCTAATGTATACAGCCAGGCACCTCACACCTCTGCTTAAACACTATGTTTATTAAACAACATGCAACCTACGTTTAACCAGAAATATTCATTACTGCCCTATCATCTATTAAATTGGAGCATCCTAAAAATCCTCCCCCTAGATGATTCTGTAAATTATTTTAATACAATTTTCCTAAATAGCCTTGCATCTCTTAAAAGAGACTAAAACATATTGCAATTTGGCTATCGTAAAAGAGTAGAATATTAATGCAGGATACAGAAAAAGTGTGGAAAGAATAGCAAAAATCTAGAACACAATATCTCACATACTTCAAAATGTTCTACAACTGTTCTAAACAGCAAATAAATGATGACAAAAAATTGTACTATAACAGCATTTAGAACAATAGTAAACACAACCCTAAAAAATTCTGGTCAGGCATTAAAGAAATCTTACTTCCTGTCCAAAATTTCAACCCTAATTCCTCTGAAACTGCAATAGAATTCATCTCTTATTTCTTAGACAGTATAGCGTCCCTAACTAAGGATTCCCTAACTTCTGATCATAACTCTGCCCAACAGCTACATATCACCACATTTGCTTTCACCTTCAAACCTGTGCCTACATCCTACATAAAACTTCTCTTAAATAAACTCAAACCATGCACTACTTCAGCTGATCTTCCATGCAAGCACCTTAAAATAACAGCCACTAGCATTGCCTAGTCTTAATCCTTATAAATAGGTCAATCTAGAAATCTCATGTTCCCCTCTTTCTCTCTCTCTGGAAAAAAATCACACATTATCCCTCTACACAAATGTGAATATTCAATAACAGACATCTCTAACTTTAGACCTATAGTAATCATATCCTCCCTCTCCAAAATACTTGAAAAATGTATTCAAAAGCAATTGCTAAACTGTCTCTTGCAGGAAGAACTCCTATCCCCACGCAGCACAGTTTCCATCCCTCTCACAGAACTAACACTGCACTTCTAACCTTTATAGATACCATATCGATAAAACTAAAGATAATGGCAAACTAGTTTCCTGCTTATTTCTACACTTATGTAAAGCCTTCAACACTGTTTATCACAGCAAACTTATGTTTCAAATGTCGTCACTAGGTTTATTTCAGCCCACCCTTCTTTGGTTCAAAAGCTGCTTTTCCAATATGTATCCATCACTAAAATGGCACTCCACCATCTCTCTCCATATCTCCCAGTCTACACCAGTATACCACAAGGCTCTAGCATTGGACCAGTCCTTGTTAACATTCTCAACAACACTATCCATAAATCTACTGTATCAGTCTTGGGTTGGTAATCCAGGCAGGCCTGCATAATATAATACACAGATGACTCCACACTCATATGCACATTAGACAACCTGGCACCGCTCCAAAAAATAAATTATTCAGGAAACTTTAACAGTCACTGAAACATGGCTTACTCACAACTCATGCTCAAAAAAAAAAAAAACTTCTTTCTTCCCCAGTGCTTCTCTCATGAAAGAAACAAAATTCTTTCTCTCAGTAACACAGCCATTGCAGTCACTTCTCATAGCAAATTTTTAGGGATTATAGTGGAGGATAAAATTCAACTTTCATATACAAAATTGCATTAAAAAATCATCAA
This sequence comes from Protopterus annectens, assembly GCF_019279795.1. Classification (NCBI taxonomy): domain Eukaryota; kingdom Metazoa; phylum Chordata; order Ceratodontiformes; family Protopteridae; genus Protopterus; species Protopterus annectens. Next base: position 1,035,040,459 of record NC_056746.1, on the reverse strand, counting down.
AAACTGAGCCAAAAAATGTCTCTCCAATGCAACTAAAATGGCGCTTGACACAACTTACCTTCTCCCCTCACTACTTTATGGCACTCTCATCCTTACTAATCCCCAGGCCTCACAAAAACAAAACTTGAAAAAATGCTATAATAAAGTGGCTAAATTTGCAGCAGCACTAAAAAGTCTAATTGGTTACAACTGCACCATCAATTTCAAACTGATTGTTGAATTCTTCTGTTAATGTGCATGTTATTTATTTTAGTGGTTGATGTTCATTAAATACAAAAGGTGTTTAATAAAGATTTTTGAAAAAAAAAGAACTGCACCATCAACTAACATATACACAACTTCTTACCATCTATAAAATTATCCAGCATCCATCTGCTTGTCCATTACTAAATCCAATTCTACTCAACTATGTTCCCACTTGATCATCATGATCCAGTGGCCAAAATCTCCTGTCTGTCCACAAACCTATCAATATGCTGGGCATGGTCTGTACTCATACCATGTTGCTAAGGCCTGGAATTCTTTACCTGTATCCATCAGGTGAATACCCTCCCTTCAATCCTGTAAAACCATTCTGAAAGGCTTCCTATCCAAAATCTGGCTCTGTTCTTCTCAACCCCAGGATAAACTATATCCCTAATTGTGAACAACTACCTATTCATACCTCACACCCCCTTCTTCATTCACTTCCTTAGTTCAATCGAATTCACTCCCCAACTCTATATCTAAATATGCTACAACCCTGTTTTTCTCTTACTTCATATTGCAATTCTTGATTGTACTACACTAACTTACCATTAATTTCTCTAAACTGGCTAAAATTTCTCTAAATATTAAATGATTGTCATATAAGTTGTATCTATTATTAACAAATGCATTTTACATTATGTCTAATTTAGTATAATTATTTAAACTGTAGATGTTTTGCATTATTTTTAAAGATTGTAAAATTGTTGTTCTAAAATGTTTTTGTAATACTTTGAAGCTTTTCTCACCAGGCCTCCACTGAAAATGAGTATCCACCTGTCAGACTTTCCCAGTAATCAAATATCAGTAATTAAATACATAAATAATTATATGTTTCTTAGTTGCCAGTTTGTTGGGTGTAGAGATCATAACATTTGTTTTGTTGGTGTTGATCAGGAGTTGTTTTCAGTAGTACTGTTATAGATAGTGAAGAATTTTCCTGGAGTTTAGTGTCAAGAGTAATTTTTGACTTGTTAGTGTCAAGGAGAAGTATATCATCTGCATACATTACTAGGTTAGGAGTGGGAAGGTCCAGGGTTATATCATTAATGTAAAAAGAAAATAACAGTGGACCAAGAATAGAACTTAGTGGTACACCAGTTGACAGGGTACCATTAGCTAAAAAATATGTTATTTGCATATACTTTAAGGATTCTTTTAGATAGTTTTTAAACCACACTATTGTGTTGTCAGGAAAACTGAGTTTAGTATGATTTCAAGATGTCATCATTCATGGTTTCAAATGCTCTGGGCCATATCAATAAAAATGCCTGCAGTGAATAGGCCATCCATTTATACTGGTATAAATTGAAGTGGCTGTGATAGTACTAAACGTATTACAGAAGCCATACTGCAGATTGATTAATATGTCACTGTTATTAATGTTCTCTAGAAGTTGTTTATAAAACAGTTTTTCAAAGCTTTTAGTGATTGAACAGAGGTTGGAAGTCCTGTGGAAGAGTTATTAGGCAAAGAGGTAATTGTGCAATGTTTGAATGGGGGATGTACTATGCCTGCAAAGAAGCATGAGAGGTTTTATAATTTTAAATGCTTAAGACAGCAAATTTCACAATGCACAACATTTTGTACAGTCCTCATGTATGGTGCACTTTACTTCTTTCAAATTAGATGGCCGAGTTTTTCCCCTCCTCACGTTTCCATTTAAATATAGCAACTGGCCCATACAAAAAAATGATAACTGTATATATATATATATATATATATATATATATATATATATATTTTTTTTTTTTACCTGTTTCCTGCTTGTATGAATCCTTTGGTAAATCTTTTTTCTTACAAATCGAAGTTGTTTAAATACAGTTGTGTAATCTTTTTCATCACTCTGTCTTTTTATAAAAATATCAACTACTTTAGTTTGTTACATAAACCGAGTTCAGCTTATTTAGATTTGGTCAAACTATTTACATAGACCATGCATCCTGTCATGATTCCATCATCTCTCCTCTCTTCATTTCCTAACTCTCTATTTCCTCATTCATTTCTTGTGATATTTTCAAATTTCATGGGATTTTAAAACTCTCCAAGTTATCTTCTATTGTTGACATGCTCTGCTTATTCCCTCCATGTTTCCCATAGACTCTATTTTTGTAGCATTTCTGTGTCTTCTCTGATTAACATTCCTCAAATTTGTGGTTCTAACCTCTTCCGTCATCCATCTTACTTCCGCTACACTGGGAGCTTCTTTACTTTTCCAGAGCTTTGTAATGGCTTTTTTGGCAATGATCATAAGCAGGGCAATCAAGCTATTAACCAGCTAATCCTTCCCTTGTGAATGCCAGTTTGGTAATAACATTTCTTTACTCAATGCCATTGTTTTCCCTGCAATCTATTGGACCTCATCGTGCCGTTCTTGCTTGAAATTCTTCAGCCCTTCAATTTGTAAAAGATGTTCCCACACAATTGCCTGACATCAGCAGGAACATTTTACTACAGGTTCTCTGGTTCGATTCTCGGCTTGGGTGCCTTCTGTGCAGAGTCTGCATGTCCTCCCTGCATTCATGTGGGTTTCCTCTGGGTCCTCCGGTTTCCTCCCACGTTACAAAAGACATGCATCTGGAGCCTTTCTCCCCGGGCCTCCGCTGAAAATTGGCTAGGTTCCAAGTCGGACTTGCCCAGTTAACAAATATTAAATAAATAAATAAAATAATTTTACTTGGTATACAAGAAACCTATGGAGGTATTTCCAATCAAAGAAGGGAAATCTCCTTGATTTAGTGGTATACCATAAAACTAAAACTATACTATTCCATTCCGCCTTTCCTGTTTCTGGCATCAGTCTGTCACTACATTGTTTCATCATGTTCATTTCACTGTAATTTCTTACTTAAGGCCTTATATAGTCTACTTATGATCCGCTACTGTGCTGCAAATTGTTTTCTGGCTGCACTTAATATATCTACAATTACTGGTTTATCTTCAATAGCAACCATAGATAAGCAGTTTCTCTCTTCTAAATGGAATTCCTGTTGACTTTTCTGCAAACATTTTACTTCTCCATCCTCTGTTAATTGTTCCCATGGGTATGGAACTTTTCATCTTTTTTATCAATATGTCTGATGCTTTAATTTGTATTCTTGTGGCCTTTTCCTTTAATTTGTAGCCTCTGGGTAATATTATGTCCCACCACTAGCTGTTCATGGGTTCATAGGTGATCACTAGGCTAATAGCACAAAAACCTTTATAATAATACCCAGGATATGACACTATTATATCTGGTTAGGTACATGAAGAAGGGAGCATTATACTCTATTATGGGCCTGATGCGGGCCAAGTACAATGGCACTATGACTTCCTTTGATCTTGATACTGTGACCTGTACTACTGTATGGTACAGAAAAATGTGTAGTGAAGGCAGAGAAGTGCAGGAAGCTAGAGATGATGGAGATGAAGTGCATGAGATGAGTGGTAGGATGCACACTGTTGGACAGACAAAAAAATAATGACGAGAGCAGAAGCCCAAGGAGCTCCAGTTGCAGAGAAATTAAAAAAAAAACAGATTATGGTGGCTTGGGCACATCAGCAGGAAAGCAGAAGAAAATCAGGTGAAGAAGATTTGGGACAATCAAAAAGAAGGCAAAAAGAAACAAGGGCATCCAGCAAAGAGATGGATGGATTGTATGAGAGAAGACCTATGAGACTCAGGCATGATTGCTGAAGAATATAGGAGAGAGAGATTGAATTAAGAGAGTTTGTAACAGTTGACAACCCGACTTCATGTAGAAAATGGGAAAAGGGGGGTTGATGATGATATATTACCATTTTTAATTCACCTCTTCCTATCTAAGCCATTGTTGAGCCTCATCTTCCACTAACTTTGGCACAATTGGGTCTTCCATAAGTATTTCTATTTGGTGCCTTTTGTTGGTTTCCTCATTTCTTTGCTTTAAACAAATTGGCATAATATTTCCAAAATATCTCTAATATGTCTATATTATCTGTGCTTATTTATTATTGCCATGAACGCCTTAATTCTTGCTACAACTCATACTACTTTTTGTTATCTAAGTCGATGTTCTAAAAGATTTTGCCGTTTTGATTTGTTCATTTATGAGACTGCTATATGATGATTGGCTTGGTCTAATGCTTCTTTGATTGGCTGAACCATGCAGTTGTAACATGCTGATTGGCTCATTGTTTCTATTTTATGTGAATGAAGTGTTTAACTTTATGAGGATCTGAGGCAGCACCATTAGTGGCGTGAAAACACTTGTCCTTGCCTTATTTTATATGCACATATGTTTCATAGCTTTTGCTGTCAAAAGATTTGGTTTTATCATCGTGCTTCACCTGCTCTGCTTCCATATCACTTTTTATTTGATTCTGGGGCTAATATAATTAAAAATGGTTGTACAAGCAATCAGTGTTAAAATAACAAGTGCCCCATGCAAGAGGACTGCACAGTACATAGAAATGAAAATGTGACATTCAATAAAGTGTTGCTGCGTATATAAAAAAATCATTACCACCACCTGTATATTTTGTTGTTTATTATTGTTATTGCTAGACATCTTACAAAGTTTATTTCAGAGCTGAAGTAACTTATTAGCATTATGCTCATCATGCATCAGATAAATCAGTGCATCATCTGTAAAAAAATGAGATTTTAAAATTTTTTAAATGCTATATCCCTGTAAATTAATAGTCTGAATCATCACAGTCAGTGGTTTTAAATACAAACCCTTGTCTTGTATTCTTAGAGAGGGGAACATATTCAAATGTACTGATTTTAAGTTTAGACTCAAGAAAAACAGCTTTTGTCAACTCAACACTGCTGTGAAAAAAAAAAGAAATTATGTCTTACCATAATGTTCCATCTGTGTTGTCGATCTTCACTAATCCTTGACTGTGGGCTCGGTTCTGAACCTTGGAACCAAATCGGCCATTTATTTTAGCTCACGGCTTCCAAACTCTCGAGCTAGGCTTTACCCATAATGCTCCTCTCTAAATGACCTCAGATCGGGTTTGCCTAAATATGTGGTAGACAATAGCAGATAAGAATAAGAGACCAGATATGTGTCCTCAATATGAAGCCAGTTTTGGGAAAATTCGATCCACTAAGAGTCTCAGGCTGAGGGAAGGAGGGAGGGAATGTCAAGGATTAGTGAAGATCGACAACACAAATGGAACATTATGGTTAGACATAACTTCTTCATCTGATGTTGTCAATCTTCACGTAATCCTTGAATGTGGGACAGAGTCCCTAGCTACCTGAATCTTGGGAGGTCTCACGGAAGAATATTCCTAAGCACCATTGAACCGAATGATGCCCGTCCCCTAGAGACCTGATCCAATTTGTAATGAGTGATAAAGGTATGAGGTGAAGACCAAGTGGCTGCTACACAAATATCATCTAAAGAAGCCCTGGCATGAAAAACTGCAGAAGTTTCCACCGCTCTAGTTGACTGGGCTTTGACAGGGCGTGAAAGGTGGATGCCTTTTGACTGACAGATAAAAGTAATAATCTTTGAGCCATTTTTCCAAGGTAACCTTTGAAACTGGGTTACCTGAGGAAAGCGAGGAAAAGGAAACAAATGGAAACAAAAGGAAACAAATGGTCAGATTTTCTGAAATCCTTTGTTCTGTGAAGATAAAATTGTAGCTGTGGACGTCTAATAAATGAAGGAAATACTCCCCTTTATTGGAAATGTTAGGGAAAAAGACTAGTAGTTGAAGAGTCTGATTGATATTAGATTCCCAGACTACCTTTGGTAAAAATGCTGGATTAGTCCTAAGAGAGACCCTGTCTTTGTGAAATATTATGTAGGGTGGTTTACAGGAAAAGGCCTGAAGATCAGATACTCTTCTGGCAGATGTAATAGTCACTAAAAATAATGTTTTGCACATCAGAAACTTTAGGTCACATGTAGCTGGTGGTTCAAAAAGAGGCAAAGTAAAGGACTGAAGAACTAGTGATAGATCCTGGGGAGGAATGGGTTCCTTAACTGGAGGTCTTAATAATAAGACTCTCTTTAAAAAGGCTTTACAAATTTTGTGTGACATAAGGGATGACTCATCAAACCCCATATGGATATTAGAGATTGCAGCAAGATGGACTTTAATTGTTGAGGTAGAGGAACCAGACTGATAGAGGTTAGCCAAAAAATCCAAAACTTTATGAACAGGGGTCGTATAAGGATGAAGTTCATTCATAAGTACCCAACTTGAAAATTTTTCCCATTTACTTTGATACAGTTTCCTAGTAGAAGGTTTGTGGTGGGCCACAACGATTTGTCAGACAGTAGAGGAAAGGGACGGATGTCTGGCAATCATGGGAATTGGAGAAGCCACACCGTGAGATTGAAATGTTGAAGGTTCAGATGAACCATGCCCTCTGGGTGAGACAGCAGATCTGGAGCTGTGTCCAGAATCCATGGTTTCTGAAGAAGATGAGGCCAAAGGAAGGGAAATCAAACTTGTCAAGGCAAAAGGGGGGCAATGAGGATTATTGAATTCTCCAAACTCTTAGCTTTCTTTAGAAACTGAGATATCAGAGGAGTCAGGGAAAGGCATAGAGAAGACCTGGGGGGGGGGGGCAATCCTGGAAAACAGCATCTCTGGGTGACTCCCATGGAGGGGGTGATTAGGGCAAAGTAACTGCTGCACTTGTTGTTCAGAGAGGATGCAAAACAATCGCAGCAAGGTTGGCACCAGTGACAAAATATTTCTTTCACCACTACAGGATTGACAGACCACTCATGAGGCATGAGAATGGTCCTGGTCAGTTTGTCCACTATCGTGTTAGAGCTCCCTAGAATGTGCATTGCTGTGAGAAAGTGGTTGGAAGAAATCACCCATTGCCAAACTCTGAGGGCTTCTTGACACAATGTGTAAGATTTGGTTCCCCCTTGCTTGTTGATATACCAGACTACAGACAATTTGTCCATCTGAATTGCTACCATTCCTAGAGGAAGAGTATCCTGAAATGCTCGCAATGCTATCATCACTGCACTCATCTCTAGAATTCTGATGTGCAAGTTGTCCTCCAGTTGGGACCATGTGCCTTGGACTGTCTTTCCCAGATAATGCCCCCCACCCTATCTGGGAAGCATCTGTGGTCACTCTGGCTAAGGGTTGTGGAGGGATGAAAGGACGACCAGAAAGAATCTTGTTGGAGTGGAGCCACTATGAAAGATCCTGTTTGCAGTGACTGGTAATCAGGATGTGTTGATACTATCAGTCTAGTTCCTCTACCATTGTAAGACTCACATGTGATATCTGGCTAAGGGAACCAGAGTGATTGAGGCTGCCATCGAGCCTAATGTTTGAAGGACTAATCTGGCTGAAATGCTTGTGTTTTGGATAATTTGGCTGACCTGAGATCTGATCCTTTGTAGTCTTTCCAGTGGGAGTAAAGCAATTCCTGTAACTGTGTCTAACAGAGCTCCATTGACTTCTAATTACTGTGAGGGCTGTAGATTTGACTTTTCATAATTTATTGTGATGCCTAGAGATGCACAGAGATGCAGAGTGTAATCTCTTGCCTGTTCTTTTTGATGACTGGTGTTAGCAGTGAGGAGCCAGTCGTCGAGGTATGGAAAGACACAAAATCCTTGCAGTCTGAGATGAGCTGCTATCACTACCATGCATTTGGTGAATACCCTGGGGCTGAGGTGAGTCCAAAGGGCAGTGATCTGAATTGGAAATGACTAGCTCCCAGCCGGAATCGCAGGAGGCCCCTGGAGCGCTTATCCATTTTTATGTGGTAATACACATCCTGGAAGTCTATAGAGCACATCCAATCATCCTTTTCCATGAATGGAAGTATAGGCTGTACCAAGACCATCCGAAATTTGGTTTGCTGTACTGCCTTGTTGAACTGGCTGAGATCAAAAATGGGTCTCCAGTCCCCTGTTTTTTTGGGCACTAAAAAGAACTTTGAGTAAAACCTGGATCCTATTTGGTCTGGTGGGACTTTATGGATGACTCTTTTGTCTAGCAGTTTTTGAATTTTCATGTCTGCTACTTCCCTGTGATTGGGTGGAACATCCAGGAGTCTTTTTTTGGGGTTTGGGACTTATAGAAAGTGGAACTTTGTAACCTCTGGATATGATTCCCTGCACCCATTTGTCTGAAGTTATCAGTTGCCAGGCAGGTTGGTGTAGGTATAGCCTTCCCCCAACTGCCTCACCAGGAGGGCAGTCGGGGTGCTGCTAGGGAGTACCAGAGAAACAATCTCTGGACCCCTGGGTCTGCAGGTCACTTCTGCACCTAGAGCGGCATCTTCCTTTACTTCCCCCTCTGCCCCAGAGAAAGTCTTTCCCATGTGAATCCTGGAAGGACCCTTGGGATTTTTTTAAACCATAGTCTCCCACTTCTCTGGTTCCTAGAGTAAGGCTGCTGAGGAGTGGAGAAATGTACACCTATGGCAGAAAGAGCCTTCCCATCCTTTTCACATCTGGCCAGAGTGTCTTTAACCTTGGGACCAAAAAGGGATGCTCCCTGAAATGGAGCATTGATGAATTATGCTTTAAATGGCTCTGCAAAATCACACAAGCACATCCAAGAGTACCTTCTAATGGCTATGCCTGAACCCACCACTCTTGTCATCCCCTCAGCTGCGTGGGCAATCAGCCTTGGCTGAGTTAAAAATCACTTCAAGGGTGGCAAGCTGAGAGGCAATTTTGTCCCATACCCCTTCAGCTTCTGCTCCTGAGAGGGCATCCGAGAGCTCTTTGATCAGATTCCTCTGTAACCTTGTAAAGTGTGCCATGTAGTTCAAGGACTTGAGACCAAAGGCTGATGAAGCATAAACGTGCTTCCCAAACCTATCCACAGTCCTAGACTCCTTGTTAGGAGGATTGATAGTCATACTTTCCTTAACAAGTTCCTTCTTATTGGCTGCTGCTATCACCATGGTGTCCATGGGTATGCCTTTTGACCAATGCTGCTCTTCTTTGGGGGCAGAAAGGATTTGGTCAGGTTTCTTGGGGATTGGTTCGATGGAGTCGGGCATCTTCAACTCCTGCTGAGTGATCAGTTTAATGAGATTGTCAGCAGGCGGAGAGATCCAAGAGGTAGAGGGTTGGACACGAAAAGCCTCCAGGTATACTAACTCCTCTGAGGAAGGCTGGAGGGAAGATCAGCCAGCCCTCTCTTTCAGGATCTCCAGGATGCCCCCAAGGAAACATCATCAGGGGGTGACCTGGGGGAACTTTCCCTTTCATCAAAGTCGATATCTTCAGTGAAGTACTCCGAGTAGTCTAAGGGCTTTCTCTTGCACTTTTTCTTCACATGTACTTCCTCTGGAGGATGTTCTGAGGAAGTGTCTAAAGAGGTGTTTTTCCTGGAGGCTCTTGTGCTCTCTGAATCAGGGATGAGATTGATGGAAGCTCAGGTCAAGGAGATGTGGAAGTCTGACCCGATAGGGATGACAGAGACTGTGAGTCCCCAATGGACAAAGCCTTCTCCATGATTCAGAAGTTGGCCACCTTGAAAAGGGATGGGAGCCCAGAACCAAAATAGACTTCTTCAGAACTGAGGTCCCGCACCGAGGAGGTGACCCCAAAAACCGAAGCCTGGGTTGATCCTATGAAAGCCGAAGCACCAAGTGTCATGGATTGCTCTGATATAAAAGAAGTTGATCCATGTACCCCAGAACCAGCCAGGGAGTCTCGACCCCGGGAGACCTCCAGTACCAAAAGCCCAGAGAAGCTCAAGGTAACTCTTGGTTCTAGATTAGAAGTTGCTACCAGAACAGAGACAGTCAATGCCGGGAATGTCAGAACCAAGGGCTCCAATGACTCCATAGGAGTTGGAGAAGGAAGAATGGATGGTGTTGTAGTAGGATCAGTTCTGATGCCAGCTTGGCTAGGAACTGAAGACAATCCCCTTGCCATCAGGAGATGATCCACCAGTTTCATAATGTCAGCTTCAGAGAGACTCTTAGTGGACCAAACTGAAGCAGTCAAAGGAGACCTAGGGGGTCTTGGATCGACAAAGAGGTTCAGTGGTCTATACTTGAAAGCATCAACAAAGGGAGAATATTTGGGTCTCAGAATAAAAATTAGCTCTGACTGCTTTGGTACCAACATTTCTCTTGGTGGCGAGGTAGTTGAAGTCGACTCTGAAATTTTAGTAGGTGCCAAAACTTTTTGGCCATTAAGTGCTGTGGAACTCTTTGACACTGAAGGTTGTTTAGACACATTTTTAGGTGGTTCCAAAGTACTAGGAATTGAAGAAGGTCATTTCATAGAAGAGGAGAAAGAGGAGGCTGATGAACTGGCTTCCATTTTGGACCCAGAAATGGCCTCTTCAAAATCACTTTTTAGCAGTCCTTTAAGAATTAAACAGAAAAATATAGATCACCTCCAACAAAAAAATGATCCTGGCGAAAATATAAAAAACAGATATCATGTAAGACTAAAAAAGTTCCGTCCAGGATCAAACCAAGCGAGCAGTCTCTCCTTCTCAAAATATATACAAGTTTAAATGTCTATTCAGACCAAGCGACACAATTCAAAAGCAGGAGCAAAATGCAATGTACATCATATACAAGTCTATTCAGACCATAGAATTCATACGTATATATCTCCAAAATATATACGCTCCAAAACCAAGGTAGTAATAATAAAATCTTGTATTTATTAAAAGTGGTTAGCGCTTTCGCTAAATAGCTTTATCAAACCATTAAAAGTGCATATACCATGCAACTGAATATATAGCTCAAAGACTAATTCAATTAAAATGATAATTTTCAATTAAGTAATAAATCTATTAACCAAAACAAAATTTTTAAGCACATAAGAAGAAGGTCATTTCTTAGAAGAGGAGGAAGAGGAGGCTGATGAACTGGCTTCCATTTTGGACCCAGAAATGGCCTCTTCAAAATCACTTTTTAGCAGTCCTTTAAGAATTAGTTTATTTTTCCATTTGGTGAGTATCCTAGCAGAAAAAACACAGCAAATTGAACAGTTCTCCTGTAGGTAAAGTTTACCTAAACAATATATGCAAAGTACATGCCCGTCCAAATTGGGCATTTTCCTGTCACATTTGTGGCACCTTTTAAATCCCAAGGTGCCCTTAGATGACTTGGCTGAAGTTCAGACATGTTAGACATAATGAAAAACACACACACACACACACACACACACACACAAACACACTCACAGGAAAGGGACAGAGAAATAATTTCTTTTTTAAAGGAAAAAATAAGAAAATACCAATGATGGTAAGATAAATACCTTAATAGGTAATAAAAGGAGTACCGACTATGATACTGAAAAAGAACTACCAATGGTAGTGCAGTAGAGTGATGGAGAACCACACGTACACATGCGCTAAATAAGATAACAATAGGAGCAGGTAGATAAAAAGGGCACTAGAAATAAGAAGAGAGACTTATCAAAGACAAAAAAGTTTATTTTAAGAGAAAATTTACTTTAACTATAAGCCAAAGCTCGAGAGCAGTCGTATGTGTCTGACACACAAACTGGCAAATGAGATCTGAGGTAATTTAGAGAAGAGCATTATGGGTAAAGCCTAGCTTGAGAGTTTGGAAGGAGTGAGCTGAAATAAACAGCTGAGTCAGTTCTGAGGCTTGGAACTGAGCCCACAGTCAAGGATTATGTGAAGATTGACAACATCAGATTCAAAATTATAATGTTACTTGCATCCAGTTATGCAATTCCATCTTAATGAATGCCATATGCTTTTTCTGCACCAAAACTCAGGCCCACCAATGTTTTGTTTATCTGCTGCACACATCTGATCAGCAAAGCAACTTTTAATACACTGACAAACGTTGATCACCTCCTAACAAATCCACCCTAGTTACTGTCTGCAAATCTTAATATTATTTTAGCAATTCTTCTTGCCAAAAATTGCTATAACTATTTTATAATCATTACACAACACTGATATCAGACTGTGTGAAAATGGTAAACTTCTCTCTTTCCTTCTTTTCGTACCACAGTTACCACAATCCCTTCCTCCATGACTTGGGAGTCTGATTAGTTGCCAATACTAAATTACAAAGTTTGTCAGTCAAGGCAACATTTCTACTAATTATAAATTCTAAAACTCATTTTGGAGACCATCACTACTGGGAGTCTTAACTTGTGACTTACTCTTAAAAGCCTCTATTAACTATTCCAAGATAGGGATCATCAAGGATCGCTCTGCATATGCCTGGCAGTTTTAAGCTTTGCTTATTTTCTCTCCTTTCCATCTGTGCCTGGTGTGTATAATATTGTCTGAAATACTCAGCTATCTTGGATGGACCTGCCCAAATACAAAGCTAATTCATTTTATAGTGGCTATAATCCGCTGTGCTGACTATTGCCTCAGTCTAGCTGCCAGTGTTTTGGGGTACCCAGAAGAATTAAAAAAAATATTTTATCATTTAGAGACTAATGCAATAACTCATACAATCTGTGCAATAAGTTCTCTAAATCTTGTCTCACCTTTTCTGTCATGGAACTGTTTCAACACCTTCAAAAATATAATCTGGAATTTCCTGAATGTCTTTTCATGTTTTTATTGCCATTCTGGCATATTGTATCATTTCTAGCATATGTCTCCTCTTCTACTTGGAGGTTTGCCTTTTATTGATCCCAGTCTACTAGCAATTTTTGTTCACTTTTCCCCAACATAGAGTTGTCTTGATCAAGACTTCACACCAATCTGTGAAAACCACAATTAAAAAAATAAAGTGGGGAACCTCCTATATTTTTTTAATGATAGTACTAATGTATGCATATTATCCTAAAAATAAAATATGTGTTTTTTGGCAAATCATTGAGGATTGATGTCACTAAATGATAGATGTTTGAGTTTCAGACATCATACCCTTCAGAAAATGCAAAACCTGTTATTCTATCAACTGTCTAGGTTTATAAGAGCAATTTTTAAAAACTGTCTACATTGTTTGGCATTTGCCCCCCCACCACCATTATTTTTAGCATTGTCCAGAGTTCCTGCACTAAGAGGTTGAGAAGTGTCAAAGGAAACCTATTGTGCTAACCACAGACCACCACTATTCTAGCCAGTGGCTTGAAATCAGGTAGCATGGGAGCTATTTTCACCACCCTATTAACACTATCAGCAGCACAACTCAGTTTTCATAGCCCATCTCTCAAAGCAGGCCCCTTAAGATTATATAGGTATAATATATATAATCTACATATATATATATATATATATATATATATATATATATATGTGTGTGTGTGTGTGTGTGCCTGTATGTATATATTCATAATCATAATTAGACCCCATAACAGAGAAATTTCTTGCTCGCATAAGTCCATTTAAAGTTATTTCTATCAGCATATTTATGCATACTTTTTGTACCTTTTTCCTTCTGTAATAAATGTGATCTAAATATCCCCAAGTCTTTATTTTGTACCATCTACACTGTTTCGACTTACTCAAGGAACTTACTCAAGGCAGCAATGCCTACTCTTTCCACTTTGTCAAGACTTTCATCTATTTCCAGCCACTTCCTTTGCCCAGGTCCATCAGAATGGGAGCCAAGGATGCCTTGTATGCCAGATATAACCCCTCAGCAGTCTGTAGGAAACAGAGTAGAGAGATAGGACATGGAGGTGATCTGCATAGAACATTGTGTTTATGCCCTGTATTCTTTTTGTGAGGAACCTCTATTGACACTCCAGTTGTTACATATATGTGGTCAGGTACATATAGAAAGGGCCTTATACTCAGTGATGGTTCTGGTGATGGCAGAGTCCAATGGCACAAAGATTTCCCTAGACCTAGATACCATGTTTTTCTTATAAGTTGAGTGACATAGAATGATTTTCTTACAATCTTAAGACACATGTTGGGCAAAAGCCTGATTATTATCTATGAGTCTCCAAATTCCTGACTACTGTGTCTACTTTTAGTGGTGTTTTATCAATGAGGTAGTTTCCCTGGGTGGCCGACTTCTGAAAAGATATTACTATGCATTTCTTGGCACTGGGTTTTAAGCTGTGGCTTTGGCTCCAGTCATTTGTCTGTGTTACACCTTCCTGTAAGATGTTAGCATCTTGGAGGGTTTTCTATGATTGCTCCTAGCTTGCAATCATCTGCAAACTTGGTAAGCCAGAGGTCCTTGACATTGGCCTTGACTTATGGAAAATAGATGCCAAGGAGGAGTAGACCCAGCACAGAGCCCTGGTAGATGCCACTGGTAACCGCCCTCTTTGTGGAAGTGGTCTCTCCAATCCTAACTTCCTGGTATCTGTTTCTGTTTCTGAGCCAGCTGAATATCCAGTGAGTTACACAGGGGTTTAGCCTAATTCTGTAAGTTTGTTTACAATGCCTGTGTGAGGTATTGCATCAAATATATTACACAAACTGGTAAGCGAACAGTCCATAAAACCAGGCTATAAACAGGAATTCTTATACTCTGCTTAAAATCCATTCTTTTAATGAAATAAAACAATATAAGCACTTTTGTTTTACAACAAATAAAACTTCTTCAGATACAAATATCTTTGAATGCCCTTAGTTTAAATAGTAGTTACTTCCTCTGATGAACTATTACCAATTTTTCATACTTAAAGTCATATGTTCCTGTAAAACTAGTTAAAAAGTCCTTTTTGAGTGTATGTAAGACAGCACCAAAACTAGACAGAAATGCCGTGTTATGCATGGTTATAAACTATAAAACTTCAATTAATCTAAAAAATAATACAATAAAAAATTGTGTATGATAATACATCCATCAATATATTTTAATCTATATACACATAATTTCTTGTACTAAAACATTCTATATTCCCATAGACTTTAACTTCAAAATGGGAGTGATGCTAATAGCATCGTTAAGCCCCAAGTATCTATAAGCCTCCAACCTAATCTGCCATATTAACTCTTGTTTTTGATCTGTATCTGAAGAAGTTTTATGTGCTGTAAAACGAAAGCGCTTATATAATTTTATTTCATTAAAAGAATACATTTTAAGTGGAGTGTAAGAATTCCAGTTTATAGCCTGGTTTTGTGGACTGTTCTTGTATTGCATCAAATGCCTTAGCTAGGTCAATGTAGGCAGTATCCACCATTTTGCCCTCATCCATTGCCTTGTAACCTTCTCAATCAACTTCACCAGGATCAGTAGACATGGCCTGCTGTTGACAAAATAAGATTAGGATTGGTCGAATGTCATTAATAATTCTTTCCATGGCTGTGCATGTGAGACTAATCAGACTCATGAGTCTGTAGTTCGTGGGATCCATTGATGGCCATACCTTGTGCAGAAGGATAACCATTGCAGTCTTCTATTCTCATGACACAAAACCTGTGTGCAGGCTATGGATGAATAGTGACACCAGTGACCCTGTTAGGTTATATTTCAGGTTATTTAGGAGACATCCTGTGATATTATCAGGGCCCATTAAAGTTGTATGCCTGACTTTAGAGAACGCATCTAAGACCTACCCCCTACTAATAGTTGGAAGGATTATGTTAAAGGGTATTTTTTGGGGGTTGGCTGTGGGTGAGAGCAGAGTAAGGATGGAGTTGAATTTTTTCAGCTAGATGATTTGCTATATCTCCCGGTTATGTGAACATGGCTCGATTTACCAATAGTTCAGCACACTGTTGTGTGCTGCCTTTGAGGTTTTGGACATAGCGAAGGAAGGTTTTAGGATTATCATTGGCCTGGGATGCTATTTTTACCTCATAATTTGCTTTACTGCACTTAATTAGTTTACTTAATTATCTATTCAATTTGATGAGAGAGTTTTTATCTTTTTAGGTTTTACACTTCCTAATTTTAGCTATGACTTTTTTTTCTAAAACCTGTTTACTTTTGGATTTTATTTTATTGTTTTAGTTAGTTTTGTGCTTACTTCTGGTAGGCACAGCAGCCTCTATGCAGCCAATGACATGGTTTTATAGAGCTTCTGTGAATATTTCTGCATAGGCTGCTGTGTTATCTGGGTTGGGAGGGTCTTGACATTTTGAAAGGTTAGCACTTAAAAGATATTTTGCCCTGGTGTAGTGTTAACTTACAGGGTTTGCTGGGATTACAGAACTGATTCTTATTTCAGAGGAGACTGCTTTGTGGTCTGACCTTGCCAGAGAGGATCTGACACTGGAGTTGGGGTAGGGGTGTGTGCAGTGTTTTCCCTTACAAACAAAATTCCACTTAATTTACTTTCATAGTGTGTTTATATCAGTTTACTCTGGAGTTACCATATAATGTGTCTTTTCTCTGCAGCACCATCTCCAGACAGTCAGACTATGATTCTTCTTGTCACAAAAGTGTATTATTAGTTGGCTCCGGGTTGGAACACCCAGTGTTGTCCAGCAAAATAACCATAGGGTCTGTAACAAGATTTTTGAAAAGGTATTTAAAATGATCCTCTGCCCCTAAAAATCTACTAGGTTTCCACTGGGTTTCAGCTCCCATGAAGGACTACTGATGACAAGTGCCTGAAAACCTAGAGGAATGGCCACGGGCGTGAGCTCTTGATTGCTAACAAAGTCAAGCATTTCTTGTATAATATGACAGCTCTTTGGCTTGCCAAAGTGCTTCCACATCAATCTGACTGTCTCATCAAAGGAGATATCTGTAGGCGAAGTACTAGGAGAAAAGGCGATTCTTCACTCATGTTGTATCACAGGGAAACTATATTACGTCTTCTTTTGAATTCTGCAGAGAATGACTGCTCAGTGAAAATATCCTTATTTGTTCATATAGAAGGGGATGTACTTGGGTTAGTGAGGTCCCTGTGATGGAGTATGGAGACCTGCACCATCTGTTGTATTGTCAAGTATTCCTCAGAAAAATACCAGTAACCAGAAATTGTTGGGGAGAAGACAGGTCTCATTGTAATGATCTTAGGGGTTTAGACATGCATTTGGGGCTAGTGTCTCCCATCTGAGTGAGGGCATCAGTACGAAGCCTGGTATGAAAGGAAAGCAGCCCACACTACATTTATTTATTTATTTATTTATTGTCACATGACATGATAATGAAATTAGCTGCAGTTTGTACTAATTTGTTTCAAACTGTTTTGATTAACAAAATCAGTTGATATTTGGGCACATTGATTTGACGTTGAATAAATTAAACAGTGTTTGGGAAGTTTAAATTCTCCATAAGGACTGAATTTTCATTAATTTTTATATCCTTGAGTTTAGTCTGGAAATATTCATGCTCTGTAGGGAACACAGAGGATGTACTATATATTCCTCTAATAACATATTCAGTACCAATACTATTTTAGCAGTTTTAGGTAGCAGGTAGCACATTTCCCTTTAATTCTGGAAGATCAGAAGACTGTGAGTTCTATTCTCTCCCCAGGTGCTTAGATTAATTTTCCAGTACTGACACTGCAGGTCAGCATAATGGGAGAAGCTGCACTCCTGAGTGTGCCATCCTTTGGATAAGACATCAAACAAAGGTCCCACTGCCTGAGTTGGTGATACCCAGGTGGCTGTAAAAAGATTACATGGTACTTATCAAAAGTAGTATGGGTTGTTAATTTGAAAATAAAAAAAAACATATATTACAAACTTATTAAAATAATTAAATACCCAATAAACAATGAATAAAAGCATCATATTCACAATTTAAACAAACATAATCATTACTTCCCCCACCCTGCTACAGCCATAATCATAACCTTTTCAAACTTCCCCAGCATGCTATTTCTTATTATATAACACTAATTAGCATCTACCTAACCAAATGTACCATTCCACTGAAAACATATCTGATGGTGTTAATCTTCTTTCCATTCATCACTGATGGGTTCGGTTCTGAGCCCTCTGAACCAAGTTGGCCTATTACGAAGCTCGCACCAGCCAAAAAAACTCTCAAGCTAAGTCTCTACCCAGAATGCCCTTCTCCCTGTTACCTCAGATCTCGTTTGCCTCATAGCCATAAAGCCGCGCTTCAGCCAAGTTCTCAGTTAAGTAAAATCTTTTTTGATATTTGTGTAAACGTTTTTAGATATCTTCATATTTTACAAAACCTTTAATATTTCTAGTGTCTCTTCTACGATCTAACCGCATTTTCTCCACTCTACCCATTATTACCATTGGTATGGCCTTTTCCCTTATCCTTGTGGTATTTCTTCAATACCATAGCTGGTATTGCTTTCTCTTGCCTAACCTGTTAGCTTTTTATCTCTATGAAGGTGTTTCAATTTCTCCACATATTCAGTGTGTTGTAATATTGTTTTTTTTTTCTTGTGATTTCTTCTGTTTTTGAACTGAGTGACATCATTATTGTTGTATTATTACAGTTGGTGGTGGTGTCCTTTCTATGAAAATGGCAGATAAGAAGGGTACCTCTGGCTTTAAGCATTGTACTTCTTGTAAGGATAAGTTACCGAACAATGACTTGCATGATGATTGTGTATACTGTTTGGGAGTGGCCCACCTTTTGGTGCAGCCTCCATGTGATATTTGTCAAAGTTTCAGCCAACGCACTCTTAATTAGTGCAAAAATAAACTCATTCTGAAGGGGTTACTTAAGTCTCCCTTCTCAGAGGCCATTTCTGTGATGGAGGTCTCAACCTCTCCTTCTAAGGACAAAAAGAGATCCCATTCTATTCCTTCTTCACCATCAGGTGATCAGAGCAAACCTGGGAAATCTAAAGTCCCCAAGTTATCGTCGGAGCATAAATCTGCCTCTTCGGCTCCACCTTCCTTGGCTCCTACCATCTCAAAACCTTCAATACCAACGCCTGTATTGGCACAGACCCTGCCTCCGGCACCAATCATAGATCTTACTACATCTATTTTGACTTTGGCACCTGTAGCTACTTCAGCTCAGGGCACACCTTCTACTTTGACTTCAATTTCCATTGTGGAACCGACCGTTTTGGCTCCGAGTGCTACTTCGGCACCGAGTGTTGTATTGACCTCACTGGATCTGACCCCTTTGCTTCTGGTCTCAAAACTAGAGACTTTGGTGCTAGCAGACATTGCACCACGGACCCGATACTCTTCCTCAGTAGACCCATTTCTGGGCCAAGAGTATAACCCATTTCTCAAACATCCTGACTCCCCATCTGGAGTATCCACTAGATCCACCAGGAGCCTTTCGGAACATGACGTGGTGCATCTTGTGGACCAGCTGTTGGTAGCCAGGGGGATTCCATCACTTTTTAAAACCCATCCATCTGCTGGACTTGGGTTGCCCTATCCACGGGCTCCATCTTACACTCCTCCTTCGACCATCTTGGTCCCGAAGCATTCTGTTCCGACATCCTTCTTGGAACCCACCACCTCGGCACCTATGGTGCACCTCAGTCTGGCTCTGAGTTTATCCCTTTGGTCTTCAGTTCCTGCCGAACCAGTCCTTCCTCAATCTGGGAATTGGGGGACGGGTGCATCAGTCTGGGATACGGTGCCAACTTTCTCCTCGGTTCCCTCCTTAGTGCCAATGGCTGCATCCGCTCCACTCTTGCTTGAGGCTCCATCAGTGGGGCCAGGTTCATCGGAGTGGGGAGTGACCCCGGTCCAAGGTTGTCTTTCTCGGTTCTGGGCTCCCATCCCTCTTCGGGCGGGCTTGTCTTCTGCACGATGGAGAGGGCTCTTGCTTCTGGTAGCACTCCTATGATGTTGGAATCCCAGTTTTCACCCCCTGAGCTGCAGCTGTCAGAGACCCCCCCCTCCAGGACACTGGGCAGAGAAGCCACAGGACACCCGTGTTCAGGGTACCCACTGTTCTGAGTCCTCCTCAGAGACCTCCACTGAGGAGCCCCCTTGAAAGAAGACATGCAAGAGGAAGCATGTGGATTCGCCTGAGGAGTCCTTAATGGAAGACACAGATTATGATGATGGTGAAGGGTCCCCAGAGTCACCTGCTGAGGATGTCTCCTTCGGAGACATCCTGGAAATGTTGAAACAGAGAGGTGACTGGAAGCCCTCCAACCCTTCATCTGAGGAGTCTGTGTTGCTGCAGGCTTTTCATGCCCAGCCATCTAACTCCTGGGTGACCCTGCCTGCCAACGAACTCATCCAGCTCATCTCTGATTCCACTGAGGTGATCCCCCGGAGACCAGACAAAATTCTGTCACCTCCTGCTGAGAATCTGCACTGGTCCAAAGGATTACCAGTTGATGCTATGGTGGTGGTGGCCATGAAGAAGGATTTGGTTGAGGAAAGTCCTGTTGTTCACTCACCCAACAGGGAGTCTTGAGCAGTGGACAGATTCAGGAAGAGTGTTTTTGCATCAGGGACCTTTGCTATATGGTCCCTGAATTATTTGGCACATTTTACAAGGCTTCAGAGGGACCTGATCTCTGCACTCTCTGGGACACTCGCAGGACAGTTGTCTGATGAGGTCAGGGACAAAGTGGCCTCGCAGCTAACAACCCTGGAATCAATATCCAACTCGTCCATGAGGTTGCTCTCACGCGTGACTGAAGGGATGGCTAGAGCAGTGGGTTCAGGCATTGTTATGAGACATCATGCCTGGATGCGTATTTGTGACCTCGTGGATCCCTTCAAGTCTTCCTTTCTGAATGCTCCCATTGAAGCTTCATCCCTCTTCATCTCCAAAGTGAAGGACATACTAGCCAGGTGTGAGCAAGATGGGAAAACCCTGAATGCCATAGGACTACAATTTTCCAACCCTCAACATACCTTCTCCAGGAATCAGAGGAGTGGGAAAATGTGGCATAAGAAATCCCATGGTCCTCTTCATGCCACACTTGGGGATGACACTCCCAGAGGCAGAGGGGGTAACAATTCTGGAAGACGCCCCTATAGAGGCAGAGGGGATCCTCACAACCAAGGCTCCAGGGACTCTTTCTCTGGACAGCCTTATCAGCACTCCTGAGGGGTGGCCCAATTGCTTACCTCTGGAAGCAGTCGGGGGTTGTTTCTCTCTGTACCAAGCTGCCTGGCACTCTATCACCTCCGATTGTTGGGTGTAGAAGATTATCACCAGAGGTTACACCATTCCCTTTCTTGTCAACCAAATTTTCCAAGGAAGTTTCCCGATGTGCCCCCCAGTCAAAGGAAAGCAGCAGCTTCAGAGATTATAAAGCTGTCTCAAAAAAGAGTCTTCCAACCAGTCCCACCAGACCAGCGTGGATCCAGATTTTACTCAAGATTCTTTTTGGTGCCAAAAAAGACAGGGGACTGGAGACCCATTTTGGATCTCAGCAGCTTAAACAAGTCTGTCACCCAAACCAAATTCTGGATGGTCATGGTTCAGTCCATCCTTCCCTTTTTAAGAGATGGCAATTGGATGTGCTCTATAGATCTCCAGGATGCGTATTACCACATCAAGATGGACAAATGCTCCAGGAGTCTGCTTCACTTCCAGCTAGGAACCAGTCATTACCAATTCTGTTCCCTGCTGTTCAGTCTCTCTACAGACCCAGAGTGTTCACGAAATGTATGGCAGTGGTAACAGCTCACTTGAGACTAAAAGGTTTCTGGGTGTTTCCATATCTAGATGACTGGCTCCTTGCTGCCCCCACCAAGCATCTTCTGGCAACTGCCCTACAACATACTCTCTCTCTGGCAAAATTGTTTGGAATAATGATACATTGGGAGAAATCAAATCTTACCCCTAAGCAACAAATAGAGTTCATTGGAGCAGTGTTCAGTACCTAGTCTTGTCTGTTGTCACTCCCTCTTCACAGGCTCCACCAATTGAGGCTTCAAATCTGAGTGATTCTTTCTCAAATATTAACCCCTGCAAGACAAGTTCTCCAAGTTCTGAGTTCTATGGCTGCATCAATTCCAATAGTGCATCTAGCAAAGCTTCATATGCGAATTCTGCAATGGCTCCTTCCGTGTCAGTGGTTCCCAAACTGTCATCCCCTGGATTACAAGATTCAAATAGCCAACTCTTGCAAACAGGACCTGCTTTGGTGGATGAGGCCAGACGAAGATCTTTGGAGCCGACCTTTTCAACCCTCCCAGCCCACAGCCATTGTGACCATGGATGCTTCCCTGATCAGGTGGGGGGGGGGGCATTTTCAGGGAATGACTGTCCAAGGCACATGGTCCACCTCAGAGGCCCAACTGCATATCAGTGTCCTAGAAATGAGAGCTGTGCTGTTAGCGTTGCAGACATTCCATGCAGCTCTCCCCTCTGGGACAATTGCAATCCAATCAGACAATATGTCAGTGGTATGGTACATCAACAAGCAAGGAGGAACCAAGTCCTACCCCTTTGTCGAGAAGCCATGAGCATCTGGCAGTGGGCGATATCTTCCAACCGCTTTCTAATAGCAACGCATATCCCAGGGAGCTCCAACGTGATTGCAGACAAACTGAGCAGATGCATCCGCATGCCCAACGAGTGGTCCCTCAACCCTGAGGTGGCATCTGTAATCTTCAGCCACTGGGGCCAGCCTTGCTGTGATCTTTTCACTTCCCCATTAAACACCAAGTGCAGCAGCTACTTCGCCCTACTTCCCCCAGAGGTGGAGTCACCGAAGGATGTTCTGATCCATGATTGGCTCACGGGACTGCTCTACACCTATCCTTACATTCCTCTGATCCCACAACTTCTAAAGAAAGTGCTTCGGTTGAGATGCAAGGTGATCCTCATAGCCCCATTATGGCCTCGACAAGTTTGGTTCCCCTTTCTTCGGCCTCACCTAGTATTCCCACCATGGATTCTGGACCCTCTACCAGATCTAATCACTCACCCCCAAGGGTTGAGTCACCCGAACCTGTCCACTCTCAAGCTAACAGCTTGGTTTCTCCACTTCTGCTAGTTGCCAGGCAGGCTAATCTCTCCTCACCTGTCGAGACATCATTCTGGCCTCTCACAAACCATCCACCAGAAGACTATATCAGGATAAAGGGAAAAGGTTTTCCATTTGGTCCAAGGATAACATGCTAGACCCATATTCAGCTCCAGTTTCTGCAGTGCTTCAATATTTGGTTAAGTTTTTTGATAACGGAGCCTCTGCCTCTACAGTACGTGTACATCTAGTGGCAATTTCCAACTTCCACAATGGTATAGATGGCACCCCTCTTATTTCATTACGCCTTTGCAAGGCTTTCCTGAAAGGGACTTCTCATCTTAGGCCTCCTCTCAGACAGCCTGTAGTACCATGGAACCTTACTTAGACCTCCAGTCCTTGACTCAAAACCCCTTTGAGCATGTGGCTAAGTGTGACCTAAAGTTTTTATCTGGGAAATCTTTGTTCCTGATAGCCATTACGTCTGCCAGAAGAGTTTTGGAGCTGCAGGCATTGTGTATCAAGAGGACCTATCTGGTCTTTCATAAAGATAGAGTGTCACTTCGAATGAACCCATCTTTCTTCCCAAAGTTATTTCTGAATTCTCTATTAACCAGTCCATTGATCTACCAGTGTTCTTCCCAAATTTTGCCAATAGAGGAGAGTATTGCCTTCACACCTTAGACGTACATAGACAATTAAGGTTTTACCTAGACAGGACCAAACCTATCTGTAAATCTGAACAGCTTTTCATCTCCTTTTGGTACCCAAAATGGAAGAGGCTGTTTCCAAGGTTACATTATCAAAATGGCTAAGGGATTGCATACGTGTCACCTATTCCCTCCATAATGAATCCATGCCAAGAATTAAAGCCCAGTCCACTAGATCTATGGCAACTTCTATAGCATTCCATTCCAGGGCATCCATGGATAACATCTGCACAGCAGCTACTTGGGCTAAGCCTCATACCTTTATCAATCATTACAAATTGGACATGGTCTCCTGGGGGAGAGCTGCCTTCGGCTCAATGGTACTCAGAAATGTTCTGCCATAAGGGCCACTCATGGACCTCAAGGTAGTTTGAGATTCTGTCCCATCAGTGATGAATGGAAAGAAGATTAACAACATCAGATAAAGAAGTTATGTTATACCATAATGTTACATCTGTGTTGTTCATCTTCTTTCATTCATCACTTCCCACCCTCCTTCCCCCTCCAAAGGCTCCTGGGGAATGCTTTGGATCTAAGTGGTGCACTAGGGTACCTGCATAGAAGTGGCCTCGGCTTTACTTCTTTTCTTAGCAAACTCGATCTGAGGTAACAGGGAGAGGGGCATTCTGGGTAGAGATTTAGCTTGAGAGTTTTTTTGGCTGGCGCAAGCTTGGTAATAGGCCAACTCTGTTCCGAGGGCTTGGAACCAAACCCATCAGTGATGACTAAAAGAAGATGAACAACACAGATGGAACATTATGGTAAGACATAACTTCTTTTTTTTTCCACTTTCACTACTGTTCTATTCCATTTTCCATAATCCCTATGCAAAATCATCTCATTTATCGCATCAATATTCTCTTCATATTTATATAGTCTATATACCTTTTCTCAAGCATATTTTCTGCAATCCCACATTCTTTTCTATTATTATTTCTTTCCACTCTTTATACTTCATGCTACTGTTCACTTTTACCTTTCCCCAAGAATCCCACCACAGAAAAGCTGTCTATTCTAATACATGTTCATAAAACTATTTTCCCCTCTTTATTTCCTCTGTCTGCAACACGCTTTTCCCTACAAATCCATCCTCTAAATAATATTTTCCATAAAATTGTTATACATCCTCTTCTACTTTCTTCTAAATTATCCAACTTGACCTTCCAATAAAATAGCTTCCCTATTAAATAAGCAATCATTCAATGTTTTGAACATCGGTTTATCGACAGCTAAATATTGAATACTCCAAATCTGGAACAAATGGAACATTGATTTTTAATCACTGGTTCGCAAAAAAAATAAAATAAAATAAAATAAAACAAAATAAAGTGGTGGGCTTTGCCCTCCACACCCCCCTACGTAAATATACCAACTCCGAGATTGAACCACATTGGAGGAAATGGCAAAGTCCCAAAAACGGTCCAGTGATTTTATTTCCCTAGGAAAAAAATCACTGTTCCATTTGTTCGGGATTTGGCCTTTTTGACATTTAGCTGTCAACAAAGCGACGTTCAAAACATTGAATGTTCGCTTAAATAATAGGAACCCTAAAATAGCTCCTGCTGATATTCTTTAATTCTTCAGTAAGTATTTTTCATTCATTTACCTCTAGAATAATCCCCCCATCCTCAAAATAAAATCATAAGCTTGTTTTTTTTTCTCTATATAAGTTTCCCAACGTATTATTCTCTGTAAGAATTTTACAATCCTTTTCTTAACAAAACAAATACAATAAAGCCAAATAAATCTTGTATCAATCCCTCTTAATCTCCATTTTATCCTATAAAATATTTCTTATAAGGTTCAGCGTTGCCCTCCCCCCAAAAAAAGAGAAAACTGTACACACAGTTTCCTTTTCTCTCTCCCTCCTTAACAAATACACACCAGCTATATAACCACTCCATCAATGAAACATTTATCAAATATACATTTTTTTCTGATATATCAGCTTGTAAGTTTCCCCACAATACAATTGCTAATATCATTTTACTTCTCTTAAATTAAAATAAATATCCCAAAATCGGGTCTATATTAGAACATCGAAGTTTCAAAACTTCGAATGTTCTAATATCGAACCCTATTCAGCGAAAGCTGAAAATATCGAAGCAACAGAAAACCAAATTTTTTCCTAGGGAAAGAATTTGGTTGTCTGTTACTGTTGCTTCTGTATTTTCAGCGCTGTGGTGGAAAGTTACAGGTCGGGTTCAGGTAAGTGTGCGATTGAGTGTGGGTTAGGTTAGTTAGGGTTAGGGTGCAGGTTAGGTATGTGTGCAATTGTGTGGACGTGAGAGTTAGAGAGTTAGGTGAGTTAGCATTAGGGCGCGGGTTAGGTATTTGTGCAATTGTGTGGACATGAGGGTTAGGGTGGGGTAAGTGAGTTAGGATTAGGGAGCGGGTGAGGTGAGTGTGCTATAGTGACGGACCTTAGGGTTAGGGTTTGGGTTAAGATAAATGGATAATTAGTGGTGT
Source organism: Protopterus annectens (assembly GCF_019279795.1). Lineage (NCBI taxonomy): Eukaryota > Metazoa > Chordata > Ceratodontiformes > Protopteridae > Protopterus > Protopterus annectens. The sequence continues at coordinate 1,035,014,394 of NC_056746.1, read as the reverse complement.
GTGTATTGTTTACTATAGGGTTAGGTGTAAGTTTTTAGGTGTATGTGTGTGGATTGCTGTTTGTTTGGTGTGCTTGTGCTATGTGTATGTGTTTTGGAACAGCAAATTATTTCCCTAGGAAAAAATTCTCTGTTCTGTATGTTGGATGTTTTCAACTTTCGCTGAATAGAGTTCGATATTAGAACATTCGAAGTTCTGAAACTTTGATGTTCTAATATAGAGCCCCCCAAAGTCTACCTCTCCAAAACACTTGTCTTTTTCCTTAATTTTTCAGTCATTTCCCAACATCTTCTCCATTCTTTACATCCCATCTTCTGTATCTCTTAACACAAGTCTATCATCCACTGTTTATTTTAGCTACCAAAATCAAATCATCCAAATACACAAAGCATGTACAACAATCTTCTCTATTTTCCACAAGCCTTCCTTCAGCCTCCTTTCAGTTGCACCCACCACTGCATTCATTACTAAACAGAAAACAATACTGCACCGCAGCCTAACCTCTTCCACCATATTAACACTACTTCCTATCAAGCATTCAGTAATACTGAAACATGTGACCTGGATTTCTAATTTTTACACATATCAGATCATGAGATAAAGTATCATATGTTTTCGTAATATTACACACCAATAACAAATCTTCACTTTCCTTCCTTTAATTCCCTTACACTTCCTTTACTGAAATCAACAGTTGCACCACCTGCCTACCTGCTATTCCATATATTCCTTTTCTAATACATATCCACATTCTATCAGTATTACTTTCACTAAAATCTTATGATCAGTGTTGCACAACACTATAGGCCTCCAGTTACTCAGTTTCCTCTTCTTCTCATTCTTCCATCTAAACTTTATCACAGTATACACAGTTCTTTCATATTCTGTCCTTCTTAAACCAGCAGTTACAAAATGTCCACCAATACCATTTTGGTCACCTGTCAACCTTTGTAAAAATTATACCCTATTGCCCTGGCACACTGTCACCATTAACCATTATCAACAAATTACTGAATTCCTCCACTGTAATTTCTCTCTCAACAAAGTCTATAAATACTCTCTAAATTCTCTTTGCCTTCTATTTCTCTATTTTTATCAGTTCATCCCTTTCATGCATTTGTTCCACATACCTGTTAACCACCTGCAAAATCTCTTCTTATTCCTCCCTTCCTCCCCACTTTAAACTCTAATAACAATTCTCCTCTCTGAAGTTCTTAACTTCTGTATTTCACTGTCTAGGTCATTAATGAACGCTGACCTTTAATACAAAACTGAATGCTACATTTCCAACCTTGATATCAGAATTTATTTTAAAGCAGAATAAAGACATGGAAGGTACAGCTGTATAATTAAAGTTAACATGACATGCCCATATGATCACTGCAGCATTAGCGTTAGCTATATGGGTTATATCATGCTAAGGATATAATAGCCAGCCAGCTTCCAAAGCTTCAGCGCATGTTCCATACACCCAAACTGTTGGTCAACTGAAAGTTGATCTGTCTTTTTAAAGACAGATTTAGGTGCCAAGCCCTTCAGAGCTTACAAGTCAACAGAGAGAGGGAAGCTAAAGCCCAGGACAATGCTAGAAAAATAAAAAAAAGTGGAAAGTGTGATGGAGCAGCTACTGCAACAGTGAGCATTCAAGCATCTATTGTTATGGCAAGTTTACTTACACAACTGTATCATGTTTATCATTAGGATCACTGCTGCACTAGACTTGGCTAAATGGGTAAATTACCATAGGTTACATTTCTACTGTCTGGAAGGACGATGAAGGTGAAGGAGCACCCTGGGGAATGGTTCTAGCAAAGCCTGTTCTGGACCTGGAGAAGGAATCTAATTTATAATGCCTGGTAAAAGTGTTTACAAAGGAAAAGGACCAAGTTTTTGCTTCTGGAATACTTCTAGAATCCAAACCTTTCAAAAAGTGACAGATGAAGACAAGGCCTTGGTAGAATAAGCCTTTAGCCTGCCTGGAATTGTCTTATTGTGGTGAGTATAACAAAAGATAATTGCATTTGACAACCAGTTGGAAACAGTCTGTTTTGACACAGGTTGCCCTTTTTTTCTGACCTTCACAAGAAATGAACAACTGATTATTCCTGAAAAACTTGCTTTTGACAAGATACATCTTGAGTTGTGTGTGGACATCCAAGATATAGAGTATCTTTTCTACCTCATTTCTAGGCTCTTGAAAAAAAAAAGGGAGAAGGATAGCTTGCTTCAAAGAAAAGACGGGTAACACTTTAGGCATAAATAAGGTATTAGTTCTTAAGGAAACACTATTTTTGGAGAAAATAAAATAAAATTGACCCACAATTGAAAGGGAGGGATCCATGGGCAGACATGCTGAAATGGCTGACACATGAACCTTGATGGAGCAGTAAGACAAGCCAGTGGATAGCAACTCCGACAAATAATGTAGAGCTAGAGAAACACTAGCCCTGCATGTGTGCTGATTCCTTTTTTGGCACCAAACTGAAAGAGTTTTCCATTTACTAATATATGTTTTTGTAGCGGCACATTTCTTGCCTCCTTTAATACTCACTGCATGTCCATATAAAAAAGATGCCTAAAACATATTAAGATTCTATAATCTAGGCAATCAATTGCAGTTGTTTGGGTTTGGGATGAATCAAGCACCCCCTTGTCTTTCTGAGTAGATTCAGTCTGTGAGATAGTGAATTTATGCAATGTCAAGTTAACTGAGAATGCTATTAACCTGTTAAAGAAGGGAACTAAATTTGTTCCCACTAAGATTCCCACTTTGGCTGAATTACTGATGGAAGTTAAGGTATTCTGTAGAAAATTGCATTTGAGGGTGTATTTTGAAAAAAAACAAAAAAGTGTGAATGTTTTAAGTAGTAATGATTTGGACAGGGAAGTACATGACATTGATGAAGAGAATTCACTTATGGACATGTCTATTTATGATTATGGTGAATGTCATGAGGAAGAAGCTAGTAACACTCATGGTATGTTTGACACACTGGCTATTCTAAATTTCATGTTCCCCCCGTTAGATGTTAGGAGTCAATTTATGCCCCCCAAATGGTCAACAGCTGTTAGTTTGTTTGAATAAATATTGGCTAAGAATGTTGAATTTGCTTAGAATAATTTTGTTAGACATAAACAACATTATAGTATGACACATATGGAATGGTTGGAACTGAAGAAATTAAGAACATGTCTGCAGGATGTGGTCTTTAGGGAGGCAGATAAAGGGGAAAATTGGGTGATTATGTCCAGAACTCAATATGATGAAATGGTATATAATTTATTAAGTAAACAGGAAGATTGTAGTCTGTTAGTCAATAAACCTGTTTTTGAATATAAGAATGCATTAATTGAGATTCTGGACAGAGGAGAAAGGTTGGGACTGTTATCAGGGGAAGATATTAAAAAAATTAGTTATTAGAGATCTCCATGAGCCATACTTTTATGCAATACCTAAGGTGCATAAAAGTTTAACCCATCCCCCTGGGAGACCAATAGTTTCAGGCATCCATTCTTTTGTGTATAATGTGGTGATTTTCATAAATTCTGTTCTAAAGGAATATTTGATTAGGATACCATCTCATGTCAAAAACTCTGAGGGTCTTTGTAAACTTGCTCACAATATAAAATGGCAGGATGATTATTATTGGGCTACAGTAGACGTCAATTCCCTATATGCATCTATACAACACAGATATGGGTTGGAAGCAGTCAGTGATGTGATGGGTGAAGGTCCTAAAAAAAGAAGTTACGTACTGACCATAACATTCAATGTATGTAGTCCATCTCGCCGAACATTATTACGTGTGGGCTCGGAGCCGATCCTCGGTTTTGACTCAGCCGATTAGAAAGCATGAAAAATTCTGATTGGCTCGTGGCTAGGAGGTATCCCATGGTGCATGAGCACATTCCCCAGATCTTGTTTGCTAGTAGTCTATCAGGAAAAGACAGGAAAAGGACAAAGGTCCGGAAGAATAAACTGTAATAAAGGTGCCCTTTATGGTATAGACTGCTGTAGAAAAGGAAAAACTGTATCCAGATCCTCCAGGAAGGGGGCTGGTGGGTGGGTTCGTAATAATGTTCGGCGAGATGAACTACATACATGGAACATTATGGTGAGAAGATAACTTCTTTATGTTATGTAGTCCTATCTCGCCTCCATTATTACATGTGGGACAGCTTCGCTAGCATCTTGAATGGGTGGCTCACTGGAAAATACTCCTGAGTACCGTGGAACCAAACGAGGCTCTACCCCTGGAAGTTAAATCCAATTTATAATGGGAAATGAAGGTATGAGGGGTAGCCCATGTTGCTGCTGCACATATATTATCAATAGGTGTCCTGGCTTGGAAGGCAGCAGAAGTAGAAAAGGACCTGGTAGAATGCGCTTTGACTTTAAAGGGTAACTCCTTTCCCTGGGAAGTGTAAATAAAGGAAATACAACTAGAGATCCAGTTTGATAGTGTGACCTTAGAAACTGGCAAGCCCATTCTCGTCTCAGCAAAAGAAACGAACAGCTGTTCTGATTTTCTAAATCCTTTGGTTCTGTGGATATAGAAACGCAGTTGCCTATGCACATCCAATTGATGGAATGTATACTCTGCTTTATTGGTGTGATTAGGGAAGAACACTGGCAATTTAATTGTTTGGTTTAAGTGAAATTGTGAACAGACTTTAGGAATAAAAGAAGGATTCATCCAGAGAGAAACCCTGTCTTTGTGAAAAATTAAATATGGAGGTTTAACTGATAGGACTTGTTGTAGTTCAGAAACTCGTCTGGCTGAGGTTACTGCCACCAGAAAAAGAGTCTTCCAAGACAGGAATTTCAACTGACAACTATGGGCTGGTTCAAAGGGTGGCAAAGTAAGTCTAGACAGGAGTAGATTCAGATCCCAGGGAGGAATGGGGTCTTGAACAGGAGGTCTTAGCATCATGGAACCCCTAAGAAAAGATTTGCACAGTTTGTAAGACATAAGACTGGAATCATTAATCCCCACATGAAAATTAGATATTGCTGCTAGCTGAACTCAGAATGTAGCAGCCACTGAACCCTGGTGAAAGAGTTCTGAAAGGAACTCTAAAACAATAGTAATAGGAGCTGTAAATGGATCAACTTCTCTGTTGTGTGCCCATATAGAAAATCACTTCCATTTACTGTGATACAATTTTCTAGTCGAAGGCCTCTGAGAAGAGGTAATAAAAAGAAGTTATGTTCTTACCATAACGTTCCATGTGGAGTGTTCATCTCGCCTTTGTTCTTACACATGGGGGTTCGGAGCCGATCCTCTCTGATTTTTGTGGCTGTGTGTAGCCTTAGCACCTGAGGTTTATGGTTGGTCTGGCTTGCTTGCAAACTAGATCTGAGTAATGGCAGGGAGGATTGTGGGATATAGCCTGGTCTCGAGCTTTTCTAAGATGCAGAGCTTTGCTATGCAGCCAACTCAGAGCCGAGGATCGGCTCCGAACCCCCATGTGTAAGAACAAACGGCGAGATTGAACACTCTCACATTATGGGTTACAGCTGGAGACAGATCATGAAGCCTGACTAGGGACGGAACTGGAGCAGCCATGCTGTCAGTTTGAGTGTGGAGACTGGGGTGAAAAGAACCTGACAAGTGTGTCAAAAGGTCTGGCACTGGGTCCAGAGTCCATGGATAGTCTAACAGGTGAGACTCGAGAAAAGGAAACCAAATCTGATGAGGCCAGTAAGGAGTGATGAGGATCATCTTGCTTTCCAACAACATTGCTTTCTGTATGACCTTGGGAATGAGTGGAAAAGGAGGAAAAGCATAAAGGAGTCCCGAGGGCCAGTCATGGACGAGTGCATCTCTTGGAGACTCTCCTGGAGGAGGGATGAAGAGAAAAAGGTGCTGCATTTGGTGTTGATGGGGCTGGCAAAGAGATTGCAGCAGGGTTGTCCCCACTTGTGAAAGATCAGATGGGCTACTTTCTGGTTCAAGGACCATTCATGAGGTAACAATATTGCCCTGCTTAGCTTGTCTGCTATCACGTTGGAAGTCCCCGGGATGTGCGTTGCAATGAGAAAGCGTTGGGAAGATATCGCCCAATTCCAAACACACAGAGCCTCTCAACATAAAGGGCATGATCTGGTCCCCCCTTGTTTGTTTAGATACCAAACCACCGACATATTGTCGGTCTGAATAGCTATCGTCCCTAGAGGGAGAAAGTCATGAAGTGCTTGCAACGCTAGAAGCACCGCTCGCATCTCTAGGACATTGATATGCAGATGGGCCTCCTGATCTTGCCATGTGCCTTGGACAGTCCTGCCAAGATAATGCCCCCCCACCCTATCAGAGAGGCATCCGTGGTCACAGTGGCAACGAGTTGGTGCAGTACAAAGGGAGTCCCTGTGGTAAGATGACCTGGCTGAATCCACCAGCGTAGATCCTTTTTGCAAGAATCTGTGATCAGTATCTGGTGATGCAGAGGCAACTGCTGAAAGGACCACTGGGATGGCAGGAGCCATTGGAGTATCCTCATATGTAGTCTTGCTAAAGGTACCAAGGTTATAGTTGACGTCATAGTTCCAAGAAGCTGCAAAACCACCTTCGCTTTGACTCTTCGAAGGGGAAGTATCCTGTAAATTTGCTGTGCAAGATTCTGTATTCTGTCTGTAGGTAGTCTGGCTATCATAGAAACTGTGTCTATGTTTGCTCCTATAAATGTTATAGACTGAGTGGGCAAAGTTGAGGATTTTTCCCAGTTTATAGAGATTCCCAACTGAGAACAGAGCTTGATTGTGGAGTCTCTCAATTGAACTAGACAATGCCTGGTGGTGGCAGTCAGGAGCCAATCGTCCAGGTATGGAAAGACTTGGATTTTCTGATGCCTCAAATGAGCTGTCACTGCTGCCATGCACTTGGTGAACACCTGGGGGGCTGTGATGAGACCAAAGGGCAGCGCCCGAAATTGGTAATGATTGGCTCCCAGCCAGAAGCGTAGATAGCTCCTTGATGCTTTGTCCATCATTATGTGGTAGTAGGCATCCTGGAGATCTATTGAGCACATCCAACTGTCTTTCCCTAACAGAGGGAGTATGGATTGTAGGGTGACCATTCGGAACTTGGACTTGTGTACATATTTGTTTAACCTGCTGAGGTCTAAGATGGGTCTCTAGTCTCCTGTTCTTTTTGGAACTAAAAAGAACCTGGAGTATGTTCCGAATCCTGTCTGGTCTGCTGGGACCTTTTGGATGACTCTTTTTAATAGCAGCTTTTCTATCTCTATAGCCACTTGATCCATGTGATTGGGTGGTACATCCGGGATCCTTTTGGGAGGGCATGCTGGAAGGGAAAAGGGTACAGAGTAACCTCTGGTGATAATGTCTTGTACCCACTTGTCTCGAGTGAGATTTAGCCAGGTTTCTGGGTACAAGGACAGGCGACCCCCTACCGGCTCCAGAGATGCACAGTCGGGTTCCACATCAGGAACGCTGATAGGGACGGTCACGAAAGGAATCGCGGCCTCCCTGATTTTGTGGGCCTCCCCTGCCTCTAGGGTGACGTCTACCATTATTTCCTCCTCCCTGCCTCTGAAAGAGGAATCACCCTGCGTATCCTGGAAAGGTCTCTGTGGTTTCTTGAACAACATTTTACCGCTCTTCTGATCTTTAGGGTAAGGTCTAGAAGAAACAGTAAAATGGACTCCCAAGGCAGAGAGTGTCTTTCCATACTGTTCACACCCAGTGAGGGTATCTTTCACCTTGGGTCCAAAAAGAGAGGATCTGTCTACGGGGGCATTGGTGAATGTAGACTTGAAAGGCTCAGCAAAGTTGCATAGACGCATCCAGGAATGTCTCCTTAAGGAGACTCCTGAACCCGCCGCCCTACTTGCACCATCAGCTGTGTACGAGATCAGCCACATGGAGGAGTTAACAATGGATGTGAGAGTAGCCAACTGAGCAGACACTGTAGATGGGACTGCTTCAGCAGAAGTACCCTGAAGAGTATCTCCTAACTCCTTTAGGAGATCTCTCTGAATTCTCGTAAAATATGATAGATAGTTCAGCAATTGGAGTGTAAAAGCCGCTGAAGAGAAGATACGCTTCCCATACCTATCCATCATTTGGGATTCCTTACTGGGCGGATGGATTGAAGAAGTCTCTGCTAGCTCCTTCTTAGTGGTTGCCGCCACCATCATGGCATCAACAGTTAAACCCATGGATAAAAATTCTTTGTCTTTAGGGGTGGAAAGAAATTTATTCGGCCTCCTGGGGACTGGTTCCATGGCATCAGGAGTCTGCCATGCTTTCTAACTCACAAGATCCGGTAATTCATCAAATTGAGGAGACACCCATGAAGCTGAGGGTTGAGACCCCAAAGCTTTCAGGTACACTGACTCCTCACTGGACGGGGTAATGATGGGCCAGCCACCTTGGCCTCCTGGGGACTGGTTCCATGGCATCAGGAGTCTGCCATGCTTTCTGACTCACAAGATCCGGTAATTCATCAAATGGAGGAGACACCCATGAAGCTGAGGGTTGAGACCCGAAAGCTTTCAGGTACACTGACTCCTCATTGGACAGGGTAATGGTGGGCCAGCCACCTCTCTACCTGAGGATCTCCAAAATGTCTGCAAAGGAGACATCTTCAGAGGATGACTTAGGAGACCTCTCCGACTCATTGAGGTCAGTGTCAGATGTGACAGACTCATCAGGGGAGTCTACTTGCTTCCTCTTACATGATCTCTTCCAAGGGGGCTCCTCAGCGGGATCCTCTGGGGAGGTCTCAGAAGATCAGGGGCAACCCAAATGGGGGTCCTGAGGCTGTGGGTCTCTGCCATCCCAGGGGAGAGAGGATGCTGAGACTGTAGTCACTGCTTGAGGGAGTATAGCATCAGTACTTCTACATGGGACAGAAGAACTATCCAACATGCACCTCATCCTCACAAAGACTGATTCCTCCAGCTCCGAACGATGCCCTGGCTCCGAAGAGAGTGTAGGTGCTGATGGCGCCAACATAATCGGGCCGATGCACCAAGAGGAAGACTCGGCACCAAAGAGGTTCAGTTCCAAGTGTCCCCCTCGGGGCTGACCGAAAAGCTTCGGACCCTAGACATTTCAGATGGCGCCGAGAGTGTCGGAGTGGAGCTCGGCTCCAAGACAAACACATGGGGTGCTGGAGCCAATGACACCACTACAGTCAGTACCAGCAATATTGGCTCCAAAGGCCCAATCTGGGTTGGAGGAGGAAAGAGAGCAGGATCGGTAGCAGGGGTTGGCTCCGAGACTGAATGGGTCGGAGCCGATAAACATTTTGGCAAGGCCAATGACTTGAGGAGTCTGAGCACCACTTCTCTATGTCTTCTTCAGATAAGCTCCTGGAGGACAGTGTGGGAGACCTTGTTCTCTGCAATATAGGCGATTTTAGAGTAGGGAGACCAGTGGAATGTCTGTAAACCGGCTCCGAAGAGGACTGGTAGTGATCGGCACCAAAACACTTGGTGCCGATACTGCAGGGTCCGTGTCCAAAATCTCAATCGGCCCCGAAGACTGTGGAGCCGAAGAGACAGAGGCCAACTCCGATTTTGGTAACTTCTGTGGAGATTCAGAGACAGAAGTTGAGGCTGGAGAAGGCCATTTAGAGGCCTTGCCTTTATCCTTTCTAGAAGACTGCGGCCTAGCAGAGGATGAAGAACTGGCTAGGTCTTCCTCAAAGGAAGGTTTTAACATGCCTTTTAAAATCAGCTTATTCTTCAATTCCTGGAGTACTCTAGGGCTAAAAGAATGACAAAAGGGACAAATTTCTTTTAGATGTATGGCCCATAAGCAGTACACACAGACACTATGTCCATCGGTGATAGACATGTTGTGCGAACATTTAGTACACTTTTTAAATCCTGACTGTTTATGTTCTTTATGTTCCTTGGACATAATGGCAGTAGAGAAAAAAACAACACACTCACATAACAGGAGAGGAACTAGATCCTCTAACTTAAGCAGATCTAGCCCTAACACCCACAACAAAAATAAAAGGTTTTACTAGGTTCTCTAACTTAAACGAACCTAGTGCAAGAAAGAAAAAAGGGAATAAACTAGCACCTCTAAGTTAAACGGTCTAGTCAAAAAAACACACCCTCACGGGAACCACACACAAATGGCCAACAGGCCCAAGAAAATTTTAAACCGCAATAAGTTAAATTCGGTTCAAGACACAAATTGGTAATCACAATAAGACTGTTAAGCAATCAGAAAAAACTACACAAGAAGCAAAAAACTCCTAATAAGCAGTAACAATAATGAACTGAATCACTTAGCCACGGCCAACCAAAAGAAGCTTCCAACTGAGGACGCGGCAAACGAGATCTGGGGAATGTGCTCATGCACCAAGGGCTACCTCCTAGCCATGAACCAATCAGATGTTTTCAGGCTTTCTAAGCGGCCGAGTCGGAGCTGAGAATCGGCTCCGAACCCACATGTAATAATGGAGGCGAGATAGGACTATATAACATCATCTTTTGTGATTAGATTATTAGAGTTCTGTCTAACTCATAATTACTTTAGGTATAACAATAGGATTTATTTACAGAAAAAAGGTACAGTGATGGGTGCATCTTATGCACCCAGTTATGCTATTTTGTATATGGGTTATTTTGAAAAATTGTTCTTATACAATACTAACTTTTAGAAAACAAAAGTACTTTGTTATAACAGATTTATAGATGATCTTTTTTTGTGTTTAAGGGCCAACCATCTGATTTTGAACATTTCATCTCTGAATTGAATACCAATTTTCATGGATTAACATTTACTATGGCTATGGGTAATACTAAGATACAGTTTCTGGATGTTGAATTTTATTTACAGAATGACCACATTTTACAATTTAGACCATTTAGAAAATTGACAGCAGTTAATATCTTTTTGTTTGCAGGGAGCATGCATCCCCCACATTTGTTGAGTTCACTTCCATTAGGGGAATTCAAGCGTATTGCTAGGAATACTTCTGAAGACAAATTGAAAAGGCAGTTTCTTTTTCAAAGCAGGGATAGGTTGTCACAGAGGGGATATAATAGGACCCTATAGGATGATGCAGTACATCAGGTTTTATCTGGTGGAATAAGGGACAATGGGGTCAATAAAAAACATGTGGGTATGAATTTAAAGCCTAACTGTACAGCCAAGGAATTTTATTTTGCGTCTAAGTATTCACCTTTCTCAAATATAATGAGGAATGTGCTACAAGATTTGTGGCATGTTGTCTGCTTGGATGATAGGGTGGGTGATTTATTCCCAGGGATGATAAGATTTTCCTATGGGAGATACCTTAACATGAGGGAACCGCTTATTATACAACGACCCCCCATTAAATATTTAAAAACATGCAAGCTGATTGGTCAGCATACACGTTGTAAATCAGAGTTATAGTAATGGAAAAAGGTCCAGTCGCTCATTTAACATAGCAAAACAGTTTTTAAAAAGAAACGGAGATCTTGCTTTCTCCGTTGCTTTTGCCCACAGCTCTGATGTACTGCATGGGCATATGCATGCGCAGTACATCAGAACTGCAGCGGAATACCAGACAGCTGTGGAAGGGCAGCAAGGAGGCATTATACAATGCCATTATTTAAGAAAAGTAATTTTTTTTTTCTTAAATAATGTCATTAATATAATAATAACCCACTTCTGGGTGTGGGTAATGCTGGATTTACCCATGGTTGGCTTTGTTTGGCCACTCGGGCTTCGCCCTCGTGACCAAACCACACCAGCCGTGGTTAAATCCAGCATTACCCACACCCAGGCGTGGGTTATTGCTATAACAGACCCCTTTGGAATAACAAGAACCATAGGGTGGGTACTTATGCCTGTGGAAGATGTAAAGTGTGCAAGTTTGTTAAAAATGTGTCAGGTATTTTAATTAATGGTAAACAATTTGAAAATAATAACAGATTTTCCTGCAATTCCTGTAAAGTTGTGTACATAATAGGATGTGGATGTAATCCTGTAAAATGGTACAAACAAAGAGGGCAGTGAAAGTTAGAATATTAGAACATGTGGAGGACATAAGGAATTCTAATTATAATAGTCCAGTGGGCGAACATTTTTGCAGGTGTCATGGAGGGAATAATAGTACATTATTTTTCATTGTACTTGCTAGTCCCTTTCATATGAGAGGTGGTGATTTAAAGTGCAAGTTACATGGTTTAGAAAGTAGATTAATTCTAAACTATGGTACTTTACATCCCAGAGGATTAAATTTAGAGGCAAATATTACAATATGAGGTTGTTCCTTACATATATATATATATATATGTTTTATATAAGAGGGTTGTATGTTGTCACAGGTTTCTGGTGTATTTAATGACAATTTTAAAACAATGCTTTAAAATAATGTTTTAAAGTTTTTTATTTAGAACATAATTGATTTATTAAATAATTGTATAATTATTTGATTGATGGAATTGTCTTTTTGGATGGTTCACTTGGTATATAAAGAAGTTTGTGTGCATCATGTAAATTATCCTAGAAGGTGAAAAGCCGAGTTGCCAAATGTTTGTTTGGTACTATTAAATTTTCAACACCATCTGTATTTTGTTTGTTTTTTATTTTTATTTCATTGTGTAAGTTTTTGTGTGAGTCAACGCTACAATGGCTGAGGCACCAAGAGACATGGATGGTTCTGAAGGAACCAAAGAGGTACCATGCATCTTGCACCTGACCAGAAAGTCTCTAACCCAGGAGGTCTCTGGTGCCAACAGCTTGGCAGTACTCAAGGCGGTTCTCAGAACTGAAGATGAAGATGCTACTGGAATAGAGACAGTCAGAGCCAGAAGAGTCAGGCTCAAGGGCACCAAAGGCTCAGCAAGAGTTGGAGGAGGAGGGTATGGGGGTGTCACAGGATGAACGGCTCTGACGCTGGTGTGACTCGGAACAGAGGACAATCCCTTTGCCACCAGCAGCTGATCCACCAGTCTCATCATATCTGCCTCCAAGAGTCTCTTAGTAGATCGAACAGATGCAGTGGAAGGAGATTTATGGGGTCTCACTTCCACAAAAGGAGTGTCTTTAAAAGGGTCCACAGATGGGGAATAGAATGTTCTTGGGAGCAGAGGCAGCCCTAATTGCTTTGGTACGGATGCATCAGTAGGTGCTGAAAAAGAAGCTGTTGGCTCCAAAGCCAATTTAGAAGTAGTTCCAGTCAGATTCTCTGGTGCCGATGAACTCTTTGGTACCAAAGAAGATTTAGCTATTTCCTTTGATGGTTCTGAGGACCTTGGAACCGAGGAAGGTGCTTTCTTAAAAGCAGTTGATAAAGAAGATGAAGAAGTGCTAGCTTCAGTCCTGGACTCAGAAATTGCGTTGTCAAATCTGGATTTAAGGAGTCCTTTCAAAATTAGTTTCTTCTTTCTTTCAGTTAAAATTCAGGTTGAAAACCCATGACAACTCACACAGTTTCCCTGCTAAGTGTATTTTTCCAAGACAATACACACACAGGGTATGCCTGTCTGAGTTGGGCATTTTGCCATCACATTTTTTACATCTCTTAAACCCAAAGGTGCCTTTAGAGGGTTTAGAAGGAAAAAGTTTTTCCTGTTGATGAGCCATAATAGCCGAAAGAGATTGTCAGAAATTACACTACAGAACAGAGTGAGAGAAACACAATTAGCAAGAAAGTTTTTTTAAATAGGTAGAAAATACCAATGATGGTATTTAAGAATACCTTAAAAATGGTAAACAAAGAGAGTGGAAGGAGTACCAATAATGGTACTGGACAGTCTACCAATGGTAGAAGTAAGACAAAAAGGGAAAAATTAGCTACGATAAAAAAGGGTAGAAATACAAAGAGTTATAAAAGAAAAATTATCAAAGAAGGAAATGTATAAATTAGACAATACTCGCAAAAATACGCCAAGGCTCGAGAGAAGGAATGAACACTTCTGGTCTGCAAAGTGGTAAATGAGATCTGAGGTCATCTCTGAGAGGAGCATTATGGGTAGAGCCTGGATCAAGAGTTTGGAGAGCACGAGCTGAAGTAAACAGCCATCTCAGTTCTGAGATTCAGAACTGAACCCACTATCAACGACTGCATGAAGACTGACAACATCAGATCATTGGATTCAGCATATTCTAATCCTTCCAGAAGTGAAATTGGTAGGGAGTTGGAGGGAAGGGAGTTGAGGAAGAATGAAAATGGACAACAAAGATGGAATGTTATGGTATGTACATAACCTTTTTATCTGATGTTGCCATTTTCATTCATTCCTCAACAAATGGGACAGAGTCCCCAACTATCTAAATCCCAGAAGGACTCTAAGGAAGGATATTCCTGATCACCAGTGACCAAAGGCTCTAGAGATGTATGACGATTAGCTCAAGTTGCAGCTGCACAAATATCATTCCAATGAAGATCTGGATAAAAATGCAGAAGAAATTGCCACAGACATGATGGAATGAGCCGTTAGAGGTTTTGGCAAAGCAAAACCTGTTTTTTTGTAAACAAAGGAAATACAATTAGTTAACCATTTGGCTAAAGTCACTTTAGTAACTGGTTTCCTCAATTTTGAATCCAAAAAGGAGACAAATAACTGATCTGATTTCCTGAAAAAAATTCATATGTATATAAAAATGTAACTGTCTGCGAACATCCAAGAGGTGCAACACATTCTCTCCTTTGTTTGAGGAGTTTGGAAAGAAAACTAGAACTGCTTTGATTGATATTGGAGTCTGACCACCTTAGGAAAGAAGGACGAGTTGAGTTGATTTGTTTTAATACCCTATCCTTTTTTTTTCCAACAAACATCTTTATTAAATTTTCACACATGACATAGGCAATCTTACATTTATACAAATGAAAAACAAACATTACACCACTTTAGTTGCAAACATTATGCATCACTTATAATCTATCCAGTCATTGTCAGTTAAGCATTATATGGCTCATTCAAATCCTGCCTCTTAAACCTCGTTCCTGCTCTGCATATATTGTTCCCACAATTCCCATTTTTTCCTATGTAGTTTGCTCCTTTCCTTTTCAAAAGATCCCAATTCCAGTTGTTTCATCTCCGTTAGTATATTCAGTCAGTTGGTCTACACTTTGATTTCCATTTTATACTAATTACTTTTTTGGCAGCCACTATAATCAGGCTCAGCAAGGCTTTACTATGTCTTGGCAATTCCGATTCTGTATCATAACTGAAAAAATCATCTCCCAAGTCAATCCAATCTGCTCACCCACCATCCCTGACAGAGCAATCTGCAGGGAATCTCTAAAGTCTGCCAGCTCATTCCACTCCCAAAAAATATGTTCCCAGCCACCTATTTCTTGCCTCTCACACCTCCAACACTTGCTAGCTACATGAGGAAAAATTCTACTTGGGGTATAAAAGTAGCTATGTAAACACTTCTAGGCAAATATCCTAAATCTTCTAGACTTTGTTGCATATATGGGAGATATACTTATATCCTCCCATTGTCTCTTTGTGAATTGCTTATCCAATCCTTCTTCCCAGTCTTTTCTAACCTCCTCTGATTCTTATAATTATCATGCAGTATTTTATATGCTTTATTCCTTTTTTTAATGGCAGCTTCCATTCTAAATTCTATTAAAAAACTCTACCAGTGCTGGTCTTTCATTCAGGAGCCCATTTTGTTTCTCTTTGCCTATATCCTGATATTAATCCTTGATAGGGAAGCCAATCTCTAACCTGCAGTCCAAATAAATTATTATCCTCTTCCCATTCTATCACCTTTCCCTTATCCTTTCTAACCTCCTCTGATTAATTCTTATAATTATCATGCAGTATTTTATATGCTTTATTCCTTTTTTTAATGGCAGCTTCCATTCTAAATTCTATAAAAAAAAACTCTACCAGTGCTGGTCTTTCATTCAGGAGCCCCTTTTCTTTCTCTTTGCCTATATCCTGATATTAATCCTTGATAGGAAAGCCAATCTCTAACCTGCAGTCCAAATAAATTATTGGCCTCTTCCCATTCTATCACCTTTCCCTTTCTAGTTATTTGCTCCCAATACATTGGCTCCTTTGCCAGTTTTCTCCAATAAATTCCAGTCCCCTCTTGCCTAATATCTGTATCACTAACCACAGTCATCCCTATCAGCAAAATCTCTTTTCTCCATTCTCGTGTTGGTTTGGTTCTTAGAATACTCCCTGCTATTTTATGAATATAATACTCTGTATGATTTTTGTTGTTCTTAAGAGTTTGCATACAAAATCCCAATCTCTCCTTATTTCTTGAGCTTTGTCCCTGTATCAGTACCATTTCTTTCTACTTTGAATTATAGTTTTTTGCTTGTGTTGTGTACAAGAGCCTTAACTGTGTTGCTGTAAAACACCCCCCCAAATTGGGTAATCCTAGTCCGCCTTGTTCTATTGGAAGAATCAGCTTATGCCACTTGCCCCTTGCTGCCTTCCCTTCCCAGATAAAATCCTTCAACTCTTTTTTAACTGCTATCCATAGCTTCTCCTCTGGTTGATAAAAATATTCCTGACCTGTGTATAAGACTAAAGGGACTAAAAACATTTTAATGGCTTGTATCTCAGTATTCATATCCATATAACAAAGCTTCCACTTTCTCAAGTTTTGTATTACCTTCTGTTTAGTCACGTCCCACGTATCCTTAGCTGACACAACAGAGTCATTTCTAATCCATACTCCTAAATACTTCATTTTATCATGTCCCCATAAATATGGATATTGTTGAATCAATTTGTGTGTGGGTACCTAATTTACCGCTATTGCATTTGTTTTAGCTTCATTAATTTTTCATCCCGAGAAGATTTGAAACTGTCTTAAAATGTTCTACAACACTGTAATGTCCCTTTCTGGTTTTGTCATGTATAAAATAATATCATCTGCAAACAGAGCCAGATTTTCCTAACTACCATGCCAATTATATCCTTGAATTCTTAAATCCTTTATTTTCTTTGCCAAATGGTTCTAAATATAATACAAACATAGGAGAAAGCAGACAACCCTTGCCTGGTTCCTCTACTCAAGCAGAAATTATCGGAGAGGACCCCACCCACCTTAATTAGCACCTCAGACCCCTCATATATTCTTCTAATCAACCTTATAACTATATCAGGGAAAGCAAATGCTTCCATTGCCCTGCTCATGAAGTCCCAGTCTGCTCTGTCAAATGTTTTCTCTGCATCAACACCCACCAATAAAAGTGGTATTTTCATATATTATGCTTCCCTCTGGATCATCAATATTCTGATAATATTGTCAAATGTTTGACTCACCTCCACAAAACCACACTGATCCATATCTATCAATTTTGGTGTCACATTTGCCATTATTTTAGCTATTATAGACATAAACACTTTATAATCATGGTTTAGTATTGAAATGGGCCCATATGAAGCTGGATCTGATGGATCCTTACCCTCTTTAGGTATCACTGTTACCACCTCCTTTTTCCAGGATGCTGGTACTTCTCCTCTTAAAATATTGTTAAACAAAATCTTCCAGATCTTTATCAGTTTTTTCCCTCCTAACTTCCAAACTTCCACAGGAATACCATATATTCCTGGGGACTTTCCTGTAGACTGGTTATACATAGCCATTTTTATCTCATCCCTTCCTATCCTGTTAATAATTGAGCCTCATCTACCTCTAACCTGGGCATATTTAATTCTTCCATAAACATTTCCTTTTGTACCTTTTCTTGGTTTCTATATTTCTCTGCATTATACAAACTTTCATAAAATTTCCAAGGTTCCCTAAGTCTTGTTATAGGCTCCCTAAGTTTGGTGTCAGCCCTTTCCACTTTCTGTTGCCTGAGTTGTTGTACTAAATGTTTTTATGCTCTAGAATTATTATCAAAAACAGTTCCTTAGCAATCTTTCTAAACTTGTGCATATTGTCAAAGTAATCCCTTATTTTCTGTTTAGCATTCTGCAGTTGCTCCTTTCCTTGTTCTGAGATTCCCCCTATTTTGCAACACTTTAGCATTTGTTAATCCCTCTAAATAATTCTTGCTATTGTTTAACCATATCTCCCTTTCTTTTATTTCCACCCTAGTTTTAAACTCCACTTTAATTTTATCCCACTCCCTAGCTATGTTTTCAGTAGAAAATTCTATCTTCTCTAGTAGCTCCTGAATTAATTCCAAAACTAATTCCTTGAATTCCTCTCTTTTCAACTCAACTGACAGGTGGGAAAGTGCCAGTGTCTCATTTTTATTTCATTACCTTGCATTTTTATTTTAGTTATTGGCTGATGATCTGAAACAGTTATTGGGTGCATTTCAAAACCTTCAATTAAGTGCATATGTTCCTGTGAGATATAAAATATATCTAATCTAGCCCAGTTTTGTATCTCAGTGAATATGTAAATTCACTCTGAACTCCTAAATTCACATCTTCCATGCCAAACATTTTCATAATTTTTTTAAAAAATCTACCCTACTTTGTTATATTTTCCCTTCTAGGCCCCCAAGGCATATCTTCACTATTGCAAACCAAATTCCAGTCTCCACCAATAAGTAATATTCATTTATGAAAACTGATTATTTCTCACAGAATTTTCTTAAGCTTCATTACAGCAGTTTTAGGGGGGATGAAAATGCATGCCAGTGTAATCTTCCTCCTTAGCCAGTAGCCCCTTAGTACTATGCATCTTCCACTATTATCTTTTTTTCCTCTTCTATCACTTTTGGAGCTCCACTTGCAATTAATATAAGCACTCCTCTTTTCCTTTGCTCCAGATATTCTGCAGAATAACCATCCTGAAAACCTTTATTTATCAAATGCACATATTCAGTTATTTCCAGGTGTATCTCGTGTAGCATATCTATTTTCACTCTACATTTTTTAATACAATTCATTACTCTTTCTTTTTTATGTTTATCTGTAAGACCATTAGGATTGAAAGACATTACAGAAAGCATCATTTTCTTATATAGCTAGTATTACCACCTTTTATGTATAACTGCTTTTTTGTTAAATGTCTAGTCCAACCTTTATGTTACATGTATATACTGTCTGGCAGGTTGGTCTTTTATACAGTTGTTTCTTGTCATATCCACTTGTGCCTATGCCACATCTTACATAACTTTTTTTGAAAGCCCTTAAACAGAACAAACAACCCTCCAAACCCTCCAACAAACTATTAACTTAATAATAACACACAAAACATCTTCAAATATTGAAGTTTTTGCTTCCTAATAAGAACATAAATTCTAAGTTGATAGTTACACAGACAGGCTAAAGTTAACCAAAACAAAAGGTTAGTCATGTTAAGATGCATGGTACAGCCTGTGCTACAAGTAAATGCTATTTTATTTTATATGTCTTTATAGCTTTCCCAGTTGAGAAAACACTTGAATGCTTTCAGTAAGTACTTTCTCTAAGCCATTTCCCTTTATCAAATTGTCATCTAGTGACATGCAAACCGGACACAAAACTGCTAAAGGTACCTTGTTTAGCAGAACAAAAACCTTGCAATATGCAATATTATTTTTTATTTACGTGCTTTGTAATAAACTTGTTATTGGGTAACACCTAGGGTTTTAACCCAGTCACACGTATGGGAAAAAAGCACACTGATTTTCTTTTGTCACAGTCTTTTAACCAGACGCTTCCTCGCCCTGCTCCCATCGCCTCCCATCCTCCTCTTTTTTTCCATTGCAGTGCCTACATTTCTTAAAACTAAACAAACAAAAAGAGAGAAGGGTGAAAAATAAAAAAAAAAACACCTGTTTTTATTACTATCCCCATGCATTTTAAAGTGAGAAAACTTTACTTCAGGTCTAATTAGATTTGCATTATATTTAAAGCTGCCACACCTGGGAAAACCCCTGATTGTTTTTCAGAGAACATTATGTCATAAGCCAATTTCTCTGTTTTTTTTTTCTTTCCCCTCAGCCAATCCCCTTCCACCAGACTGTCTCTAGTTTCACTTTGTCAGATTGTCTCCATGGAGACATGAAGATCAGCTGCAGAAATGATACTTAATATATTTACATGCAACTGCTAGAAAAAATCATACTACTCAATATTCTTTATTTACTTGCTCTCCCTCTTAAAACAAAGGTCCTTAATCAGTTATTTCTCCATGCAAGAATGAAAAAAAGCACATTAATTTGAACTTTATCCTGCCTTTTTAACCAGACCCCCTTTGTTTTGTTTTGTTTTTTTTTTTGTTTGTTTTTTTGATCACTGCATTGCCTATATTTCTCAAAACTGGACAAGAAGAAAAAGAGAAGGGGGAGATAAAGAAAAAAAAACACCTGCTTACAATCCCCATTACACTTACAAATAGCATGCAAAGAAAACCATGCACCACAAATACAGTACCATTAAGAAAAGAAAATGTTTTCTTTACTTACAGTTAGCGTTCTCCCCTCTCTTCCCCGCCCCAAAGCATTTTTCCGAACACTAATGAGATGAAGTAGGGCATATGCTTTAGACTCCCCCACACATCAAACACATTTTGAAATAGTCCAACATTTCCAGATTTGCTTGTTCTGCCATATGTCACAAATATAATTGCATTGTAATCCTACATTAAGTTACTGATTTTATTACTGATCTTCTTCATCACCGAAATCCTGTCTCTGCTTCATTTCCAACGTACTCTCGATTCTTGTAATCAACTCTTGTGCTCCCTTCCTTCTCTCCATTTTTCATTGAGATACTGGAAAAGGTTTCACAGGCAGGTACAGTCTCTCTGTGATCTTTCTTGCCAGAACAAGAACCCGACTCTCCTTCTGTTTCACAGCTCAGTTTTTGTTGGACAAACTTTTGTATTTCCTCTTTAGCATGCATTACATCAAACAAAAAAGATTTTGTCCCTCCATGGAAGAATACCTTGAAGACAGCTGGATACAGCAGTTTGAATCTTATACCTGCAAAACATTTTCTGAAGAGTGGAATGAATTTATTTCTGTTTTGCCTGGTGTACAATGAGTAATCATTCTCCACAAACACTCTGCTGTCTCCCACTTTTACTATTTTGTCCTTCTTCCACAGTTTTGTTACAATCAACTCCTTCTGCCAGTAGGATTGTATCCTTACTATTATAGGTCTAGGTTGCTTTCTTATGGCTAGGTTTGGAGCATACACACAATGTGCCCATTCAACTAACAGTTGCTGTTGTGGAATACCAGTCCAGTCGCTTATTGGTGCTTTCATAAAATTAATGCAGTCTGTTCCTTCCAGCTTCTCAGGTATAGCTGAAAATCTCAGGTTTTCCCTATGTGCTCTGTCCTCTATTTATATTATTTATTGAAACATCTCTTCCTGAGGAGTCTCATATTCATCCTGCCTTTTCATTTCAACCTCTGATTTTTGCAGCTTTATCATCTCATCTGAATATCTGTTTAAAGCTTCTTCCATTTGTTCCAGCCTTTTGTTGCTTGTATCAATATACTCTACCAGTGTTTTGTTTATTTTAACCAGGTCTGTATGCAGTTGTCTTGTATCTTCTTGTAGGTTACTGGAAGTCATGTCTGAAAGTTGCATTACTTTTTTCTGAACAGCTGTAGAACTCTCCCCTGGCAGTGTTTCTTCCTTACTTTTTGTAGCTGATTTTTTCCAGGTCTTCTGTGTTTCTTTATTCCTGGCATCCAGGCAGTGTACTTACTAGTCAGTTACTGAAATTTACCCATAAACACAAGTCTACTGGCCTTCTCTGTTGAATTTCTGTTTTCACACTGGTAGAGCTAGAAAAAAGAAG
Organism: Protopterus annectens; assembly: GCF_019279795.1. NCBI lineage: Eukaryota > Metazoa > Chordata > Ceratodontiformes > Protopteridae > Protopterus > Protopterus annectens. The sequence continues at coordinate 1,034,992,733 of NC_056746.1, read as the reverse complement.
TTATGTTCTTACCATAACGTTCCATGTTTGTTGTCATTTATCGCACCTTCCTTCTTTCTGGTTGGGTTTGGAGCTGATCTTGGCTCTGACTCAGCCACTTCTAAAGCTCGAAGAGTCCTTACTGGCTTGAGGCTAACCCCTTATCCCAACATGCACAGCGGTAGCTACCCAGAACTCATTTGTGAGAACAAACCACTATATAGGGAAAAAATATAAATTACCCAATAAAAGAGGTAAGTAAACAATAAGGCTCCTTGTACAAACAGGAAAAGGAAAACATGGTGACAAGGAGAACACCAAAGGTTGAAAGGCAAAGGATACTTAGCCATATCAGCCAAAAGGTAAATTCCTCTCAATCATCCAGGATGGGGGAAGGAGGGAGGGACGCAAGAAGGAAGGTGAGATTCAGGACAACAAACATGGAACGTTATGGTAAGAACATAACTTCTTTATGTTATGTTGTCCATCACACCTTCCTTCTTTCTGGTTGGGACAGCATCCCTAGCACCTAAATCCTGGGTGGCTCACTAGAAGAGAGACTTCAGAACCATGGAACCAAAGGATGCCCTGTTCCAAGAGGCCATGTCCACTTTGTAATGAGCAATAAAGGTATGGGGAGTAGCCCATGTTGCTGCCACATAAACAGTATCTAAAGGAAGTGTAGCTTGAAAAGCTATGGAGGTAGCCAAGGACCTAGTGGAATGTCCTGTGACTTTCCCTGGGACTGACACATTCCGAGACTCATAAATGTAAGTAATAGTACTGGACAACCATTTTGAAAGAGTCACTTTGGAAACTGATGAGCCTTGTTTGCTCTGAGAAAAGGATACAAACAGCTGATCTGATTTTCTAATGTCCTTGGTCCTTTGAAGATAAAGTCATAATTGCCTGTGGACATCCAACTGATGTAATTTGTACTCTGCCTTGTTGCCATAATTTGGAAAGAAAACAGGAAGTTCAGTTGACTGATTCAAATTATAGTCTGAGCAGATTTTTGGTAAAAAGGAAGGATTAGTCCTAAGAGACACTCTATCCTTGTGAATAATCATATAAAGTGGGCAGATGTAAAGTGCCTGTAACTTGGAGACCTGTCTAGCTGATGTAACCGTGACCAAGAAGAGATTCTTCCATGATAAGAACTTCAGAGGACAAGAAGCAGCTGGTTCAAAGGGAGGAAGGATCAGAGCAGCTAGTACTAGGTTTAAATCCAAAGGATGGAGAGGTTCTCAGATATGAGGCCTTAATAGTGTAGCATCTTTCAAAAAGGCCTTGCATAACTTATGGGACATGACATTAGAACCTAGAAGTCCCACATGAAAATTAGAAATAGCAGCCAGCTGAACATGAATCATAGCAGCAGCTGCTCCTTTTTTGAAGGTTTCAGCCAGGAAGCCCATTTTTGGAACTGGAGCTGTAAAAGGATCAACGTCATTATGCTCGGCCCAGATGAGAAACTCTTCCATTTACTAGCGTAAAGCTTCCTAGTAGTTGGTTTATGAGAACAGACTAAATTATGTTGAACCATAGGAGAGATATCAGGGAGCCTGGCTAGGATCGGAAGTGGAGAAACCAAGCTGTCAGCTTGAGAGTTCGAATGGAAGGATGAAGAGCACCCGACTGATGTGTCAGAAGGTCCAGAACCGGGTCCAGAATCCAAGGCTCCTCCTTCAGATAATGTGATAGGAACAGAAACCATATCTGACAAGGCCAGTACGGAGCAATGAGGATCAGCTTGCAACTCAGCTTTCTGAAGAATATTTGGAATTAAAGGAAAGGGGGGAAAAGCATAAAGGATCCCGGGGGGCCAATCGTGGACCAATGCATCTCTGGGGGACTGTCCTGGTGGGAAACTAGGGCAAAATAGCTGCTGCATTTGTTGTTTAGATGAGAGGCAAAGAGACTGCAGAGTGGCTGGCCCCATCTGTGGAAGATCATACAGTACTTGCACCTTGATAAAGCACTATTATTATAGATAGTACCCCACCAGCCTAGAACCCACCCTAGAATGCATCTCTGGGGGACTGTCCTGGTGGGAAACTAGGGCAAAATGGCTGCTGCATTTGTTGTTTAGATGAGAGGCAAAGAGACTGCAGAGTGGCTGGCCCCATCTGTGGAAGATCATACAGTACTTGCACCTTGATAAAGCACTATTATTATAGATAGTACCCCACCAGCCTAGAACCCACATCCCCCGGAGTCTTTTGTAAGTTTTTTATCTATTACTTCTAGCATGTCGAGGGATCAGTTGCAAGTGTCCTCTCCTGCTCAACTGGTGAACCTGGGAATATTGAGGCAATGTTACAATTGCCTCATGTACACAGACAATCCTCTCCTTCTCCCACAAAACACAAATACATGCGAGAGATGCAACTATACGGCCAAACTGGGGGCTGAGCTCTCTCAACATAGGACTGGCAAGACCAGACAGGAGGAGAAGGTAACCACACACACTACATACCCAGTCACACATAGTACCATCACAACTTCAAATCATACACATAATCACACAAAGACATACTCGGAGGCTCTGACCAAAAATCTACCAAAACAGCAGAGGCCTCCAAAGCAGACACCCAAACAACTACCACCTCAGGACCCAACACATGCATCACATAGACCACACAGTCAGAGTGTCAGACAGTCACAGCCCTTAAGGCCAAACACAATGCCAGACACACTCGTCATTGGTGACTCCATAGTCAGGCACACTGATGTCCCGCTCACCAGACTGAGTAAGGAGAAGGTCACAGTAAGCTGCCTGTCGGGCGCTAGAATCCGCCACATAACGCAAGCACTCAGGTCTCTCAACAGCAAGTACAAGTACGAATCAGTCATTGTCCATGCTGGTGTCAACGACCTGAGACGTACCTCCTTGGACTACATGAAAAGAGACATTGAGGAGCTCTCTGATTATGTAGCCCAGGCAGGTATGACCCTGACCTTGAGCAGTATCCTACCCTCACCTAGAATGATGCCACAATACAGTGATAAGATGATCAGCTTTAATAATTGGCTTAAATTTTGGTGTCATTCAAAGGGGATCCAATGTCTGTCTGCCTGGGATGACATGCTGGACAAGCCACACTGCTTCGCAAGGGACGGCTTGCACCTGTCACCCCTGGGCTTCTGGATATTGGCAAAGGCTCTTGCCACCCCCATAGTGCCTTTTTTAGGCAAAGCTCAAATTCTAAACCTGCCACCCTAGAACACAAAAAAGGAAAAAAACTAAGGGTAATGCTGCTCAATGCCAGAAGTCTCAATCTCAAGATGCACGCACTCGAGGCCCTTCTAAGTATGGAGAACATCGATGTCTGTGCTGTGACAGAAACCTGGTTCAAGGCTCCTGAGAGCACCCCAGCACTATCAGGTTTCACCTCATATCATGCGTTCCGGCCCCAAAATCCGGACAACACCAAGAAAGGAGGGGGGTGTCCATATTCATAAAGGACACACACACCTCAAGGTTGGTGGCAACGCACGATGCATCGGAGACCATCCAGGTGCAATTAACCATAGGCAAGACTGCTCTGCAATTTGTAGTATGTTACAGGCCACCCTCTCAAACTCAGGAACCTCACATGGCCTTCCTGAAAACACTGGAGGGGATAAATGTATCTCCAAATACCATCATACTAGGTGATTTCAACTACCCTAATATAGACTGGGAACACTATTCAAGCCCAAAGGTTCCTGGAGTTCATAAACTCAAATGCCATGGAACAACTAGTCACCATCCCCACAAGAGGAGAAAACATACTTGATCTCATCATCACGAACATGGGATCACAATGTTCAACACCAGAAGTATACCCCTCACTGGTGAGATCAGATCATAAACTAATCTCGCTGGAGGTCCTCATCCCGCCACCACCTGAAATAAAAAAGACCACAGTGAAAAACTTCTCAAAAGCCGACTTCACACTTCTAAAAACTAGTGTGGTCTCCTTTAAGGCCCCTGAGCCAGTGGTAAACATTACTCAAACCGCTGAATCACTTACAAATGCTTTCTACCAGCACCTACAGGACTGCATGAATCAGGCAATCCCAAACAAAACTAAGACTCTTTGTACCAAAGGCAAGCGTCCAGTCTGGTGGACCCCAGCCATAAACAAGCTCTACAACAAAAGGAGGAAGCTACTACAAGATAGAGCAAAATCCTTGAAAGGTAAGACACCTTTGATCATTATAAGTAAAAAACTAAGAGCTCTCATAAAATCATCCAAGGCAAATTTTGAGAGAAAAATCGCCAAAGACTCAAAAGACAATCATAAGGCCTTCTTTAGCTATGTTAGAAACCTAGGAGGAAACTCCCAGATATGCTCAGAATTAGTTCAAAATGATGTGAAGATTACTGAACCTACACACATTGCCAACATACTGGCTGACAGGTTCAGTGCAAACTTCTCCCCCCCCCCCAAAAGGAGAGATATCTATACCAGAGGATTGTAGCCCCCCAAACATCTCCAACGCCCAGGTGAGAACTGCTCTCTCCAAGGCAAAAAACACAGCATCCATGGGACCGGATGGTGTCCCCGGCTGTGTGCTCCACGAACTCAATGAGGAATTAAACCCGCAGTTAGGACAGCTGTTTAATCTTAACCTCACCTCAGGATACGTACACAAGGAGTGGCGCACGGCGACTGTGGTCCCACTTCATAAGGTGGTGCCTCCACCGACCCTGGAAATTACCGTCCCATTAGCTTGACAAGCCTTATATGCAAAGCCATGGAGAGGATCATAATGGAACTCATAAATAAAGACATAGGGAACTTGCAGACTTTGGATCCATCCCAGTTTGGCTTTGTCAAAGGCAGATCATGCCTCTTAAACTTGGTTGACTTTTTCGAAACAGTCACCAAGGCCATTGATGAGGGCAAGGCAGTCCATACAGCCTACCTCGACCTGGCAAAGGCCTTCGACACAATACCCCACTCAGGTATCATCAAAAACTCATAGGCTTAAATGTAAACCCATACATCACAAGATGGGTTGCAAACTGGCTAAGTGACAGAACCCACAGGGTCAGAGTTGCTGGCGCCATGTCAGACTCAAAGCCTGTCACAAGTGGTGTCCCACAGGGCTCAGTCCTGGGACCACTCTTGTTCGGCATCTACTTTTCTGAAGTACAAGCAAACACAGGAGGGTTATGGCTGACAAAGTTTGCAGATGACTGCAAAGTGGGCGCCATAGTCGAAAACACATCTGACACAGATATCCTTCAGAAGGGCCTCACAGAAACGGATAACTGGTGCCAGAGCCATGGCCTAAAGTTAAACGCCAAGAAATGCATAGTCATACCCTTCGGGAAAAACAAGGTTACCCCTAGCTACCATATAGGTGGCAATCCACTGAGCACAGAAGAAGTCATCAGGGATCTGGGGTCCCAGGGTGACAGTAACCTTCGTTTGACACTCATGTTGCCAAAGTAGTTAGGAAAACCTTCTACATTGCCCACCTGATCATGAAGGGATTCACATCTAGATCTAGGGAGGTCATCGTCCCCTGTACTCATCACACATTAGACCTATGATTGAGTACAATGCCCCATTCGGAATGTATCTGACCCGACACCTGCAGCAGCTGGAAAGGCCCCAAAAGTTCCTCACCAAAAGGATAAAGGGTCTCAAAAATGTCTTATGCTGCCAGACTGAAAGAACTCCAGCTCTATTCAGTCGCATACCGCTTGCTCAGAGGTGACCTGTGCCTGACATATAAGGCCATGTCAAACCCAGATTTGATGAATATGCTTCACCTCAAAAAATCTAGATCCCTCAGAACCACAAGGGCGGGAGACTTAAACCTTGACACGGTTATTAATAGAATGTGCTGGAGGGACAGATTCATCACCCAGAGACTCCCTATGCTGTGGAACAAAATCCCGGTACATGTGAGGCAGAGCACCTCGCTGACCTTGTTCAAGAGGAATCTTGACCAATGGATGGGAGATCGCAGATATACCCCAGGGATTACTTCAGTGTCACTGCTTGACAGAGGCACAGCAAAATAGTAGGCATAGTTTTCTTCAAACTAAAGGGGTGGCGAAAGCCACATAACTATGGGCTAGGCTTATAAATGCCTTTGGGCAGATAGCCTAGTATGAACCTATGAACCTATCATATCTGCCACATCTTGTTTCAGAGACCACTCATGGGGCATGAGAACTGCCCTGCTGAGCTTGTCCACTATCACGTCAGACTTCCCTGGAATGTGCATTGCAACCAGAAAGCACTGAGAGGAGATTTCCCATTGCCATATTCAAAGGGCCTCCTGACATAAGGGATAAGATTTGGTTCTGCCCTGTTTGTTGATGTACCACAATACTGACATGTTGTCCAGCTGAATTGCTATATGGCCCAAAGGGAGAGAGTCGTGAAGTGCTTGCAATGCTAGCATCACCACTCTCATCTCCAGGACATTGACGTGCAAATGGTACTCGTGAGGTTGCCAAGTTCCTTGGACTGTCTGCCCCAGATAATGCCCCCCACCCTATCTGGGAAGCATCCGTGGTCACTGTGGCTACTGGAAAAGGGGCTACAAAGGGTCTGCCCAGACTGATTAGGGGAGAGTGGAGCCACCACTGTAGATCTTTCTTGCAAGTATCCGTGATTAAGATCATGTGTGACGTTGGCAAGTCTTGATATGACCACTGAGTGAAGAGGAGCCATTGCAGGATCCTCATGTGATAACGGGCAAGCGGAACTAGAGTAATGGCAGCCACCATTATCCCCAAGACTTTCAGGACAAATCGGAGCTGAACCTTTGATTTTGACAAAAGAATAGACACCTGACCTCAAATGGCAAGCACCCTTTCTTGTGGAAGCTTGGCTATCATTTCTCGTGTTTAGCTGAGCACCTATGAAAGTAATACAATGAGAGGGCAACAAGGCAGATTTTTCATAATTTATTGTGATTCCTAGGTGTGCACAAGTGTGAATCATGTGGTTCATGGCCCTTAGGAGATGATGCTCAGTGGTGGCGGTGAGGAGCCAGTCATCTAGATAAGGAAACACCTGGAATCCCAAAACGTCTCAGGTGAGCCGTGACTACTGCCATGCATTTGGTGAACACCCTGGGGGCTATGGTGAGACCAAAGGGCAGAGGTCTGAATTGATAATGACTGGCTCCCAACCAGAAGCGTAAATGTCTCCTGGACCTTCTGTCCATTTTTATGTGGTAGTACATGTCTTGGAGATCGACAGAGTACATCCAATCGTCCTGACCCAAACAGGGTAGAATAGACTGCAGTGAGACCATCTGGAATTTGGTCTTCTTTACTGACCTGTTTAACTTGCTGAGATCCAAGACAGGTCTTCAGTCTTGTCTTCTTTGGAAGTAAAAAGAACCTTGAGTAAGTTCCAGATTCTCTCTGGTCTGTGGGGACTTCCTTTATGGCTCTTTTTTGCAGCAAAGTTTTTACTTCTATGATCCTGAAGATTGGGTGGAACATCTGGGGTTATTAATTTTTGACTTCTTGGGGTACTTGGGAGAAAGAAATTTGTAACCCCTGGATATTATGCACTGTACCCATTCGTCTTCTGTTATATCTTGCCAGGCTCTTGGGTACCGTGAAATTCTGCCCCCGACTGCCTCCAGAGGTGAGCAGCTGGGCAATCCTTCAAGGATTCTGAAAGGATCTGGCAGAGAATGTATCCCTGTCGCCCTGTTGCGGACCCCCCCGCTGCGAGGTCAGCATCTCCTGTTATTATTTCCCCCTCTGCCTCTGGGGGAATTATCCCCCAAGTGTCCGGCAAAGCTCCCTGGGATTTACGGAACCACACTTTCCCATTCTTTTGGCCTTTGGGATAAAGCCGGGATGGAGTGAAAAAACGGACTCCTACAGCAGAGAGTTTTGCCATCACGTTCACTCCTGTTAAGAGTCTCTCAAACTTGTGGCCCAAACAAGGCTGAGCCGTCAAAGGGGGCATTCATAAAGGAGGACTTGAAGGGCTCCACAAATTGACAAAGGCGCATCCAGGAATGTCTGTGAAGAGGCACTCCTGTGCCTGCAGCCCTACTCGCTCCATCTGCTGCATAAGAAATCAAGAGCATGGAGGAGTAGGCAATGGAGGTTAGGGTAACTAACTGGTAAGCCGACTTGGATGCCGCTCCCTCAGCTGAAGGATCCTGGAGGGTATCTCCCAACTCTTTAAGGAGATCCCTCTGAAGCCTTGTAAAATGCATCAAGTAGTTCAGCGACCAAAGAGTAAAGGCTGCTGAAGAGAAAACACACTTCCCATACCTATCCATGGCTCTAGACTCCTTGTTTGGCAGATGGATAGAAAAGGAAGTCTCCGCAAGTTCCTTCCTAGTGGCTGCTGCCACCACCATAGCATCAACTGGCACACCTTTGGAGTCATCTGGTGCAGTCATAAATTTGTTTGGCCTTCCGGAACAGGCTCCATGGACTCTGGAGCACTCCAGGCCTTTCGACTCACGACAGCCAAAAGTGGGTTGAAAGGTGGAGACACCAAGGAGATGGAAGGTCGAGAACCAAATGCATCCAGGTACACGGACTCATCCTCAGAAGGGGCAAGGAACTTCCAGTTTCCCCTCTAAGGATCTCCAGAATGTCTGAGAATGAGACATCTTCAGGAGGGGACTGTGGGGACCCTTCCGAGTCATCCAAGTCTATGTCAGAGGTGACGGACTCAGGGGAGTCCACGTTTCCTCTTACATTTTTTCTTCCTGGGAACCTCCTCTGAGGCATGATCAGGAGAGGTCTCGGAAGAAGAGGAGTCGCCCAGTGGGGCATCCTGGAGCATAGGTTCCCTATGCTTGGGACAGAGAGAAGGATCCGAGGCAGACACAGGTATCAATGGAGACAGAGTCAATGGAGCCAAGGGTGGGGCCGTCTTGGTGGACAGCAAACTCTTCATCACCTCGAAGGCACCGCGGTCCAGAATGGAGGGAGGGTCTGGCTCCGAGGAGCCTGGAGACAACCTCCTCACTGAAGGCGATGGCTCCGAGGCAGATGTGGGAGACAAACTCACCTGCACTGAAGCTCTGAGAGGGACAGCGTGGTTGGACAAGGGTCCGATGCCACTTCCCCCCTCAGAGCCGACAAGGGAGTCTCGGCACCCAGACCGCTTGACGGAGTGGACTGCCAAGGAGGTCGGAGTGAATGTCGGAACTGACAGAGCGAGGGTCGGAACCAACAGTTCCATCTCTACTACCTCCATGCACACCAGCTCCGAACTGGATGCAGTTAGAGGAGGAACCAAGATAGGGGCTGGACCGGACAATGGAGCCACTGCCTTCTGGGCTGACCCTGACAACAACTTGAGCAAATACCCGTGTCTTGAGTAGCCTCTTCACCATTCTCTCCACATCATCATCCGATAACCTGGATGATTGAGAGGAGTGGGCTGAGGACCGGTGACTACCTGCTTCTGATTGAAACAGTGGTGACTGAGGCACAGATCTCACTGGGTCCAAGGAGGAAATCTTGACTTCTTATGAGTCGGGACAGCTCCGAAGCCAAAGATGGAGATGCTGGAACAGAGGAATCCTTGGAGCCAACAATCCGCTCCAAAGGATCCGAAGATTTAGATTTTGCCTTTGTCGGCACCAAAGGTGGAGCTGACAAAGAAGCTTGTTTATCATCAGATTTTGAAGGCTGAGTAACCGAAGCAACCTCAACCTCAGGTTTTAACAACCCTCTCAAGATCAACTTGTTGCGCCTTTCCTGCAAAATTCGCGCACTGAAGGCTTGACACAGAGCACGAATCTTAAAGGTGGACCGCACCTAAACAGTAAACGCAACTCATGTGCCTGTCCATAACGGACATTTTTGGCAACGCGAGTCACATCTTTTAAAGCCCGACTGCTTTGTAGACTCTTTAGACATAATTACACACAATAATGAACGTAATAAAGGAGAGAGTTTTTTTTTTTTTAAGAGGGAAGAAATATAAGGAGGGGGTAGCCTCTAAATTAAACAGCTAATGCTCCCAAAGGGAGAAAGCCTCTAACTTAAATGGATTTTTCCCTAAGAAGCAAGGAGGGAAAAAGGAAAAGATAACAACCCTGAAGAAAAACTAGCTGCCGGTAAAACACAGAAAAAACAGGCTTGAGAAGAAACAACGACCTATAAGCACAAACAACAACTGTAATGAGTATAGGGGTAATAAGACAGTTAAACTCTAACTAATAATACAAATTAGCCCTGAACAAACACCAATTTTGACAGAAAAAATAGACTACTTAGCCTGAGCCAGCAGAAGACAATCTCGATGCTGCAAGTGGCAAACGAGATCTGGGTAGCTACTGCTATGCATGCTGGGATAAGGGATTAGCCTAGAGCCAGTAAGGACTCTTCGAGCTTTAGTAGTGGCCGAGTCTGAGCCGAGATCGGCTCCGAACCCAACCAGAAAGAAGGAAGGCAAGATAGACAACATAACATAAAGCTGTTACTCAATGTGTAGCCATCTTGCAAGTCTTAATAATACCATATTCCTTAACAAAAATCAAATAAGGAAGCTTAGAAGATAGGGCTTCGAGTTCTGAGACTCTTCTAGCAGAGATAATGGCACAAAAAAGTGCTTTCCAGGTTAAAAAGTTTAGTTCACGCTTGGCTGATGGTTCAAAAGGAGATTTAGTCAAAGATTGCAAAACCAAATTTGAATCCCAGGAGGGAACAAGATCCTTAAAAGGGGGTCTAAGAAGAAAGGTTCCCCTTATAAAGTCCTTGCAAAGTTTGTAAGAAGCTAAAGATGAAATGTCTACTCCAATGTGAAAATTAGAAATGGCACCTTCATTAAAAATTGCAGCTAAAACTTCACGAACTTTAAGTACTGGTGCTGAAAAAGGATCTATGTCTTTTTGCTGCACCCAAAAAACAAATCTTTTCCATTTACTTTTGCAAAATTTTAAAGAGGAAGCTTTGTGGGAGGATAAAAGAATGTGGAGGACATGGAAGGAGTCTGGGTTGTCTAGCAATCAATGGAAGTGGAGAAACCATGCAATCAACTTTGGGCCTAAAATGGCCAGGTATATCATAACTGTTGGGTGAGACAGACAGTCTGGAACTGAATCCAGAATTCATGGCAGATGAAGCCGATGAGGCCAAAGAAAAAGGAACCAAATCTGATGAGGCCAATAAGGAGCAATGAGGATGACTGTGCTCTTCAACTGAGATGCTTTCTGAAGAAATTTGGGGATTAGAGGTACTGCAGGAAAAGCACAAAGATGACCAGGGCCAATCGTGGAGAACAGCATCTCTTGGTGATTCCCCCAGTGGAGAGATCAGGGCAAATAGCTTGCTTTACTTGTTGTTGAGGGGAGATGCTAAGAGGCTGCAGCAAGGTTGGCTCCATCTATGGAATATCTTTTCTGCAGCTTTCATGTTGAGTAATCACTCATGATGCATTAGAACAGACCTGCTTAACTTGTCTGCTATCACTTTGGATTTCCCTAAAATGTGTGTTGCTATCACAAATTGATTGATTGAAATCACTCATTACCACACTCTCAAAGCTTCTCAATACAGGGGGTAAGATTTGGTTCCTCCTTGCTTGTTGATGTAACAGACCACTGATATACTGTCTATTGGAATCCCAATGGTATCAGAAGGAAGAGTGCCTTGGAAGGCCTGCCTGCAGTGCTAAGACAGTTCTTATATCTAGGACATTGATATGCATACTGGGCTCTTCGGGGGGACCATGTGTTTTGGACTGGTCTTTCCCAAGATGTCCCCCCCCCCACTGATTACGAAAGCATCCATGGAATTATTGTCTTGGGCTGAGGGAGAATGAAGGGATGACCTATCATTATCTGATCGGAGTAAATCCACCAAAACATGTAATTTTTGCATGCCAGAGTTATATTGAATTGGGTGGATAAAGGTTGAAGAATGGACCACTGAGTCACTAGGGTCCACTGAAGAATTCTCATGTGATACCTTGCCAACAGAACTATAACTATCACATCAAACATTAACCCCAATGCTTGAGGGATCACTCGAGCTAAAAAAGAACTCCGAATGACCTTTTTGACCTGGAATTGTATGGTTTGTACCCTTGGTAAAGGAAGGGAGGCTGTCAAAGATAACATGTTGAACAAAGCAACAATGAACTCCAATATTTGAGTTGGTTCTAGTTGAGATTTGTTGTGATTGATGATAATTCCCAGGCAAGAGCATAACTGGAGTACATAATCTCGTGCTTTGGTCAGATGATGCCTGGTTGGAGAGGTTATGAGCCAGTCACCCAAGTAAAGAAACACCCCTTGCAGTCTCAAGTGAGCTACCACTGCTGCCATGCATTTGGTGAACACGCTGGGGGCTGTGATGAGACCAAAGGGTAGAGCTCTGAATTGGTAATGACTGGCTCCCAGCTGGAAGCATGGGTATCTTCTGGATCACCTGTTCATTTTTACATTACAGCACATATCCTGAAGATCAATCGAGCACATCCAGTCATCCTTGTGCAGAAATCGCAGAATGGACTGAATTGTGACCATCCAGAACTTCATGGACTGAACTGACTTGTTCAGATTGCCGAGATCCAAAAATTGTTCTCCAGTTCCCTGTTTTCTTTGGCACTAAAAAGAATCTTGAGTAAGTTTTGGACTCCTCTGGTCTGAGGGGATCTCTTAGATGACTTTTTTCTAACAGCTTTTTTATTTTCAGTGCTACTGCTTTCCTCTGACTGGATGGAACATCGGGAATTTTGTTTATTGTTATGGGGGTAAGGAAAATGGTATTACATAGCCTCTGGAAATAATCCTTTGCACCCATGAATCTTTTGTAATCTCTACCCAGGCTCTCTATTGCAGGGATGAATGCCCCCCCCCCCCGACTGGCTCCAGATGTGGACAGTCGGGTCTCCTTTCAGGAGTGCTAGAAGGATCTGTCAGTGATGGTATCTCTACAGCCTTGATTATGCGGACCGCCTCTGCCACATGGGCAGTGTCTTCCAACAGAATTCTCCCCTTTGCCCATCAGGGAACAATTTTCACTTGGATCATGGAAGGGGCCCCTGGGACTTTCTGGACCATGTTTTTTGACCAACTTGCTGATTCCTAGAAAAGGTCCTTTGAGGAGTCAAAAAATGTATGCCCACAACAGACATGGTTTACCTTCTTGCTCACACCTGGATAGTGTGTCTTTAACCTTGGGGCTAAATAAGAAATTTCTGTCAAAGGAAGCACTGACGAAGGATGACTTGAAGAGCTCTGTGAAATTACACAGGTGCAACCCAAGCATGCCTCCTAATGGAAATGCCTGAACCCACTACCCTTGAAGGACCTTCAGCTGCGTGGTAGATGAGCCTCATGGATGAATTTGAAATAGATTGTAGGGTAGCTAACTGTGAGGCAACAGAGCTCTCTGCTTCGGAAGTAATGGTCCTTGAAAGGGATATGTTAAGCTCTTTAATCATACACAGAGCAGGGAATCCAAACACTCGAAGCCGGTACAGTTACGTAAAACACTTTATTGTAGGTTGAGCGCTTTCATCTGCTTACATGCAGATTTCATCAGAACAATTATCTAAACATAAAAACAAGCTTATATACTTTTTAGGCGCCAAACACTAATTGTTAATATAATTCTTAAAACGGCCATGTTCCCAAAAGATGACTCAATTGAGATGCCTAGCCATAAAACATTTAATATACTGAAATGTTATAAGAATACTGAAATGTTATAAAAATACAAACTTATTTGACTTCTCCCTAAGATTCTCTAAAAAATGTATATACATCATATAAAAGGTGTTAAAAACTGTACTAATACTATATACTTAATATATAAAGTATTGCATAATAATAGCAGATGAAATACTATCCTGTAGATTCATAATTGTTAGGTACGGAATGTATTTATCCTAAACATTACAAACGCTAATAAGGAAGGCCTTAGTAAAAACAACAGCATACTGTTAATAGTGTACCTACTAAATCTATCTACTAACCTAGTCCAAATGGATTGAAAATCCAAGGCCACCGTTAATTGACACATATCGCATGTGGCGTGGTTTAATAGATGCATACTGTAAAATTAAAATGAAATAAAATAAAATGAAATAACATAAAATAAAATAAAATATGGTGAAATACCTTACAATAAGGTACAATGAAATACTGATCCTACAATCTCAGTTCAAAGCTAACAAGGGTTTAATACTAATGAAGTCATTAATCCCTGGCTTTGTAGTGGCATCAGTGCATATTTGCCATCTACTTTCTTTCCACGCCAGGTAGGTCTTCCAATTCCCCCCCTTGTCCTTAGTGTTTACCTGATCTATAATGGAAAACCTAAAAGAGTGGTCTGTACCTTGATCATGAATGTGTCGATATAAGGCGTTCTTCGTATCTTGTTTGCTTATCTTGTATGTATGCTCATAAATCCGTTTTTTAAGCTTTCTTTCTGTTTTGCCTATATAATAGGCCGGGCACTTTGTGCATTTGGCAATGTACACTAAACGCTGAGAATTACAATTACCTTGGATGTTAGTGATCTTAGTATGCACAATGTTCTCTAATCTGATGGTAGGTGTGGTGTTTATGAATTTGCATTGGTTGCAACGTCCACATTTACTGGTTCCTTTATTGGTTCCATTGTTGTTTCTAACTCTTTCACTCTTTGTACCACATTCCAGTAACATATCTTTAATCAAATCCCTTTGCAGTCTAGTAAAGCATGCCAAATAATTCATCAACCAAAGTGCGAAGGTCACTGAAGTACACACCCACTTCCCAAATCTGTCCAGCTCCCTAGGCTCCCTGTTAGGGGGATGGACAGAAGAACTTTGTTCTGCAAGCTCCTTTTTTGTGGCCACCACTACAACCATGGCATCAATTGGTATTCCCTTTTTCCAAAACTCCCTATCCTTAGGTAGTGCCAGGATCCTGCCTGGTCTCTTGGGGATCAGCTCAATGAATCAGGCTCCTTCCACGCTCATTGAGATATCAAATCAATGAGCTCTTCATTAGCTGGAGTCATCCAGAAGGTAGATGGGCCAAAAGCTTCCAGGAATACTGACTACTCTTGGGAAGGATTGTCAGTAGACCAGCCACTCCTTTGCTTGAGGATCTCTAGAATTTCTTCAAAAGAGACTTTATTAGGTGGTGATATTAGGGACCCTTCCCACTCATCAGTCAGTATACTCTGTGACAGACTCTTGAGGAGAGTATAAGTGCCTCCTTTTGTACTTTCTCTTCCAAGGGACTTTTTCAGTGGGATGTTTCAGATAAGTATCAGAAGATATTAATATACCCTACTGGGTATCCTGGTGACTTTGAGCTGGCTGTCCCAGTGATGCAGGAAGTTGAAGCTCAAGATGCAAAGACAACTGGGTCAGGGAAGTAGGAGCCAAGGAGGGTGGATATGTCCTTTCTCATGGAGCAGGGAAAGCTCTCTCCACTACCTCAAAAGTAGAATGCTTAGAGAGAGAGAGATTGATAGCTCTGAGAAGACATGCTTCTAGACTGTCGTTTCCCTTCAACTCAAAGGCAAACCACTCTAGGTAGGAGTTGGAGCTGAGCTGTCCAACCCAGAAGGTCTGTGGGGAAGAGACAGCTCTGACAACCTCAGAGTAAACTCTAACACACTGAATTTGGCACCGATACTATGGCTCCAAGAGTTATTCATCTTCAATGTGCTTGGAGCCAGTCCACTCAGAGACAGCACCAGAGTAGAAGATATCATGATCTTCAAAATCCAACATGGACTGCTCCAGGATCCTTGGATCCAATGGCTCTGAAACCAAAGGTCGAATCAGAGAAGGAGACAATATAGGCGGGGTAGTACTCATGAAGGTTTGCAGACCCAAAGGGGTAGGAGCCGGGAGAACCCTCATTTGAATTTTCATCAAGAGGAATGTCGTTATTCTGTCCACATCTGCTTTGGTCAGACTTCTGGAGGAGTGAGAGGAAGATGCGACGTTTGAAGTCCTAGAATGATGAAATTTGGAAGACCTGTCCCTAAAGGGAGATGGGAGACAACAGGACACTGGATCCAGGCACAGAGGAAATCTGATCTGTGGTGACCTGTTCAAATGCTTCTTCGAATCCGAGGGGGTTGGATTTTAAGTTTTTGTCTTTGGATCCAAAGGGGTCAGATCGGAAGATTTTGTCTTTGGATCCAAACAGATTAGATCTGAAGGTATTGAAATCTTAAAGAGGCTGTTCTGAGCCCAGAGTCAAAGAACTTGTAGGATCTGGGTAAGACTTCTTAGTCTCTTTTTTTGTCCGATTCTTTAGGGGGTTGAGCCCCAGACACTACAGCAAATTAACTTATTGTTTCTGTCAATTAAAGCCCTAGGGTTGAAGGCTTTGCAAATGTTGCAGGCAAAATCTAAGTATGCAAACAACATACACACAGTGTGTGCATCAGAGAGAGGAATTTTATGGCCGCAGGCCATAAACTTTTTAAAACCAGAGGGTTTTTCAACTATATTCTAAACTACAGAAAGAAATAAAGATATTTTTTTTTTCTAAGAAAATATGGAGAAGGAAAAAAAAAGGAAAATATTATCAACAATGGTAATACAAGAATACATCTAAAGGTATGAAAAGGGTAAAGAAAGAGAGAGATTACCAACTACCATAATACAGAATTACACTACAATCATGTAGAGACAAGGGAGGATACACAGTTATTTCAGAAAGCCTATTTTATAGGCCTAGTTTTTAGCTCTGTTAACTGATTTTTACCTCAGCTGTTTTCATAAGTGTACTAAGATGTTTTACAGCTGTAAGGAGCATGTTTTAATTGAGTGGTGTGTCACATGGTTTTAAATGGTTTGTATAAAACACTCTTCATTTGCTTTAAATGGTTCTGATGAAGTCCCATTTTGGAAAGGACAAACGCGCTTGACCGTCTGTTTTATCTATGCTTTATTAAACACCTTTGTTATCTGTAGTTCTGCAGTTTTATCTTCAGTACACCTAAGCAAGTGTTTTACCCACTACGTGCTCCTTTGGGTTTCTTAGTTTCACTTTTTTGGCTTCACAGATTTATGCTGTTTTTGGTTCCTGGTTGCTTTTCACCATATCTGCGGTATTTCACTTGCAAGAGGCACACTGTTAAGCTGCTTCCTGAACTGACTGTTCTTTTTCTGGATTTATATTTTCCATGGATATGCTTAATGGTGTGTATTCTCTGCTTGGGGAAGGCACTGCTACTCTTACACAGATTGTTAAACTACTATCACAACTCAGTCAGCTGCAAAGTTTGTTGGATAAACTACAATTCCCACCAGCACTTGCAATGGGGAAACAAAGGTCTCCACCCACAGGACCCGATGTTTCATCAGATGAAGTTTTATCAGGCAATGTAGAAAACAAGAGTGGTTTGCTTAACCAAAGTAGACGTACAGAAGATTCTATTCCATGTGGACAGGTTTGCAATGAGGGACATTTATTTAACCAAACAAGGTTGTTTTCAAAGGTGGTTGAACAAGGAACTTGCTTTTTATCCCCATGAATGGCAGCCTACACTGATGAACTTCCAAAACATGCCTTATCTGATGGAGCAACTATTAAATTCTTCAGGTGAGGATAATCAAGTTTTTTCAGCCTTTGAGGGAAGGATATTAAGTCACCATGGCTTTAACATTTTTAATTATATGGAAATGGACATCACAAAGATGCATAGTTTTTCCCCCACTGTAAAACAGATGTGGCAGATGTCCTTATTGAACTAAAATTGTTAACCAGAAAACTGAATATACAAATAATGTTCAAAAGACCATGGGGTAAGATCTGAAATGGTTATAAGACAATTTAAGAAAAAAAGTACTTTTAATCCCCCTCTTTATCCCACCCCACCATTTCTACTTTTGAGAGGATTTGTACTAATGACATTTATGACAAATTCAATGAACAGAAAAAGAGGTATTATAACATGACTAGGGAGGAGGCAGCCCTTATGAAGGACTTAAGGGCTAATGGGTCTTTACTCATCATGAAGACAGATAAAAGGGGTGGGATACTGATAGCACACAGGAGTCACTACAGTAATCAGATCACCACTCTTTTGAAAGACACTAGTAAATATGAAATGGTATCTAGAAATGAGAGTTCAGTTGCTCATAGGAAAATACAACTATTTCTAAAAGATTCACTTTTCCAAGGTGCTGTACATTTATTTATTTAAAAAGAAGTTATGTACTCACCATAACGTTCCATGTTTGTAGTCCATCTCACCCTTCATTTTTACATATGGGTTTGAAGTCGATCCTCGGCTCCGACTAGGCCAATTACAAAGCTCAAAGTCTCTAAGTTGGCTCGTAGCAAGGTGGTAGGTATCCCATAATGCACTACTAACAATCCCCCAATCTTGCTTGCTGCTGTCTATAATAGTGACATAGAAGAATTTCCACAAGGAAAAACAATATATGAAAGGTCTCCAACTCTAAGGAAAACAGACATTATCTTGTCTCCAGATCCTCCAAGGATACATGGATGGGGGTAGGTGGGTGGGTTCATAAGAATGAAGGGCGAGATGGACTACAAACATGGAACGTTATGGTGAGTACATAACTTCTTTATGTTCTGTAGTCCTATCTCGTCTTTATTCTTACATATGGGACAGCCTCCCTAGCACCTTTTTCTTGGGTGGCTCATAAGAATATACTCCTAAGAACCGTGGAACCAAAGGAGGCTCTACCCCTGGAGATCAAGTCCAATTTGTAATGAGTAATAAAGATATGAGGGGTAGCCCAAGTTGCTGCTGCACATATACTGTCAACTGGAATTCTGGTTTAAAAAGCGGCAGATGTGGATATAGATCTGGTGGAATGAGCTTTAATTTTAAATGGGAGTTCTTTGCCATTAGAAGAGTAAATAAAGGATATGCAATTTGAAATCCAGTTTGATAATGTTATCTTGGAGACTGGCATTCCTTTTCTTGTCTCAGAAAAAGATATAAATAATTGTTCTGATTTCCTAAACTCTTTGGTTTTATGTAGATAGAACCTTAACTGTCTGTGTACATCAAGTTGATGAAACTTATATTCCACTTTGTTAGTATGATTTGGAAAAAATATTGGCAGTTCAATAGTTTGATTAATATTTGATTGTGAACAAATCTTGGGGGTGAAGGAAGGGTTAGTGTGAAGGGAAACTCTGTCTCTATGGAATATCAAGTAAGGAGGTTTGACTGACAGTGCCTGTAGCTCTCTGACACTTTTCTGGTGGATGTAATGGCTACCAGAAACATGGTCTTCCATGAAAGGAACTTTAAATCACATGTATGTGAAGGTTCAAAAGGTGGTGAGGTAAGTTTTGAAAGAACAAAATTTAAATCCCAGGGAGATATAGGTTCTTGAAAAGGAGTTCTTAGTAAGGTAGTACCTTTTAAAAATGATTTACACAATCTGTGAGCCATAAGATTAGGTTCATGTTGCCCCAAATGAAAATTGGAGATAGCTGCTAATTAAACTTAGATTGTAGCAGCAGTTGATCCCTGATGAAAAAGTTTGGTTAGAAATTCTAGTACTAAGGTAATGGAGGCTGTGTACGGATCTATGTTCCTAGACTGTGCCCAAAGGGAAAATCTTTTCCACTTGCTAGCGTACAATTTTCTTGTAGAAGGTTTATGAGATGATGTCAGGATATGTGTAACCGCAGGGGAGAAATCATGAAGCCTGACTAGGGATGGAAGTGGAGCAGCCACACTGTCAAGTTGAGGGTGTGAAGACAGGGATAGAACGTCCCTGGCATATGTGTCAGAAGGTCTAGCACTTGGTCCAGAGTCCATGGATCTTCCAGAAGGTGAGGCCCGAGGAAGGGGAACCAAATCTGATGAGAATCATTCTGCTTCCCAAAGGCTTTGCTTTTTGGATAACTTTCAATATTAGCAGAAAGGGGGGAAAAGCATAAAGAAGTCCTGAGGACCAATTGTGGACAAGTGTGTCTCTTGGTGTCTCCCCCGGGGGAGGATAAGGGTGAAGTAGCTGCTGCATTTGATGTTCAATGGGGTGGCAAACAGATCGCAGAAAGGCTGTCCCCATTTGCAGAAAATCTGTTCAGTGACTTTCTGATTCAGAGACCACTCATGAGGCATCAAGATTGCCCTGCTGAGCTTGTTGGCTATCACACTGGTTCTCCCCGGGATATGCATTGCAACTCGAAAGCATTGGGAAGATATTTCCCACTGCCAAACAAGTAGAGCCTCTCAACATAGGGGGTAGGATCTGGTTCCCCCTTGTTTGTTTATATACCATACCACTGACATATTGTCTGATTGGATTGCTATTGTCCCTAGAGGAATACAGTCTTGAAGTGCTGGCAATGCTAGTAGCACTGCTCTCATCTCTAGGACACTGATATGCAAGTGAGCCCCATGTTCTTGCCATGTGCCTTGGACTGTCTTTCCTATATAATGCCCCCCCACCCCATCTGGGAGGCATCCGAGGTCACAGTAGCAACGGGTTGGCAAGGAATGAATGGTCTCCCTGCCGTTAGTTAATTGGACTGGATCCACCAATGAAGATCCTTTTTGCAAGATTTCGTTATTAAAATGGGATGAGACAGAGGCAGTTGCTGAAGAGACCACTGTGAAAAGAGTAGCCACTGTAGAATTCTCATATGTAGTCTGGCTAACGGAACTAGAGTTATAGTAGAGGCCATGGTTCCTAGTAGTCTGAGCACTGTCTTCACTTTGACCTTGTGTTGGGGAAGCAGGCTGTATATTTGTTGTCTTAGCTTTTGTACTCTGTCTGAAGGAAGGCGAGCCATCATTGTGACTGTGTCTATTTCTGCACCTATAAAAGTCACATATTGAGAGGGCGACAAGACAGACTTTTCCCAATTTATAGTGATGCCTAGCTGAGTACAGACTTGGATGGTTGAATCACTGGCTTGTAGAAGTAGATGCCTGGTGGTGGCAGTCACGAGCCGGTTGTCCAGGTATGGAAGCACTTGGAATCCAAGACGTCTCAAGTGAGCCAATACCACCGCCATGCATTTGGTTTACACCCTGGAGGCTGTGGTGAGACCAAAGGGCAGAGCACAAAACTGGTAATGACTGGCTCCCAGCCAGAAGTGTAAATAGCTCCTTGATGCTCGGTCCATTTTTATGTGGTAGTACACATCTTGGAGGTCTATGGAGCACATCCAATTGTCTTTTCCTAACAGAGGGAGTATAGACTGCAATGTTACCATTCGGAACTTGGACTTCTTCACTGATTCATTTAACTTGCTGAGATCCAAGATGGGTCTCCAGTCCCCTGTTCGTTTTGGCAATAAAAAGAATCTGGAGTAAGTTCTGAAGCCTATCTGGTCTGTGGGGACGGTTTGGATGACTCTTTAGAAGCAACTTTTGGACTTGTATAGTTGCTTGATCCCTGTGATTGGGTGGAACATCTGGGATTCTCTTGGTTAGATGAGGTGGAAAAGAGAAGGGTATGGAGTATCCTCTGGAAATTATCCTTTGTACCCACTTGTCTTGTGTGATGTCATGCCAGGCTTCTGGGTACAAAGATAAGCGACCCCCGACTGGCTCCAGAGAAGCGCAGCCAGGCCTCACTTCAGGAGCGCTGATAGGGATGTCCACAAAAGGAATCACGGTCACCCTGGTTTTGCGGACTCCCCCTGCCTCTAGGGCGACGTCTACCACTATTTCCTTCTCCTCTGCCTCTGGAGAAGGAATCACCTTGTGTGTCTGGGAAAAATCTCTGAGATTTCTTGAACCACATTTTTCTCCCTCTCTGACCTTTAGGGTATGGTCTAGAAGGGATGGAAAAACATACTCCCATGGCACAGAGAGTCTTCCCTTCCTGCTCACATCTGGTGAGTGTGTCTTTTACCTTTGGCCCAGAGAGGAACCGTCAAAGGGGGCATTGGTAAATGTAGATTTGAAGGGCTCTGCAAAGTTACACAAGTGCATCCAGGAGTGTCTCCTAAGGGAAACTCCTGAATCCGCTGCCCTGCTCGCTCCATCTGCTGCTTAAGATATCAGCCTCATGGAGGAGTTAACAATAGAGTTTAAGGTGGACAACTGAGCAGTAACCTTCTCAGGGACTCCTTCAGTTAAAGTACCTTGGAGAGTATCTCCCAGCTCTTTCAGGAGATCTCTTTGAAGCCTAGTGAAATGGGTGAGGTAATTCAGCGATCTGAGTGTAAAAGCCGCTGAAGAAAAAATACGCTTCCCATATCCGTCCATCGTTTGAGACTTTGTTCAGTGGATGGACAGATGATGATGTCTCTGCTAGTTTCTTCTTTGTGGCTGCTGCCACCACCATGGCATCTACAGGCACACTGTTGGTCAGAACCTATTTTTCCATAGGAGCTGAAAGGAATTTGTTTGGCCTTCTAGGGACTGGTTCCACAGTGTCAGGAGTTTCCCACACCTTTTGACTCACCAAATCTAACAGCTCATTGAAAGGTGGAGACACCCAAGAGGCTGAAGGTTGAGACCTGAAAGCCTTCAGGTACACTGACTCCTCATCAGAAGGGGTGATGGCGGGCCAGCCGCCTCTCTGTTTCAGGATCTCTAGGATATCTATGAAGGAGATATCACAGGATGACCTAGGGGACCTTTCTGACTCCTCAAGGTCTGTGTCAGAGGTGATGGACTCATCAGGGGAGTCTACATGCTTCCTCTTGCAAGTTTTCTTCTGAGGAGGCTCCTCAGAAGGGTATTCTGGGGAGGTCTCAGAAGACTGGGGGCCATCCAAGGGGGGCTCCTGAGGCTGCAGGTCTCTGCTGTCATGAGAGAGGGATGGTGCTGAGATAGAGGTCAGACCTTGAGGGGGAAGAACATTGGTACCTTTGTGTAGAGCTAAAGATCTAGACAGCATGCTACTCATCATCTCGAAGGCAGATCTCCCCGGCTCAGAGGACACCACCAGTTCTGAAAAAGCAGAAATAGCCCCCGGCACCGGAGCGATCAGCTCCGAGACAGATGTAGGATCTGAGCTCAGCCAAGCTGATGCACTGAGAGGTAGGCTCGGAACCGAAGAAGTTCAGGTCCAAGTGTCCCCATCTGGGCCGACTGGTAAGCTTCGGCTCCTAGACACCAGCGATGGCACTGAAGGTGTTGGAGTGGAGCTCGGCTCCAAGAAAACCACTTGGGGTGCTGGAACCGACGGTTCCATAACAAACAACACCAATAGATCTGGCTCCAAAAGACCGGCGTGGCTTGGAGGAACAGAAGCAGGTAATATAACCTTAGATGGCTCCGGAACCAATTGGATCAGAGCCGAAAAAAAATTTGCTAGCGCCGACAGCTTCAAAAGTCTATGCACCACCTTCTCAACATCCTCATCAGAGGGACTCCTGGAGGATCTGGAAGACAAAGTAGGGTATTGAGATCTCTGCAAAATTGGAGATCTAAGTGTTGGAGATACCGGTAGTAAGTGTTTAGACCAGCTCCAAGGCTTCAAAAAACTTGGGGCCGAAACTGGAAGGTCTATATCAATAACATCAACTGGCTCTGAAGGCAGAGGAGCTGAAGAGGTAGAAGGTTTGATAACTTTGGCAACTTTCTCTGGAGGTCCTGATTTGTCAGTCGCTGTCGGAGACCGTCTTTTCACCGACTTAACCTTCTCTTATTTTGAAGGAGACCTGGAGTGAGAAGAGGAAGAACTAGCTAAATCCTCCTCAAAGGAAGGTTTAAGGCGAGCTTTCAAAATCAGTTTGTTCTTCCTTTCCTGGAGAACCCGGGAACTAAAAGAATGGCAAAAGGTAATGTCTCCTGTAGATGTATGGCTCCCGAACAATAAATACAAATACTATGCCTGTCAGTCAGGGACATTTTTTGTGGACATTTTAGGCAATTCTTAAAACCCGAAGGTTTATGGTCTTTAGTTTCCTTAGACATAACTGCCACAACAAAAACAGACTATAATTGTAGATAGCAAAAAACGACAATAAGAAGAGAGGACAACATCCTCTAACTTAAATGGGCCTAGTCCTGCTCAAGAAACAACACACAAGGGAGAAGGGCAATACAGGACTAGATCCTCTAACTTAAACGGCCCTAGCCCTGAACAGAGGGGTAGGCAAGATTGAGAATAAACAAGCAACAGTAAGGCAAAGTAGGTCCTCTAACTAAAAATGGACCTATGCCTGAGAAAGATTAACAATAACTAGCACGCAAAAATGAAGAGATACCATTAAGAGAAGGCCTGCGGAAGTGATGACCAACAATTAGCAACAACAATTAGCAAAAAATCTTCAGAGAAAAAAAAGAAACACACTAACTACTCGCAAGTTAACAACAGTAAGCTATTAATAGTAAACTAACTTTACAGTAAAAAGGAACACTACAAATATTGGAAGAAAAGAATATTGCAACTTAGCCATGGCCAAGAAAGAGAACACTAAGTTCTAAACTCGTAGAGAGGCAAACGAGATCTGGGGATTGTTAGTAGTGCATTATGGGATACCTACCTTGCCACGAGCCGACTTCGAGCTTTGTAATCAGCCGAGTCGGAGCTGAGGATCGGCTCTGAACCCATATGTAAGAATGAAGGCGAGATAGGACTACAGAACTTCATCTGTTTAGCAGTAGTATCCAACTGGGCCAGAGGCCCATTTTCAATGGAGGCCCAGGGAGAAAAGCTCCACATACAATGTATCACACAAAAACAAGAATTTACAAGATAAATTGAGTTACAAAAATTACAAGACCATCAGAGCACAAAAATTATACATAGTTATAAAAGTATGATAATAAAACACGTTGAAATAAGATACAAGATTAAATAGTGCCAGTGTGAAACACAGACAATGATGCAAATGAGTTAACAGTTATTGTAGAGTGATGCAGAATAGTGTGGGAGGTATGGGTAAGGGGTACTTAAGTAGGGAATTACAGAGTAAGTGTACTAGGTATTGAGGAGCCCAATGTGTGGGTGGACATATTGAGTGTGTTGGAATAGAATCACACTTGGACAATAAGAGGCAAGAGGTAGGGTTAAAAGTTTTACCCAGGACAAGTACAAGAGCAGACCTATTTGTTTCTGAAGTGATCCATGAGGAGAAGTTTGAAATTCTTAGAGTTGACTGAGCTAAGAATATGTTGAGGCATTGTGGTCCAGATTTCTGATACCTTATGCGAGTACAGTGACTCGCCTGAAGAATTATTTGCCTTACTGACTTGCAGTAGCAGTTTTTCAGAGGATCTTACAGCTCTGTTGCTACTATATGGTTGTACTAGGTTTTGGAGGGCTGAGCAGTTCCTAGGTTGAGATATAACTGAGTGGGCAACAGTTAGTTGGTTTACATACAGTAAGTGGGGGGAGTACAATCCAGTTAAGCTCACGTATGGCAGTACAGTGATGTGTTCTATTGGGGAGATTATGAGCAAATCTAGCTATTTTCTTATAACAGGCCTCCAGTTTGGTTAATTCTGACATTCTATGATTTGTAACTATGGGTGAGGCATACAACAGGGTGGAGAGAAGGTGTGTCCTGGCTATGGCTTACCTGGTGGTATTGGTAAGGAATAGTTTGGCTCTGTAGAGGGCAACCAAGTTTAATGTGGACCTTTTTTATGGTTACAGCCAAGTGTGTAGCAAGTGTTAGTCAGGTATCAAAGTGACTCCTAGAAGTTTTTTGTGTTCAACAGGGAGTAGTTTGGTATTACAGTAGATGGCAACTGGTAGTTGACTTCCTCAATGCGAGCTTCTTGTAAAGATTATAAGCTTTGTCTTGTTTGGGTTAAGTATTAGCTGATAGTTTTAGAGATATTTCTCAAAATCTAAAAATGCACTTTGTGTTGTTTCAAGGAGCTTTGGGAGGGTAGGGGAAGACCATATGAGGGAGGAATCATCAGCACATTGGACAATTGTGGCATTATTTGTAGCAGAATACAGTTTGTTAGTGAATACAGAGAATAGTAATGGTCTAAGGATCGACCCTTGTGAGACACCTACGTCAATAGGAAGTAGAGGGAAGAGAGTGTTAGACCACCTGACTGCTTGTTGGCAATCAGTAAGGTAGCTACAGAACCAAGTGAGGACAGGTTGGGATAGATTAAGAGAGGCTAGTTTGAGTAGCAGCTTTTGATGTGACACAGTGTCAAATGCTTTTGAAATGTCCAGGAAAATAGCTGAGACAAACTGACCAATGTTCCTAAGTTGGTTAATGATATCAGTGAAGCAAATTAATGCTGCTGTGCTGCATTTAGGTCGAAAACCATGCTGTGTCTTAGGAAGATGGTGTTAAGTAAATACTCTAGGAGTTGTTTAGGTATTTCTCACAGATTTTGGCTAGGGAGCAAGTAATGCAATTGGTTTATAATTGGATAGGTCAGTTGACAGGCCGCCTTTGTGTAGTGGGATTATATATGAGGTTTTCCATAGTTCGGGAACATATTGCTCAACGATGGAATGATTAATTAGAATGGCGATGGGATATGCTGTAATATTTGTTGCAATTTTGAGGAGTTGGTCAGCAGCAAGGGATTTGGGATTTAGCTTAGTTAGAAGTTGTCTCATGGTGTTTATGTTTACTGGTTTGAATGTAAAAGAGTTAGAGTTTAATGGGGATCCTGGGGGAACTGTTAGTGAGGTGGAGTTATCATTTGTCACTACTGCTAGTATAGAGTTTATAAAGTGGGTGTTAAATTGTATGGCTATAGAATCAGAGGTGTTATTGGTGGTGGGAGCTGGAGTGTTACGTGTCCTGGGGTTGAGGAGCTGTTTTATACTCCAAAATTTCTGGGGATTATTTTGATGTTTTTGTTGGAGTGTTGAATAGTAAATTTGTCATTTTTGATTTGCTTTTTGGCCTGATTTCTAAGTTTATGATAGGTGATCTGAGATATTGTGGTATTAGTAGCTTGGTATTGGTATCAAGGTTTACCCCTTTGTTTGAGGAGTTGCCTTGTTTCCTTTGATAGCCATGGGAGCCCTTTAGATTTGGTACGTCTCTTTCTCAGAGGAGCCAGAAAATGTAGTATGTTGAGAAATGTCAGATTAAAGAATTCTACAGCAGTCTAGGGGAAGTTGTTTAAGTGAAGACCAGTCAAATTTTTCCAGAAGGGAGTTAAAGAGGTCTGGACAGAAGTTTTTTTTTTTGTCTAATGCTTGTAGCTGGTATTTTTTGGGGTACTGGTTCTTTGCCATTTTAGGTAGGTGGGCTGATGATCACTTAGACTATCTCGGAGACGGATGTTTTGCAGAGATTAGGTTTATTAGTGTCAGTACACCTGAAAAAATGTACAACTTTCTGGTAAGTGAACAGCTCTTATTCCAACTGTCTTTGGTATTCACAAAGCACATAAGAATATTTACAATCCACCATAGAGAATAGCTGTGTAAAATCTTACCATAACCATAGATGTCCTTCTCTTCATTGTTGCAGTATTCTTTACCTATGGGTTGTATTCCACCCAACATCCGGCCTATATTCTAAAGCTTAGAGCCACTGCCTGTACGTGAGACATCACATGAAGGCACAGATAATGGCCATAAAAGGGAAGTCCACATGTACAATCCTCAGAATAAGTTAGCCCCAGGAGGAAAGGAAATCCAAAGGGAGCCTAAAGAGTAGTCAACTTAGGAAAAAAGCTAGTTGTATGGGGAAGGCAGGTGGGATATAATACTGCAACATAGAAGAGAAGGACATCTATGGTTATTGGTAAGATTTTGCACAACTATTCTATGTCTTTATATTCAATGTTGCAGTATTCTTTACATATGGGAGAGTGCAAAAGCTGAAAGGGAACCCAGGGAAGAGGATGGAGCAGAGGGAGAGTAAGAAGAAGCATTTTCCACAAATCAATGCAGAATTTCCCTGGAAAATCCTGCCCTGGATCTGGAGATAGCGTCCAACTTGTAATTCTTTGTAAAAAGTATGAACAGATAAAGTACAGTTGTGTACACTTACCATAAATGTAGATGTTCGACAGTATTCACTGTTGCAGTTATTACATTTGGGGTTATCTGCTTGCAGGTAGACCTCAGTCGGCCTGATTAACAAAGTCTTGCGTCCTGCGTCGGTTGCTGTCCCTTCTTCCATGACGTCAGGTCGTCAGGGGTATAAAACATGCAGCCGACGCCATTACATCAGTTTTTCTTGCCCCAGATTTCAGGTGCCCCCCCCCCCCCAATACAACACAATAAAATATAAAAGTACAAAGATATACCTCCAACAAAAAAACAAATACACCAAAAAGGCTTTTAAGCATAGTAAAGGAAAGTAGAAGTATAGCCAAAAAAAGTTAGGGGGCTGGAGGGAGGGTAAAGTACAGTTTTGTACCTACCATAAATGTAGATGTTCAAGTGCTAATACAGCTGCAGTCATAACAGATGGGTTCTCCTGCCATCAGGCGGGTCCTCGGTCGGCCGAATTCCAAAGTCTAGGTCCGGCGTCGGTTGTCGTCGCTTCTTCCCTGACATCAGTGCGACAGGGGGTATAAAAGAACCAGCCAACGCCATTTTCTCCAGTTTTTCTTGCCCCAGATGTCAGGTGCCCCCAGAAAGAAGGCAATACATAAAATTATGTAATAATGCAATGCAATATAATCAAAGACCAGTAGTTGCAAGCAAATACACCATAAAAGAAGACACCTAGAGGGGAAGGAGGGAGGGAAACCTGGACTGCAGCTGTATTAGCACTCGAACATCTACATTTATGGTAGGTACAAAACTGTACTATGTTCATCGTGCATACAGCTGCAGTCATAACAGATGGGTAGAATCCCAAAGCTAAGAAAGGGGTGGTAGACACTAGGTGGAGCTAGGAGGAGCCAAAATGCCCTGCAAGACTGCAGTGGCAAAGCCTGCTCTAGATTTGGAGTATAATGGTAGGTTGTAGTGCTTAGAGAAGGTATGCACAGAACTCCAGGTGGCTGCTTCTAAAATATCCTTGGTAGGAACTCCTCTGAGGAAGGCTGCAGAGGTGGCTGTGGCCCTGGTAGAATGAGTTCTAATGCCTGTAGGTACAGTTTTGCCATGAAAGGAATAGCAAAAGCTTATGCAGTGGGCTATCCATTTTGAGATTGTCTGTTTGGATATTGACTTTCCTTGCGCTCCTACCGCATAGGCCACAAAAAGCTGTTCTGATTTTCTGAAAGGTTTTGTTCTGTCCAAATAATAACGCAGTTGTCTGTGGATGTCCAAGGAATGCAGTAATCTCTCCCCTTTGTTTTGAGGATTTGGATAAAAAGTAGGTAAATGTATGGCCTGATTTAAAGCTACCCTGGATACCACTTTAGGCATAAAGGACGGGTTGGTACGTAATGAAACTCTGTCCTGATGGAAGATGATAAAAGGCTGGACAGCCATAAGAGCCTGTAGTTCTGAAACTCTACGAGCTGAAGTGATAGCCAGAAGGAAAGCTGTTTTCCAGGACAAATATTGTAAATCTGATGAGGCAGCTGGTTCAAAAGGAGGCAAAGTCAGTTTTTCCAGAATGAAATTAAGATCCCAAGCAGGTATTGGTTGTTTCCTTGGAGGTCTTAAATTCTTAGCCCCTCTGAGGAACTGTCTTAATAGAGGGTGAGAGAATAAAGGTGGATCAGTGTTGTAATCTGCAGAAATGGCTGAGGCATTGATTTTGATGGAGGAGAACGAAAGTCCACTGCTTAGCAGTTCAGCCAAATATTGTAGTATTTGAGGTAAATTCAGTTTTCCAGGGCACTGGCCCTTTTTCTCATTCCAAACACAAAAACGTTTCCATTTTGCAGAGTAAGCTTTTCTAGTTGATGGCCTTCTGCCCTCCAAAATGACATCCTGCACCTCCTTGGAGAGAAGGGCCTGCTGCGATGCTAAGGAATCTTCCATGCGGCTAGATTGAGTGTTTTCAGCTGACTGTGAAGAGTTTTGAAGCTGTGCTGAGTCAGAAGAAGAGGCATTAGAGGCAGGGTCCATGGTGGGGAATGCGTCAGGCTCCTCAGGAGTGGGTACCAGTGTTGCCTTGGCCAGTCCGGAGCAATGAGGATCATCTGTGGTCTGTCCGCTCTGGTCTTCAATAGGACTTTGGGCAGCAGAGGAAGAGGTGGGAAGGCATAAACTGTCATTGATGTCCAACTGAAAGAGAGAGCGTCCACTCTCCAGGCTTTTGGATGGAAGATCCTTGAGCAGAATTTTGTCAATTGATGATTTTTGTGGGAGGCAAAGAGATCTATGTCTGGCCTTCTCCATTCTTGGATTATTTCTGTAAAAACTTTTGGATGCAACTTCCATTCGTGTGGATCTGTCATATTCCTGCTTAGGTTGTCTGCCAGCGTGTTTTCCTTGCCTGGCAAGTACTGTGCTTGTAGTTCCATTTGTAAGTCCATGGCCATGTTCCAAAGTGACATGGCCAGTCTGCATAGGGGATAAGAATGTGTTCCTCCCTGCTTGTTTATGTACCACATAACTGTGGTGCTGTCTGTTCTTATCAATAGCTGACCTGGTTGTAGAAGATCCTTGAAAGCTGTAATAGCATTTATCACTGCTAGCATTTCTTTTTGATTGATGTGAAGGTGCTTTTCTTTTTGGGTCCATTTGCCCTGAATGCAAATGTCATGTGCGCCCCCCCAGGCGTAGTCCGAGGCGTCTGTTGTAATGACTTGATTTTCTTGAGGCTTGCTGAATGGAAGACCTGTGTTTGTTTGGCATGCTTGAGCCCACCACAGAAATTCCTTTTGCAGACATGGAATTAGTGGTATTATTGTTTCCAAACTGTGGCTGTGTTGAGACCATATGTTTTTTAGGTACCATTGTAGTTTTCTCATATGCAGCTTTGCACATGGGATTAGTAAGATGCAAGATGCCATGAATCCCAGAGCCTGCAGGATTTTCCTTGCAGTCAGCTTGGTGCAATTTGCCAGTGTTCTGAAATATTGAATTAGTTGCCCCTGCTTCTCTGGCGTGAGGTAGGCCATCTGGGTGTTTGTGTCCAAATTGGCACCCAGGAAAATTATCTTCCGAGAGGGTATTAGTCTTGATTTCTCTTTGTTGACTGTGTATCCTAGAGAGTTTAATAACATTATTACATAAGCCAGATGTTTCAGAAGAATGTGCTTGCTGTCCGCTTGGATCAGGCAGTCGTCCAAATAAGGGTATATTTGTATCCCTTGAAGTCTGCAGTAGGCAATTACTGATGCCAGGCATTTCGTGAATACTCTGGGCGCAGTAGATAAACCAAAGGGCAATGCAGAGAATTGATAATGGGTTGAACCTGCAAGAAATCTGAGGTATCTTCTGCAATTTTGTCTGATTGGGACATGCAGGTATGCCTCCTTGAGGTCCAATGTTACTAGCCAAGACTCCTTGCCCAGCATGGGAAGAAGTTGCTGTAGAGTGAGCATCTTGAATTTTGGTGCAGTAGAAATGTGTTTAGGATGGATAGGTCCAAAATAGGTCTCCAATCTTTTCCCTTCCTTGGTACCAGAAATAGTCTGGAATAAAAACCTTGACCTTGTTCGATGTAGGTACCTCTTGAATAGCTTTCATGTTTATAAGATCTGAAATTTGCTTTTGTGCCTCTGCCCTTTGATTGTGTGGCAGGTTTGGCATGCCTTTCATTTTGGAAGGGTATGAAAATGGAATTTGTAGCCTCTGTTTATAATGTTCAGGATCCATTTGTCCTTTGTGACAATATGCCAATTTTTTGAGAATAGTGCCAGCTTTCCTCCTAAGGGGGCTGCCATTTGAGACCTGGTTGGCATGCAAAGGGGAAAGTCATTGGTTTTGCTTTCTGAAAGATTGTGAGTTGTCCTCACCACCTCTTTGTGTAGGAGCTTGCCATTGTCTGCCTCTGTACGAGCCTTGTGTTTGCCCTCTGCCCCTCGGGCGCCTGTATCTGCCTCTTTGGGGTATGTCTGTGGCAGGAAAGGACCAGTTTTTGGAAGGCCAATTTCTACTAAAACGTGGGGGTTGAACCTGCAGAAATTCTTTCACAGTTTGCATTGATTTAGCCTTTTCCTCCATTTTCTGTAATACTTCCTCAGCATTTGCCCCAAACAGTACATCCTTTTGAAGAGGGGCATCTAGTAATTTAGCTTTGACATGATCAGGCAAGGCTTGTTCCTTGAGCCAGGCATGCCTACGTATGACTGAGCCTGTAACAGCAGCTCTACATGAGGCCTCTAGAGCATCAAAACCACATTGTAAGGTATGTTTACCCACTTGTTCTGCACTATGCATCAAATCCTGCAACTCCTTCATGTCTGGGTGTTAAGGTTGTGACATTTTACTTTTCAATTGAGATAACAGAAACTGTTGGTATTTTAGCATATGAAACTGACAGTTTAAGGCCCTCATGGATAAGGTAGCCGAGGTATATACCTTTTTCCCCACCTTTCTAAGGATCTGGAATCTCTCTCGGAAGGCAATGGGTTTTTGGCAATGGAGGCCTTAACTCCCTTGGGCCCCTGTGAGATGGTTTCTAGGTCAGCAGCATGGCTTTTGTAAAGAAATTGGTGTGAGTCAGGAACCCTGTAGTACCTGTCAGGCTTAACTGGAGCTGGAGGAAGAGAGTCCGGGTTAAGGCAGGCCTCCGAGTAAACATCATCTAGGATGTCCAGGACAGGAGGAATAGCCAGAGGCCTGTGCTGGGGTAACAAAAGAAATTCCCTGAGCCTTTTCTTGGAATCTGAATAATCCTGGCCTTCCCAGTGGAAGTGTTCCCTTAAGGTATGCAGAGTTTCACCAAATGAGTAATCCTCAGGGGGGGATACAGAAGGAATAGATTCCTCTGCATCAAAGTCTTCAAAAGGGAGTAAGACTGTTCCTGATAATCAGAGTGCTCTGAAATAATGGAGCCCTGATCAGAGGAGGGGGAATCTTCCTCCACTCTGGGTCTTTGTCGGAGGTGGCTGAGAACCTCTGATTAGAGTAATTAAATCCTCAGCCATTTTAAGCATCTGTTTCTTAGGCATGGGGCCTGGAGATGGGCCCTGTGTAGCTGGTCTCTTAGGGTGCATAGTAGCTTTAGACTTGGTGAAAGCCTTGATGGAGAAAGAAGAGGAAGGTCTGAAGACACCTTGAGTGGAGGTGGACCTGTCCACATTCTGTGTTTCAACGCCAAGCATGGCTTCAGTATCTGTAGTCAGGGTGTGGGCCAAGGAGCCTGCGACCTCGGGTACAGGAGACACCGCCAAAGATGTGTCGTCGGTAATCAGGGGCTGCATAGGCACCTCGCTGAGAACCGGACCACGTGTAGTCGGCTTTGGCGTGGTGTCGGTAGAGACCGCGGATCTCGAGAGTCTGTCCTTGTCTTTGTGTTTTTTAGACAAAACGGGAGTTGGAGTATCCGATGACATAGTATAGTTAAATGCTTTCCCAAAATAATGCTGGGCGAACTCCACCCAACACTTAATAGTGCGTTTGTTGAATGTAGCACAAAAGCAACAGACCGAGACGTCGTGGTCTGGGCCTAAACAAGGTATACAGAGGGAATGGAAATCCTTATGCGGTATTTGCTTCCCACAAGAAATACAATTATTAACTTTGTCTGACATCGGTCTGAGGCAAGAAAAGTTTCAACGGGTACTTAGCTTTTAAGAAGACTTCGGTTCCAAATTTTTTGTAATCTCAGGAGCTGGCCGACCGGCACTTGCGAACTGCTTCTGCTTCGGGCACCGCGCGGCAAGAAAGACTGAAGAAAATGGCGTCGGCTGGTTCTTTTATACCCCTGTCACACTGACGTCAGGGAAGAAGTGATGACAACCGACGCTGGACCTAGACTTTGGAATTCGGCCGACCGAGGACCCGCCTGACGGCAGAAAAACCCATCTGTTATGACTGCAGCTGTATGCACGATGAACATCCAGGACTGCAACAGTGAATACACTCGAACATCTACATTTATGGTAAGTGTACACAACTGTACTATGTTCTTCGTGTTTCACTGTTGCAGTCATTACATTTGGGTAGATTCCCAAAGCTATGGCTGGGAGGAGGAATTTAGATAGCATTAGGGCCAGCTATAAGGCCCTGCAAGACTGCAGTGGCAAAGCCAGCTCTGGATTTAGAGAAAATTGGCAAATGATAATGCTTGGTGAAAGTATGTACAGAACTCCAGGTAGCAGCTTCTAGGATGTCCCTGGTAGGGATGCCTCTGAGAAAGGCTGTAGAGGTAGATGCAGCCCTGGTGGAGTGAGTTCTGATCCCCTGGGGGATAGGTTTTCCATGGTGCTTATAGCAGAAATGAATGCAATGGCTTATCCATTTAGAAATGGTTTGCTTTGAAATATCCTTCCCCTCTGCCCCTGCAGCAAATGCCACCAGAAGTTGTTCAGATTTCCTTTGAGGTTTAGTCCTGTCCAAGTAGAATCTAAGTTGTCTGTGCACATCTAAGGAATGCAGTATCCATTCCCCTTTATTCTGTGGATTGGGAAAGAAGGTTGGCAAATGAATGGACTGATTAACAGCCACACTGAATACCACCTTGGGCATGAAGGATGGATTGGTTCTGAGGGACACCCTGTCCGCATGAAAGATGATGAAAGGCTCCACTGCCATAAGGGCCTGTAATTCAGATACCCTTCTAGCTGAAGTGATTGCTAAAATGAAAGCTGTTTTCCAAGAAAGAAATTTTAAGTCTGCAGTAGCAGCTGGCTCGAAAGGAGGTAGAGTGAGTTTCTCCAAGACAAAGTTAAGGTCCCAGGCTGGGGTTGGAGCTCTCCTGGGTGGTCTCAAATTGTTGGCACCTCTGAGGAACTGCTTGAGCAGTGGATGAGAGAAGAGGGGAGGTTCTGTGTTATAATTAGCTAAAATGGCTGAGGCATGGATTTTAATAGAGGAAAAAGACAGGCCCTTGTGAAGCATCTCAGTTAAGTATTGTAAAATCTGAGGTAAATTGGGCGCTGTTGTGCTCATCCCTTGAGATTGGTTCCAGGCACAGAATCTTTTCCATTTTTCAGCATAAAATTTTCTAATACTAGATCTCCTTGCCTCTAAAATGATATCCATCACAGGTTTGTTGAGGGATGGTAAAGGAGAGATTAAGTAATTAGCCAGGCTGCAAGGTTCAGTGTTAGAAGCTGAGGGTGCAGAATCTGGTTCTCCTGCTGAGACAGCAGGGAAGGAGTCTGAGGCAGGTGCCATGGAGATAACCATGACACACTGCGCAGAAGGGGGTACCAGTGCTGGTGCAGCCAGTCTGGAGCAATCAAAATCATCCTTGGTTTCTCCTGCTTGATTTTTAGTAGTGCTTTGGAGAGCAGAGGCAGGGGGCGGGGAGGCATAGACTGACAGGTTTTTCCAGCTGAAGGACAGAGCATTCACTTTCCAGGCTTGTTTGTGGGGAGTCCTTGTGCAAAATTTGTCCAATTGGTAGTTCTGGGGAGAGGCAAACAGGTCTATATCTGGGCTCCCCCATTACAGTGTCAACATGTTGAAAGTCCTTGGTTCCAGTTTCCACTCATGTGGGTCCATGCGGTTTCTGCTTAGTCCGTCTGCCAGTGTATTTAATTTTCCTGGCAGGAATTGAGCTTGTAGGTGCACTTGGTAGCTCAAGGCTGTGTTCCACAATGCCATGGCTAGTCTGCAGAGGGAGTAAGAATGTGTACCCCCCCCTGCTTGTTTATGTGCCACATAACAGTGGTGTTGTCCGTCTTTACCATTAGTTGTCCTGGAAGAATGTGGTCCTTGAAGGCTGTCAGAGAATTCTGTACAGCTAACATTTCTTTTTGATTGATATGCAGGTGCATTTGACTTGGGTTCCATTTGCCCTGAATGCACTTCCCTACCAGGTGAGCCCCCCATGCATAGTCTGATGAGTCTGTTGTTAGGGTTTGGGTGGCAGGGGTGGTGTGAAAGGTAGTCCCTTGTTTTGGTGGCAGGCCTCTGCCCACCAAAGGAACTCTAGGCGTAGGCAAGGTATGATAGGAATCATTGTTTCTAGGTCCTGAGAATGTTGACACCATGGGATTTTTAGATACCACTGTAGTTTCCTCATATGCAGTCTTGCATATGGAATTAGAAGAATGCAGGAGGCCATGAACCCCAGGGCCTGCAGTATTTGTCTTGCAGATAGCAGGGTTTTTGTGGCCACTTGTTTGAAGTAGGTTGTCAAATGAATTTGTTTCTCTGACGTGAGGTAAGCCAACTCGGAAGTTGTATTCAAGCTTGCTCCCAGGAATATAATTTGTTGACAGGGTACCAGTTGCGATTTATTTTCATTTATGGTGTATCCCAGACAAGTTAGAACCCTTTGTACAAAGGCCAGATGATTCAAAAGTATGTCCTGGCTTTCTGCCTGAATTAGACAATCATCCAGGTATGGGTATATTTAAATATTTCTTTGCCTGCAAAATGCAATAACTGGAGCTAGGCACTTTGTGAATACCCTGGGCGCAGTAGATAAGCCAAAGGGCAGTGCAGAGAACTGATAGTGCGTGTAGCCTGCTTTGAAGCGTAGGTATCTTCTGCAAGATTTCCTGATTGGGATGTGCACGTGTGGTTCTTTTAAATCTAGTGTTGCTAACCAGGCATCTTTGCCTTGCATAGGAAGTAATTGGTGAAGTCAGTATCTTGAATTTTGGAATCTCCAAAAAGGTTTTTAGAGTAGACAAGTCCAGGATAGGACACCATGAATTGTATTTTCTGGGTATCAGGAAAAGTCTCGAGTAGAAATCTTGTCCCTTTTCCTCTTCTGGTACCAGCTGAATAGCCCCCATGCTTAAGAGAGAAAGTACTTGCTTATGGGCCTCTGCCCACTGATTTGGGAGTAGGTCCAGCCACCCACTTGGTGTTGGCAATGTGTGAAAGTGAAATCTGTATCCCTTGGACACTATATTTAAAACCCATTTGTCCTGGGTAATGAGTTCCCAATTCTTTGCATGAAGAGCAATCTTTCCCCCCAAAGGGGCAGTCAGTTGATAAGTGCTCGGAAATTTTAAAAGGAAGTCATTGAGACAGTTTGCCATAGGGGGGAGTCTTATTATTCCCAGATTTGGAAGTGGAACCCCCCCACACTGCTTAGTTCTGTGTCCGCCCTGGGACTGAAACATGGGGGTTTTGCTGTGTCTGGGTTTGGCTTGGGAAGACCTGGAAGGGGCTGGAAAGGACCAATTCTTAGAGGGCCAGTGCCTACCAAATCTAGGAGGCTGAACTTGTAAAAAATCTTTAACAGTTTACACAGATTTAGCTTTATCTTCCATCTTTTTAAGAACGTCCTCAGCCTTGTTGCCAAACAGGCGGTCCTGATTTAAAGGAGTATCCAACAATTTAGCTTTAACATGATCAGGCAAAGATTGCTCCTTAAGCCAACCATGCCTTCTGAGCACAGACCCAGTAGCAGCAGCCCTGCAAGAGGCCTCTAATGAATCAAAACCACATTGTAAAGTATGTTTTCCAACTTGTTCAGCAGAATGCATTAAATCCAGTAATTCTTTATTTTCCACACAGTCAGGAATCAACATAATTTTCTGTTTAAGCAGTCCAATAACATGTTGCGGATACTTTAACATATGAAACTGGCAGTTTAAAGCCCTAATGGCCAAGGCTGCAGAAGTGTAAACCTTCTTACCCCATCTATCCAGCACCCTAGAGTCTCTATCAGAAGGGGTAGGATTTTTAGCAATAGAAGCCTTAATGCCCTTGGGCCCCTGTGAAATAGTCTCTGGATCTGCAAGAGGATGTTTAAAAAGGAACTTGTGGGACTCAGGGACCCTGTAGTATCTGTCAGGTTTTCTGGGAGCAGGAGGCAGGGAATCAGGGGCCAAAACAGATTCCGAAAAAGCATCATCAACAATGTCTAGTACAGGAGGAATAGCTAAAGGCCTATGCTGAGGTAGGAGAAGGAAATCCCCAAGCCTCTTTTTGATTCAGAAAAATCCTGGCTTTCCCAGTGGAAATGCTCCCTTAGAGTATGAAAGGTTTCACCAAAAGAAAAATCCTCAGGAGGGGAAGCAGAGGGAATGGAGTCCTCTGCATCAGAATCTTCAAAGGTAGATAAGGGCAAATCCAGATCATCAGAAGAATCAGAAAAAACAGAATCTAATCAGAAGATTCATAATCCACTTCAGTCCTAGGCATCTTAGAAGGGGGGGGGTTGGCTACCCCTGATTAGAGTTATTACATCTTCAGCCATTCTTATCATTTGTTTTTAGGCATGGATCGAGATTTAGGCCTAAGTAAAGAAGGAGGCATTGATTTAATATGCAAGTCCATAGGCCTGAATACACCCTCAGAAGCCGGTGCCTGCACAGCGGCTCCGGACCCATCCAAGGTAGAGATATCCGTGGGTTCCATAGTTGAAGCATCTCGCGGCATACTGGACTCCGAATGGGTCTCAGTAGAGGCCTGCGAATCAGAAGTAGTGGGTATCAGGGGCTGCGAATGCGCCTCACTGAGTACCGGTGAACAGGCAACTGGCTTAGGAGAAGCGTTGTCTGCAGTTTTGGACCTCGGCAGCCTGTCTCTGTCTTTATCTTTGCATTTTTTCGGAATTCCAGTAGTCGGATGGCTAACCAATGACATTTCTGGATAATTAAACTGAGAACCGAAATATTTAGAGGCGAAAATATACCAACGACGGACAGTGCGCTGATTAAATAAAGCACAAAACTGACAGCAAGGTACGTCATTGGTCAGGGCCTAGGGAAGAATACAGTACAAATGAAAATCTTTATGAGGTATTTGCTTTCCACAAGTAATGCAATTATTAACTTTTACTGACATCGGTAAGGAGCAAGAAAAGGTTTCCCCAACGGAGTGCTTAGCTTTAGTTGAAGACTTCGGTTATGAAACTCGAAAACTAAAATTTCAGGAGTCAGCCGACTGGCACTTGCGAACTGCTTCTGCTTCGGCCACCGCACGGCAAAAAAGACTGATGTAATGGCATCAGCTGCATGTTTTATACCCCTGACGACCTGATGTCATGGAAGAAGGGACAGCAACCGATGCAGGACCCAAGAATTTGTTAATAAGGCCGACTGAGGGCTACCTGCAAGCAGATAACCCCAAATGTAACGACTGCAACAGTGAAACATGAAGAACATCCATGTGGCAGCTTCCAAATGGAGTAAGCATCTAGGCCTTTGAAGAAAGTCCCTGAGGAGGCAACAGATCTGATGGGCCTTAATGGAAAATAAGGATTTTCCAGGAAAATCAAAACACAACAGCCTTAGAGATCCATGTACAAATAGTTAGTTTAGAAACTGGCAAACCCAGAGCCCTGGGATGAAAGAACACAAAAGGTTGATCAGACTTCCTAATAGACTTAGTTTTGTCAAGGTAAAACCTAAGTTGTCTGTGTACATCTAAGGAATGCAGAATCCTCTCACTAGGGGGACTGAGGTGAGGGGAAGAAAGTAGACAACTGGATAGACTGATTAAGGGACAGCTCATTCACCACTTTAGGCATGACGGATGGATTAGTCCTCAAAGATTGCTCTGTCCTTGTGGAAAACTAAAAAGAGGGGCAAAGCCATCAATGCCTGAAATTCAGAGACCCTCCTAGACTACTTGGACTACTGTTTTCCATGTACAAAACTTTAGAGAAGCAGAGGCCACTGGCTCAAAGGGGGCCTGAGTAAGCTTCTGTAACACACAGTTAGGATCCCAAGGAGGAGGAACTGATTTCTTCAGAGATTTCATGTGTAGGATGCCTTTAAGAAAAAGCTTCACCTCTAGCCTGGAAGCTAAGTGGGTGTTAATGGCAAGCAAGCAGACAAGGCAGAGAGTACGGTTGTGTACACTTACCATAAATGTAGATGTTAGAGTGTATTCAATGTTGCAGTCATCACACTTGGATTATCCTGCCAGAGGTAGCCCTCAGTCAGCCTGTATACCAGAGGCTTAGTATTTCTGCGTCAGTTGCTGTTGCTCCAGGACTGACGTCAGGTCGTCAGTGGTATAAAAACAGGCAGCCAACACCATTACATCAGTATTTCTTGCCCCAAATGTCAGGAGCCCCCAAATAGGGAGCTAGGTTATGGTGGAATAACACCATTAGTAGAAAGTAAATACCAAATAGCACTGTAGTGAGGAAGAGGGAGAGAGAGAGACAAGGGGGATGGAGGGTGGGAGACCAGGACTGCAACAGTGAATACACTGGAACATCTACATTTATGGTAAGTGTACACAAATGTACTATGTTCTTCATGTTTCACTGCTGCAGCCATCACACTTGGGTTGATTTCCAAAGCTAAAGAAATGGTTGGAGGCAGTCAAGAAAAGTTGGGGCTGGCTAGTATGCCCTGCAGGAGTGCAGTTGCAAAGCCTGCCCTGGATTTGGAAAAGATAGGCAGGTGGTAATGCTTGGTAAAGATATGAGCAGAACTCCATATTTCAGCCTCCAGGATGTCCCTGGTAGGGACCCCTCTGAGAAAAGTTGCAGAGGTGGAAGTTGCCCTAGTGAAATGTGTTCTGACCCCCTGTGGGGGTGGTTTCCCGTGGTGTTTATAACAGAAATGGATACAGTGTGCTATCCATTTGGAAATGGTTTGTTTTGATACGGCCTTGACTTCTGCCGCAAAACTTACTAGTAACTGGTCAGATGTCCTAAAGGGCTTATTCCTATCCAGGTAGAATCTGAGCTGTCTGTGCACATCTAAAGAGGCAGGATCCTTTCCTTCTTATTTTGAGGATTAGGGAAAAAGGTGGGCAAATGAATAGATTGGTTGAGAGCCACACTGGACACCACTTTAGGCATGAAAGTTGGGTTAGTCCTGAGGGAGACCCTGTCAGCATGAAAAATTATGTTCCACAGCCATGAGTGCTTGTAGCTCAGACACTCTTCTAGCTGAAGTGATGGCCAGAAGCAAGGCTGTTTTCCAAGAGAGGAATTTTAACTCTGCTGAAGCTGCAGGTTCAAAGGGGGATAGCGTGAGCTTTTCCAACACAAAGTTAAGGTCCCAAGCAGGAGTAGGGGCTCTTCTGGGTAGCCTTAAGTTGTTAGCCCCTCTAAGGAACTGCTTGAAGAGAGGGTGTGAAAAGAGAGGTGGCTCTGTGCTGTGATGAGCAGAGATGGCAGAGACATGGATTTTAATAGAAGAGAAGGATAGGCCCCTGTGAAGTAGGTCTGTTAGATAATCCAGGATGAGAGGTAAGGAGGGCTGTGCTGGTTCAGCTCCTTTAGCCTGGATCCAGGAACAATGCCTTTTCCACTTGGCAACACAGGATTTTCTAGTACTGGGTCACTGGCTTCACGTACAACATCCAGGACTTGCTTGCTTAGGCTAGCCACCGGAGGAGAGGTCAAGGAATAAGCCAGGCTGCGAGGTTCAGGGATTGCAATTGTGGATGCAAGAACTCTCCCTTATGCTGGGTCAGGAGAGTTGGAATCTGAGGGAGGTGCCATGATTGCAACAGTGACAGACTGCACAGTAGTGGGTACCAGTGTTGGCATGGCCAGTCTGGGGCAATCAGGACTGCCCTTGGTCTTTCTTCCCTTATTTTGAGTAATACTCTTGTAAGAAGAGGCAGAGGGGGAAATGCATAGATCGAGAGGTTTACCCATTGGAAGGATAGGCCATCCACTTTCCAGGCCTTGTTGTGAGGTTCCCTGGTGCAGAATTTGCTGAGTAGGTGGTTGTTGTGAGAGGCAAATAGGTCCACCTTCGGGGCACCCCATTTCTGGGTTACAAGGCTGGAGGTGTTGTGGTTTAATTGCCACTCATGTGGGTCTAGGAGATTTCTGCTTAAGTTGTCTGCCAAATAGTTTTGGTTGCCTGGCAGGAATTGTGCTAGCAGGTGAATATGCATGGCTGAAGCAGTGTGCCAAAGGGTCATGGCTAGCCTACAGAGTGGGTTCCTCCCTGCTTGTTGATGTACCACATCACTGTGGTGTTGTCTGTTTTGATTAGTACAGGCCCCGGAGAGAGTAGGGGTCTGAAAGCTGTCAGAGCATGCTGAACAGCTAGCATCTCTTTTTGGTTGATGTGCAGATTAATTTGATTTGGGATCCAGTGGCCCTGAATGCACCTGCTGTCCAGGTGTGCACCCCAGGCATAGTCTGATGCATCTGTGGTTAGGGTCTGGGCGGCGTGGGGTTGTGAAAAGGGAAGTCCCTTGCTGTTGTTGCATGCTGCTGCCCACCAAAGAAAATCTTTCCTTAAACAAGGTATCATAGGTATAATAGTTTCCAGGTCCTGAGAATGTTGACACCAAAGGCTTTTTAAGTACCACTGAAGTTTCCTCATATGCAGTCTGGCATATGGAATTAGTAGAATACAGGAGGCCATGAACCCTTGAGCTTGCAGGATTTTCCTTGCAGATAAATGGGTTCTGGTGGCCAGTTGAGAGAATTAGCCTGTCAAAAAGGCTTGTTTTTCTGAAGTAAGGAATGCCATCTGGGATGCTGTGTCCAGGCTTGCTCCCAAGAATACAAGTTTCTGACTGGGGACTAGTTTGGATTTCTTTTTGTTTATAGTGTACCCCAGTGATGTCAGTACATCCTTTACAAATGTCAGGTGCTGCAACAGCTTTTCCTGACTGTCTGACTGAATCACGCAGTTGTCCAAGTAGGGGTAAATTTGAATATTTCTTTGTCTGCACTAAGCAATGGCTGGAGTCAGGCATTTTGTGAAAACTCTGGGAGCAGTGGATAATCCAAAGGGAAGTGCAGAGAACTGATAATGCATAGATCCTGCACTGAAACATAGATATTTCCTGCAAGAGTCTCTGATTGGGATGTGCAGATAGGCCTCTTTTAGGTCTAGGTGGCTAACCAGGCATCTTTGGCTAGCATAGGAAGAAGCTGCTGGAGGGTGAGCATTTTGAATTTTGGTACCACCAGGAAGGTGTTTAGAATGGATAGATCTAGGATTGGCTGCCAGGTGCCCTCTTTTCTGGGTACCAGGAAAAGTCTGGAATAGAAACCTTGGCCTATCTGGTCTGCAGGAACAGGATGGAGTGCCCTCATAGAGAGCAGGGAATGAACTCGGTTTTGTGTCTCTGCCCACTGGTTTGGAGGATGATCTAGGAACCCTGTTGGGGTTTGACAGTGTGTGGAAATAACATTTGTACCCCTGGGACATTATGTTGAGGACCCATCAATTGTTGGTGATGGAGGCTCAGTTTTTTTGCATGGGAGGCAAGTTTTCCCCCTTGGGACACAAGCAGGTGGGCAGAGGTAAGAGATGGAGTTGAAAAGTCATTGTGAATTCTTTCCATAAGGGGGTGGCTTAGCACTCCCTGTTTTAGAAG
Source organism: Protopterus annectens (assembly GCF_019279795.1). Taxonomy (NCBI): domain Eukaryota; kingdom Metazoa; phylum Chordata; order Ceratodontiformes; family Protopteridae; genus Protopterus; species Protopterus annectens. The sequence goes on along the minus strand of NC_056746.1, from coordinate 1,034,949,747 downwards.
TGGAGGTACTCCACGGCTTAGATCTCTGCATTCCCTGGGACTGCTGTCTGGGGGGGGTCTGCTTCCCCTAGGTCTAGTCTAAGCCGGTCTAGAGGGGGCTGGAAAGGACCAGTGTTTTGTGGGGCAATGCCTACTGAATCTCGGAGGCTGGACTTGCAAAAAGTCTTTAACTGTCTGCATAGATTTAGCTTTTTCTTCCACCTTTTTTAAAATCTCCTCTGCCATGGTGCCAAACAGATTGTCTTTGTTCAGTGGTGCATCCAATAATTTTGATTTGACATGGTCTGGCAAGGTCTGTTCCTTGAGCCAAGCAAGCCTTCTAATTACAGAATCTGTAACTGCTGCCCTGCAGGATGTTTCTAGGGCATTAAACATTGCAGGGTATGCTTAGTAACTTGGCTTGCAGAATGCATAAACTCCTGTAATTCTTTATTTTCTGCACCGTCTGGAAAGGTAGATCATTTTTGTTTAATAAGTTCCAGAGTATGTTGCTGGTATTTCAGCAGGTGGAACTGACAATGTAATGCTCTAATGGCAAGAGTTGCAGAGGTGTGTGTGTGTATGTGTGTATATATATATATATATATATATATACATTTTTTTATATATATATATATATATATATATATACATTTTTTTTTTTTTTACCCCATCTGTCTAAAGCTCGGGAATCCCTGTCTGAAGGGGTGGGATTCTTAGCTGTGGTTGCTTTTATTCCTTTAGGTCCTTAGGAGATGACCTCTGGGTCAGCAATAGGATTTTTGAAAATAAATTTGTGTGAGTCGGGGACTCTCTAATACCTGTCAGGTTTCCTGGGAGCAGGAGGTAGAGTACCAGGAGTTAAACTGGATTCCAAGAAAACATCATCCACAACATCCAGAACAGGAAGAACAGCTAAGGGTCTGTGCTGTGGTAAATCTAAAAATTCCCCGAATCTCTTTTTGGACAGAGGATAATCCTGGCATTCCCAATGGAAATGCTGTCTCAAGGTATGTAGGTTTTTCACCAAAAAAAAAAATCCTCTGGAGGACAGGCAGAAGGAATGGATTCCTCTGGATCTGAATCCTCAAACAGATAAGGGCATGTCTTCATAATCAGAAACCTCAGAGTCGTCGGACTCTTGGTTAGATAAAACTGCTGGGGACAAGTCTCTTTTTTTTAGAAGGGGCAGGCTGGCTTCCCCTAATCAGCATGATAAGGTCTTCTGCCAATTTAAGTATTTGAGATTGAAGCATGGAAGCAGGTGCTTGAGCTTGGGTCATCGGTTTTTTAGGTGTAGTTCGTACCCTGGGCCTTAGAAACTCGGTAGTTTTAGAAAGAACCATGCGAAAGAAGTCATCAGTTTGTGTCGAATATTGATACTGCAAAGAACTTCCTCGGAAACTGGTGCCTGCATAGCGGCTCCAGACCAATCCAAGGTAGAGACATCCACAGGTTCCATAGTCAAAGAAGAGTCTCGCGGCATACCAGACTCCGAACGGGTCTTGGTAGCGGTCTGTGAATCCATAGATGCGGGCATTAGGGACTGTGAAAGCGCCTCACTGAGTGCCGGCGAACTGGCGACTAGCTTAACGGAAGCGTCGTCGGCAGTTTTGGACCTGTGCGGTCTGTCTCTGCCTTTATCCTTACGTTTTTTCAGAAGATCGGTAGTTGGATGGCTTACCTAAGCTATTTTGGAATACAGAGATAGAGAGCAAAAGTATTTAGCTACGATAAGGGCCCGCCGACATATAGTTCTGGAGTTGAACACAGCACAAAACTGACAGCGAGGAACGTCATGGTCTGGGCCTAAACAAGTGACACAGTAAGAATGGAAATCTCAGTGTGGAATTTGCTTTCCAGAGGCGAGACAATTGTTAACTTTTTCTGACATCGGTTAGAGCAAAAAAAAGGATCCCTAATGGGGTAATTAGCTTTAGAAGACTTCAACTTCAATTTTGGAAATGAAAACTCAGGTAGAGGCCGACTGGCACTCGTACAAACTGCTTTTGTTTTGGGCTCCTTGGCAAGAAAGACTGATGTAATAGCGTTGGCTGCCTGTTTTTATACCACTGATGACCTGACGTCAGTCCTGGAGAGACAGCAACCAAAGCAAAAATACTAAGCCTCTGGTATTCGGGCCACCCCTGATAACCCAAGTGTGATGACTGCAACAGTGAAACACGAAGAACATCAGTAGAATGACTGAGGAATAGGAAAGACCACTGTTAAGCAACTCACCCAGGTAAGAAAGCACTAAAGGAATATCCGCAAAGAGAGGATTCTCTCTTCTTTTTTGGCACCAGATAGAAAATCTTCTCCACTTGGAAATGTAAGATTTTTTAGTATTGGGTTTCCTGGCCTCCTGCAAAACCAGAAGCATGTCCTTAGAAAACAGGTGCCTGAAAGGGATCAAAAGTTAACACCCACAAGGTCATTTGCAGAGTTGACAGATGTGAGTGAATCAAGGATCCCATGTCCTGAGTGAGCAGGTCCACCTGGTGAGGTAACGTAGTGATGACCCTTGGCTAATTGCAAAAGAGGAGGGAACCAGTGTTGTCTTGGCCAAAAGAAGGTCACTTGTAAGATTTTTTTTTTTTTTTTTTTTCTGCAGAATTTAACAGGACTTTTTGAATTAAAGGGAAGTGGGGGAATGCATAAAGAAACATCCCTTTCCATGAGAAGGATGATGAGTATCCACCTTCCGTTGTCTGCTCAGAGGGGAGGCAAAGAGGTCCACTTCTGGAGCACCCCACTGGTGAACTAGATGCAGGAAGACATCCCTGTGAAGCATCCACTCATGGGATTGTGTCATGGATCTGCTTAATGCATCTGCCACTGAGTTCTGAGTAGAGGGGAGGTGTACAGCATGCAGTGTCACTTTGTATTGAACAGCCAGTTCATATGCTTTGATGGCCAGGTGACAAAGAAGATATCATTCTGTGTCCCCCTGCTTGTTTATGTACCAAAGGACAATGGTATTGTCTGTGAGAATCCTGAGGGGTCCTGGCAAGAATAAAGGATGAAAGGTCTGCAAGGCTAGAATCAGAGCCCTCATCTCTCTGATGTTGCTGTGCTCCCTCTTTTGAGAGGGTGACCAAAGACCCTGTACCTTCCTAGAAACAAAGGTTGCTCCCCAACCTAAATTCGAGGCATCTGTGAAAAGCTGCTGAGCAGGCTGAGGTACCTGAAGTGGTAGGCCAGGGTATTGACCGAGTTACTGCATCCACGAACTTAGCTCTGCCTTCAAGCAGAGAAGAGGAGGAATCAAGACATCTAAAGGATGAGAATGTTGGGACCAAACTTTCTTTAGAAACCACTGGAACTTTCTCATGTGCAATTCTGCAAAAGGCAGCATGTGGACTGTGGAGGCCATGAACCCCAGCAGTCTTAGCAACTTCCTGGCCGTGATGGAAGGAAGGGGCAAAAGAGACTATGTACACTATGAGAAAAAATGCTTTTTCTGAAAGGAGAAAAAAACATCAAGTCTATCTGGAATATGCACCCCAGGAATATGAGATCCTGACTTGACTTTTAATTTATTGAGAAACCTAGGCCCTGCAGATAAGGAATAACTAGGTCCAGGTGTTAAGAGTAACAGGTCTGGACTGCTGGCCAGAAAAAGCAGATTGTCTAAGTAGGGGGGAAACTTGAAGCCCTTTCAGCCATAGGGAATGGCTGGGGCTAGACACTTTGTGAATACCCTTGGAGCAGTGGAAAGACCAAAAGGCAAGGCAGAAAAAGTACAGTTGTGTACACTTACCATAAATGTAGATGTTCAAGTGTATTCACTGTTGCAGTCATTACATTTGGGTAATCTGCTGGCAGGTTGTCCTCAGTCGGCCTGAATTCCAAAGTCTTGGGTCTTGTGTCAGTTGCTGTCTCCTCTTCCAAGACGTCAGGTCGCCAGGGGTATAAAACATGCAGCCGACGCCATTTTCTTTAGTTTTTCTTGCCACTGATGTCAGATGCCCCCAAAAAGGTAGCAAATTTATATATATATATATATATATATATATATACACACATGCATCAAAATAAACTTTACCTTCATCTACAAGCAAATACACCACATAGGTTGTAGAAGATAGAGAAGGAAAGATAAATTTCAGAAAGACAGGGGGATGGCGGGTGGGTAACCTGGACTGCAACAGTGAATACACTCGAACATCTACATTTATGGTAAGTGTACACAACTGTACTATGTTCTTCATGTTTCACTGTTGCAGTCATTACATTTGGGTAGAATCCCAAAGCTATGGTTGGGAGGCTGGAGCTAAACAGCATTAGGTGCGGCTATAAGGCCCTGCAGAACTGCAGTGGCAAAGCCTGCCCTGGACTTAGAGTAAAGAGGCAAATGGTAATGCTTTGTAAAGGTGTGAACAGAACTGCAAGTAGCAGCTGCTAGAATGTCTTTGGTTGGTACTCCTCTGAGAAATGCTGCTGAAGTAGCTGCAGCTCTGGTGGAATGAGACCTAATGTTCTTGGGCACAGGTTTACCATGGTGTAAGTAGCAGAAACGGATGCAGTGGTTTATCCACTTTGAAATTGTCTGCTTTGAAATAGCATTTCCTTCTGATCTTGCAGCATATGATACTAGTAATTGCTCAGATTTTCTTAGAGCTTTAATCCTGTTCAAGTAGAATCTTAGCTGTCTGTGTACGTCCAAGGAAGGCAGAATTCTCTCCCCCTTGTTCTGCGGATTTGGATAGAAAGTTGGCGGATGAATTGTTTGGTTAAGGGCCACACTGGAAACCACCTTAGGCATAAAAGTAGGATTTGTCCTCAGAGACACCCTGTCTGGGTAAAATATGATAAAAGGCTCTATAGCCATGAAGGCCTGTAGCTCTGAGGCTCTTCTTGCTGAAGTAATTGCTAGCAGCAGAGCAGTTTTCCATGATAAGAACTTTAGATCAACGGTAGCAGCTGGTTCAAATGGAGGTAGGGTGAGCTTTTCCAACACACAATTGAGGTCCCATGCAGGTAATGGTGATCTTCTAGGATGCCTTAAATTTTTGGCTCCTCTAAGATACTGCTTTAGTAAAGGATGTGAAAAGATTGGTGGCTCTGTATTGTAATGAGCCAAAATTGCAGAGGCATGGATTTTGATTGATGAGAAAGATAGGCCTTTGTCAAGCATCTCAGTTAAGTATTGTAATATCTGAGGAATATTTGGTTCTGCTTTATCAGTTCCTTCTGCTTGACTCCAAGCACATAATCTCTTCCATTTGTCAGCATAACATTTTCTAGTACTAGGCCTTCTGGCTTCCAAAATGACATCCATCACAGCTTTACTGAGAGGTGTTGTTTGTATGATTACCTGATTAGCCGTGCTGCCAGGTTCAGGGTTTGTAGTTGATTGTGCAGGATCTGATTGTTTTGCTGGGACAGTAGTTGTGGTCTTTGAGGCAAGGTCCAAGCTGGGTATTGAGACAAGTTCCTTAGGATTGGGTACCAGTATTGGCAGGGCCAGTCCGGGGCAATTAATATCATCTTTGGCTTTTCTTGTCTGACTTTTAGGAGGACCTTGGGTAGAAGAGGCAGAGGAGGAAAGGCGTAAACAAACAGGTTTTTCCATCTGAAGGATAGGGCGTCCACTTTCCATGCTTGTCTGTGATAAGTCCTTGTGCAGAATCTTTTCAATTGACAATTTTGAGGAGAAGCAACTAGATCTATGTCTGGGCTCCCCCATTTCTCTGTCATCATGCTGAAGACTTGTGGATTTAGTTTCCACTCGTGAGGATCCATAAGGTTTCAGCTTAAATCGTCTGCCAGAGTGTTTTGTTTTCCTGGCAGGAATTGAGCTTGAAGATGTATTTGGTGGGTCAAAGTTGTGTTCCACAGTGCCATGGCTAATCTGCAAAGGGGGTATGAGTGTGTGCCCCCTTGCTTGTTTATATACCACATGACTGCGGTGCTGTCCATCTTTATCAGTAGTTGTCCTGGATGAAGTAAGTCCTTGAAGGCTGTTAGGGCATTTTGAACAGTTAGCATCTCTTTCTGGTTGACATGCAGATGCATTTGTTTTGGTGCCCATAAGCCCTGAATGCATCTTCCTGCCATGTGGGGCCCCCAGGCATAATCTGATGCATCTGTTGTTAAGGTTTGGCTGGCAGGGGGTAGAGTGAAGGGCAGTCCCATGTTTTGGTGACATGCCTTTGCCCACCATAGAAACTCCTGTTGCAGGCAGGGAATGAGAGGAATCATTGTTTCCAGACTGTGTGAATACTGACTCCATAAACATTTTACGTACCATTGAAGTTTCCTCATATGCAGTCTTGCATATGGAAATAATAGAATGCAGGATGCCATGAAGTCCAGAGCCTGCAGAATTTGTCTTGCAGGAGACTGGGTTTTTGTTGCCATCAGTTTGAAGTAAGTAGTCAGTTGCCTTTGCTTGTCTGGCGCGAGATAAACCATCTGGGCAGTTGTATTCAAGCTTGCACCCAGGAATGTTATCTTTTGAGAGGGTACCAGTTGTGATTTATTTTTGTTTATTGTGCACCCTAGGCATGTTAGAAGCCCTCTCACAAACGCCAGATGTCGAAGAAGAGTGTTCTTGTTCTCTGCTTGAATGAGACAGTCCTCTAAGTAAGGATAGATTTGTATACTTCATTGTCTGCAAAATGCAATTACTGGTGCCAGGCACTTTGTAAAGACCCTGGGTGCAGTGGATAAGCCAAAGGGCAGTGCAGAGAATTGGTAATGCATTAAGCCAGCCTTGAATCTGCGGTATCTTCTGCATGATTGTCTTACTGGGACATGCAGGTATGCCTCTTTTAGGTCTAAAGTCACCAGCCAAGCATTTCTGCCCAGCATGGGCAGAAGCTGCTGCAAAGTCAGCATTTTGAATTATGGAATGTCCAGGTATGTGTTCAAAATCGATAAATCCAGTATTGGCCGCCAGGCATTGTCCTTTCTGGGTACCAAGAACAGTCTTGAGTAAAAACCTTGTCCTTTTTCCTGTTCTGGTACCGTCTGAATGGCCCCCATATCCATGAGGATGTTACCTGCTTCTGTGCCTCTGCACATTGATTTTTTTGGCAGATCTGGCCAACCATTTGCCATTGGCAGAGTGTGGACATGGAATCTGTATCCCTGTGATACAATGCTTAGTACCCACTTGTCCTGGGTTATTAACTGCCAGTTTTGAGCAAAAAGTACTAATTTTCCACCTATGGGTGCTGCCAAAAGATAAGTGCTTGGTGTAGGCAGAGGGAAGTCACTGGGATTGCTTTCTGTAGGTTTGGACTTTATCCCTCCAGATTTGGAGGTGGAAGCGCCCCATTGCTTTGACCTGTATGAATCTTGCGCCTGGTATCTGGAACCCTTAGGGCATCTGGGTTTGCTCCTATGAGCTCTGTCTGACACAGGAAAGGACCAATTTTTTGTAGGCCAGTGCCTACTGAATCTTGGTGGCTGCACTTTTAAAAAATCTTTAACAGTTTGAATAGACTTAGCTTTGTCTTCCATTTTCTTTAGAACATTTTCTGCCTTAATACCAAACAGTGAATCATGCTGTAAAGGTGCATCTAGCAATTTAGCTTTAACATGATCACGCAAATTTTGTTCCTTTAACCAGGCATGCCTCCTAATCACAGATCCAGTGACTGCGGCCCTGCAGGAGGCCTCTAAGGAATCAAAACCACATTGCAAAATATGCTTTCCTACTTGTTCAGCTGCATGCAATAATTCCTGCAATTCTTTGTTTTCTGCACATTCTGAAATCAACATCATTTTCTGTTTCAGTAATCCCATAACATGTTGCTGGTACTTAATTATATGAAATTGATAGTTTAAGGCCCTGATTGCCAAGGTTACAGATGTATAAACCTTTTTTCCCCATCTGTCTAGTGCCCTTGAATCTCTGTCAGAGGGTGTAGGATTTTTTGCTGTTGAGGCCTTAACTCCCTTTGGACCCTGTGAAATAGTTTCAGGATCAGCAGCAGGGTTTCTAAATAAAAATGTATGCGAGTCAGATACACTGTAATATCTGTCAGGCTTACTGGGAGCCGGAGGTAGAGTGTCAGGGGTCAAGCTTGACTCCGTAAATACATCATCCACAATGTCCAAAACAGAGGGGATGGCTAAAGGCTTGTGTTGAGAGAGAAGGAGGAAATCTCTCAGCCTCTTTTTTGATTCTGAGAAATCTTGACTCTCCCAGTGAAAATGCTCCCTCAAAGTATGCATGGTTTCTCCAAATGAATAATCCTCAGGAGGAGATGCAGATGGAAATAGACTCCTCAGCATCAGAATCCTCATAGGGAGGTAAAGACAATTCCTGATTAGAAGAGGAATCAGAAGAAATAGAAACCTGATCTGAATATTCATAATCAGTGTCTTCCCTAGGCCTCTTATCTGGTGGGGGATGGGTACCCCTGATCAAGGTAATAAGGTCTTCAGCCATTTTGATCATCTGTTTTTTAGGCATAGAGGCCTGTGCAAGTGGCTCATGTGTCAGTTTTTTAGTTTTAAAAATTGCTTTTGTCTTTGGTTTTGCAGCTGTCAGTTTGATATGGAAATGTTGAGGTCTGAATACACCCTCAGAAGCCGGTGCCTACTCAGCGGCTCTGGACCCATCTGAGGGAGATACATCCGTCAGTCCAATACCTTGAGTATCTTGCGGCATGCCGGACTCCACATGGGTGTCGGTAGAGGCCTGCGACTCGAAGGTAGTGGTTATCAGGGGCTGCGAAAGCAACTCACTGAGTACCGGCGAACCGGCGACTGGCTTAGGAGAAGCTTCGTCGTCGGTTTTGGATCTCGACTGCCTTTCTCTGTCCTTTTCTTTGCATTTTTATGCACTCCGGTAGTCAGATTGCTATCTGACATTTCTGTGTAGTTAAATCTGTTTCCAAAATACTTTGATGCAAAAATATACCGACGCTTAATAGTGCGTTGGTTAAATCTAGCACAAAACTGACAGCTAGGCACGTTGTGATCAGGACCTAAGCAAGGAATACAGTAAAAATGGAAATCCGTATGAGGTATTTGCTTCCCACAAGTAATGCAATTATTAACTTTTTCTGACATCAGTAAAAAGCAAGAAAAAAGTTTCCCCAACGGGGTACTTAGCTTTAGTAAAGACTTCGGTTCTGAAACTCAAACTTGAATTTTTCAGTAGTCGGCTGACCGGCACTTGCAAAAATGCTTCTGCTTCGGGCACAGCGTGGCAAGAAAGACTGAAGAAAATGGCGTTGGCTGCATGTTTTATACCCCTGACGACCTGACATCATGGAAGAGGAGACACAAGACTTTGGAATTCAGGCTGACTGAGGGCAACCTGTCAGCAGATTACCCAAATGTAATGAACTGCAACAGTGAAACATGAAGAAAGTACAGTTTTGTACCTACCATAAATGTAGATGTTCGAGTGCTCATACAGCTGCAGCCATTACAGATGGGTTATCCTGCCATCAGGCGGGTCCTCGGTCGGCCAAATTCCAAAGTCTAAGTCCGGCGTCGGTTGTCGTCGCTTCTTCCCTGACGTCAGTGCGGCAGGGGTATAAAAGAGGCAGCAGACGCCATCTTCTTCAGTTTTTCTTGCCCCAGATGTCAGGTGCCCCCAGAAGGAAGGCAAAACATAAATTTATGTAATCATGCAATATAGAATAATCAAAAAACAGTAGTTGCAAGCAAATGCACCATAAAAGAATACCCCAAATAGGTTGTATGAGAAGGTGTTTGTCATAAGGCCTGTCCTAAGAGGGGACAGAGGGGGGGTAACCTGGACTGCAGCTGTATGAGCACTCGAACATCTACATTTATGGTAGGAACAAAACTGTACTATGTTCATCGTGCATACAGCTGCAGTCATTACAGATGGGAAGAATCCCAAAGCTAAGTAGGGGTGGCAGGCACAAAGTGGAATTAGGAGTAGCAAGGATGCCCTGCAGGACTGCTGTGGCAAATCCCGCTCTAGAATTAGAGTATAGTGGAAGGTGATAGTATTTGGAGAAGGTGTGCACTGAACTCCAAGTGGCTGCTTCCAAAATGTCCTTGGTAGGAACCCCCCTGAGGAAAGCTGCAGAGGTAGCTGTGGCCCTGGTGGAGTGGGATCTGATGCTTGTAGGCACAGTTTTCCCATGAAATGAGTAACAAAAGCGTATGCAGTGGGCTATCCATTTTGAGATTGTCTGCTTGGAAATAGCCTTTCCTTGAGCACCTGTAGCATAGGACACAGAGTTGCTCGGATTTCCTGAATGGCTTTGTCCTGTCCAAATAATAATGAAGCTGTCTGTGAATATTCAAGGAATGCAGTAGTCTTCCCCCTTTGTTTTGTGGATTAGGATAAAAGGTAGGTAAGTGGATAGTCTGATTCAAAGCTACACTGGATACTACCTTTGGCATAAAGGTAGGGCTGGTTCATAAGGAAACTCTGTCCTGATGGAAAATGATGAAAGGTTGCACAGCCATGAGGGCCTGTAGCTCCGAAACCCTGCGTGCTGAGGTGATAGCCAGAAGAAAGGCTGTTTTCCATGACACGTATTGTAGTTCTGTTGAAGCAGCTGGCTCGAAGGGAGGAAGGGTCAGCTTTTCCAATACGAAGTTGAGGTCCCAAGCAGGGACTGGTGGTTTCCTTAGGGGTTTTATATTCTTTGCCCCTCTGAGGAACTGTCTTAAGAGAGGATGAGAGAATAGAGGAGGATCTGTGTTGTATTGTGCTGAAATGGCTGAAGCATGGATTTTGATGGAGGAGAAGGAAAGTCCACTGTTTAACATCTCAGCTAGGTACTGTAAAATTTGAGGTAAATCTATTACCCAAGGATTCTGGCCCTTTTCTTGATTCCAGGCACAAAAGCGTTTCCATTTGGCGGAGTAGGCTTTTCTAGTAGAAGGTCTTCTGGCCTCCAAGATGACATCCTGCACCTCCTTGGAGAGGAGGGTCTGTTGGGAAATCAAGGAATTCTCCATGCAGCTAGATTTAGAGTTTTGAGATGGCTGTGAAGAGTCTTGTAGTTGTGCTGGGACAACAGAAGAGGGACTAGAGGTAGGATCCATGGTGGGGAATGTGTCAGGCTCTTCAGGAGCGGATACCAGTGTTGTCTTGGCCAATCTGGAGCAATGAGAATCATTTTCGGCCTCTCTGCTCTGGCTATTAATAAAACTTTGGGCAGCAGAGGAAGAGGCGGAAAGGCATAGACTGTCAACGTTGTCCAATTGAAAGAAAGTGCGTCCACTTTCCAGGCCTGTGGATGATAGGTCCTTGAACAAAACATTTTCAACTGGTAATTTCTGTGGGTAGCAAAGAGATCTATGTCTGGCTGTCCCCATGCCTGAGTTATCTTTGTGAAAACTTGAGGATGCAACTTCCATTCGTGTGGATCTGTCATATTTCTGCTTAGGCTGTCTGCCAGTGTGTTTTCCTTCCCTGGCAGGAATTGTGCCTGTAGTTGAATTTGCAATTCCAGTGCTGTGTTCCATAGGGTCATGGCTTGCCTGCACAGGGGGTATGAATGAGTTCCCCCATTTGTTTATGTACCACATCACTGTGGTGTTGTCTGTCCTTATCAATAGCTGGCCTGGATGCAGTAGGTCTTTGAAGGCCATAATAGCATTTTGCACGGCTAGCATTTCCTTTTGGTTGATGTGTAGGTGCTTCTCTTTTTGGGACCATTTTCCCTGAATGCACTGATTTGTCATGTGTGCCCCCCAGGCGTAGTCTGAGGCATCTGTTGTGATGATTTGAGTTGCTTGAGGTACACAGAAAGGGAGACCTATGTTTCTTTGGCATGCTTGAACCCACCACAGAAATTCCTTTTGAAGGCATGGAATGAGTGGTATAATTGTTTCCAAGCTGTGGCTGTGTTGAGACCATAAGTTTTTTCGGTACCATTGAAGTTTCCTCATATGCAGCTTTGCACATGGGATTAGTAGGATGCAAGATGCCATGAATCCCACAGCCTGCAGGACTTTCCTTGCAGTCAGCCTGGTGAAGGTTGCCATTTTGCTCAAGTATTGAGACAGTTGCCCATGTTTGTCTGGCGTGAGGTAGGCCATCTGGGTGTTTGTATTCAAGCTGGCACCCAGGAAAATTATTTGTTGAGAGGGTATTAGTTTTGATTTCTTTTTGTTGACTGTGTATCCCAGAAAGTTCAACAGTTTTATTACAAACGCCAGGTGTTTCAGAAGTATGTCTTTGCTGTCCGCTTGGATCAGGCAGTCGTCCAGATATGGGTAGATTTGTATTCCTTGTAGTCTGCAGAAGGCGATTACTGATGCCAGGCATTTCATAAACACTCTGGGTGCAGTAGATAAGCCAAAGGGCAATGCAGAGAATTGATAATGGGTTGAACCTGCAAGAAATCTGAGGTATCTTCTGCAATCTTGTCTGATAGGGACATGCAGGTATGCCTCCTCGAGGTCAAATGTTACCAGCCAAGACTCCTTGCCCAGCATGGGAAGAAGCTGCTGTAATGTGAGCATCTTGAATTTTGGTACCTGTAAATATGTGTTTAGGATGGATAGGTCTCCAATCTTTGTCTTTCCTTGGTACCAGGAATAGTCTGGAATAAAACCCTTGACCTTGTTCTTTTGCAGGTACCTCTTGAATCGCTTTCATGTCCATGAGAGCTGAAATTTGTTTTTGTGCCTCTGCCCTTTGATTTTGTGGCAGGTTTGGCATGCCTCTCATTTTTGGAAGGGTGTGAAAGTGGAACCTGTAGCCTCTGTCTATAATGTCCAGAATCTATTTGTCTTTTGTAACGATATGCCAATTTTTTGAGAATAATGCCAGTTTTCTGCCCAAAGGTGCTGCCATTAAAGCTTTGCTTGGCAGGTAAAGCAGGAAGTCATTGTGTCCGTTTTCTAAATGACTGTGATCCATCTTCTCCACCTTCTGGGGTTGGTGTTTGCCACTGTCTGGCTCTGAAAGATCCTTGAGGTTGCCCTCTACCCCTTGGGCACCTGTATCTGCCCCTTTGAGGTCTGTCCGAGGCTGGAAAGGACCAATTTTTTGAAGGCCAGTTTCTGCTGAAACGTGGAGGTTGTACCTGCAGGAAATCTTTCACTGTTTGCATTGATTTCGCTTTTTCCTCCATTTTCTTTAGTACCTCCTCAGCTTTAACACCAAACAATACATCTTTTTGAAGAGGTGCATCTAATAATTTAGCTTTGACAAGATCTGGTAAGGCTTACTCTTTGAGCCAAGCATGTCTACGTATAACAGACCCCGTAACAGCAGCTCTACATGAGGCCTCTAAAGCATCAAAACCACACTGCAAGGTATGTTTACCCACTTGCTCTGCATCATGCAACAAATCCTGCAACTCTTTTAAATCTGGTTGTTCTGGTTGTGTCATTTTGCTTTTCAACTGAGATAACAAAAACTGTTGATACTTTAACATATCGAACTGACAGTTTAATGCCCTCATGGTTAAAGTAGCCGAGGTGTACACCTTTTTCCCCCACCTTTCTAAAGTTCTGTAATCTCTCTCTGAAGGTAATGGGTTTTTAGCAGTAGAGGCCTTAATTCCCTTGGGACCCTGTGAAATAGTTTCTGGATCATCAGTATGGCTTTTGTATAGGAACTGGTGTGAATCAGGAACCCGGTAATACCTGTCTGGTTTAACAGGAGCTGGAGGTAAAGAATCTGGATTAAGGCTAGCTTCTTTGTACACATCATCCAATATATCTAAAACAGGAGGGATAGCCAGGGGCCTATGCTGGGGGAGCAAGAGAAAATCCCTGAGCCTTTTCTTGGAATCTGAGTAATCTTGGCCTTCCCAGTGAAAGTGTTCCCTCAATGTATGTAGGGTTTCCCCAAAAGAGTAGTCCTCACGGGGGGGGGGGGGCGAGGGAATAGACTCCTCTGCATCAGAGTCTTCGAAAGGAGAATAGGCATAATCCTGGTCCTCAGAATGTTCAGAGGTAATAGAGGCTTGATCTGAGAAAGGATAGTCTTCCTCTAATCTGGGCCTTTTGTCCGACGGGGGTTTAGAACCCCTGATAAGAGTAATCAAATCCTCAGCCATTTTGAGCATCTGTTTTTTAGGCATGGGGTCCTGAGAGGGGGTCTGAGGTCCCTGTTTTTTGGTTTTCATGGCCGCTTTAGATTTAGTGAAAGCTTTAATAGAGAAGGAGGAAGGCCTGAAGACACCTTGAGAAATGGCAGGCCTGTCTAAACTCTGACTTTCCCCGCCAAGAGTGGCGTCGGTATCTGTAGTAGGAATGGGGACCGAGGAGCCTGCGACCTCGGGTACTGAAGACACCGGTAATGTAGTGTCATCGGTACTCAGGGGCTGCGTAGGCACCTCGCTGAGAACCGGAGAACCGGTAGTCGGCCTTAGCGTGGTGTCAGTAGTCGGTGCAGACCTCGTATGTCGGTCCTTATCTTTGCGTCTTTTACTCAAAACAGGAGTCGGCGTATCCGACGACATAATATAATTAAATTTTTTACCAAAATAGTGAAGGGCAAACTCCGCCCGGCGCTTAATAGTGCGCTTGTTGAATCTAGCACAAAAACGGCAGGCCGAGACGTCGTGGTCTGGGCCTAAGCAAGGTATACAGAAAGAGTGAAAATCTTTATGCGGTATTTGCTTCACACATGAAATGCAATTATTAACTTTGTCTGACATCGGTCTGAGGCAAGAAAGTTTCCCCAACAGGGTACTTAGCTTTCAAGAAGACTTCGGCTGAAATATTTTCGTAAATCTCAGGAGCTGGCTGACCGGCACTTGCGATCTGCTTCTGCTTCGAGCACCACGCGGCAAGAAAGACTGAAGAAGATGGCGTCAGCTGCCTCTTTTATACCCCTGCCGCACTGACGTCAGGGAAGAAGCGACGACAACCGACGCCAGACCTAGACTTTGGAATTCGGCCGACCGAGGACCCGCCTGACGGCAGGATAACCCATCTGTAATGACTGCAGCTGTATGCATGATGAACATCATCTGAAAGTGCAAGGAACCCACCGAGAAATGCAAGAACTTCCTGAACTGTAGATGAATAGGGATATGCAGATAGGGATCCTTGAGACTGAGAGAAGCTAGGAAAGCTTGAGGAGAAACCAGGGGAAGAAGAGATTCCAGGGATAGCATCCTGAAAGAAGGCACCACCAGGAAAGTGTTTAATAGGGAAGATCTAAGATAGGCCTTCAAGGACAGTCTTTTTTTGGGACAAGAAACATTCTGGTGTATAACGCCTTTCCCCTCCGATCTGGAGAAACGGCCTGAATGGTGCCTTGGTTGAAAAGTTGAGCAAGCAACAGAGGAAACAGATGCAACTGACTGGAGGGAGGCTGAGGTATCCCCTGAAAGGGATGAGGAGTCTTCCAAGTCATACAGTATCCTTTGTTAATAACTGAAATCACCCAGCAATCCAAGCTGAGAGGGAAAGAAAAAGGCAAAGAGACAAAGGACTATGGCTTGGAAGAGGGACCTGAATGTCACAGAGAACTCTGCCTGGGCTGAAAGGGCTGCTGAGGAGAAGGAGCAGAAGCAACAGCCTTAGACTGTTGGGGGTCTCCTGGAAGACTTATGTGGCCTAATTCCAGAAGGAGTAGAAGAGGAGTGAGCAGGTTTCCTGACAAAGGGAGTCTTGGCAGGCAAATTCCTATGGAATTTAGGGACTGGGGAAATGAGTAAATGTTTCAAATCCTGGAGCTCTTTACCTTTTTCCTTCAGATATGTAAAGAGTTCTGTAGCTGCTTTGCCAAAGACAGCAGAACTGTCCAAAGGAGCATAAAGCAATTTGGCCTTAATGTCATCAGGGAGTGCCTGGAGACGTAAGCAAGAATGCCTCCTAAGAACAGAAGCAGAAACTGCTGCCCTGGAAGATGCCTCTACTGCATCATAACTATATTTGACTGAATGTTTAGCTACCTGAATCAGGTAATTGGGAGACAGCCTAGAAAGCAAGGCTAGAGTAAACAGATACATACGTGTCTGGTAGTTAATAATTCTGATAGCCAAGGTGGAAGAAGTACAGACCTTCTTCCCCAAGCTTTCCAAAATTTTACTTTCCTTGTCAAAAGGAAGTAACTTTGTAGGAGGAGTTACACAAGATTTGTCGGAAGTAATGAAGACCTCAGCTGGATCAGCTGAAGGGCATTTAGAAAGAAACGTACAGTCCACAGACACTTTGCAGAAATGATCAGGCCTTTTAGGAGCAGGAGCTTGGGAGTCTGGAGTTTTAGATGCAGATGTAAAGGCATCTAAGAGAGCTGGGAGGACTGGAGGTACTGCTAAGAAGCAGGGGCCTCCAACGTGAGAAGATCATAATATCTTTTTTGCTAAGAATACCACTTAAAGAATTCCCTCATTTTATTAATATTTTCCCCAAAGGAAAGCTCTTCTATGGGAGAATCCCCCCATTAGGCTCTTCCTCTGGAGAAGCATATTCCAGAAGGGAAGGAATCTGGGTCGAGTATGCTAGACAGTCTTCATCTGAAGAAGACCCCTCAGAATCAGAATCTAATATCCCACATCCTGCACAGAAGATGACCCCTGCTACCCTAATGGCAACACTGGAGATGAGCAAAAGGCAGGCCTGGAAATAGGGGAAGCCAAATCTGGAGGGCTCAAGGATCACAGCCTTAATAAGACCCTGTGAGAAAGCATCCCAATCCAACAGAGGTGTGGAAGGAATGGTGGAATGCCTAGTCTTCTGTTTCTTCTTAACATGCTTCTCTTGTTGAGGAGAATGGGCACATGTAGTCCTTACATCTGACACTTCCTTAGACTGAGGAGCAGGAACAGTTCCAGTGTCTTACAAAATAACAAGCTGTGGTTCCACCAAGTTGTCCGAACCAGATGTCTGCATAGCCTCGGACGTGCTAGGATCCCCACTCCTGACTGCTTCCACTACAGTACCTGCTGAAGAAACAGACCCTGCCTCCGAATGCACTGCCAGATTTTCACCGACCTCAAGGGGTACATCAGAGGGAGTAGGCACAGCCGAAAAAGATTCTGGCCTAGCTTTGCTGACCTTCCTCTTGACAGACGGCTCAGGACAACTTCTGGAATCCTCTATTGCGTCCCGAGCCCCATGTTTGAGTCTCTGGTTTTCTAAATAGATATTTAAAGCTGATAGATGACTATGTAACGTCTTAAGTAAAAAGGCTTGACAGACAGAACAAGAACGATGGTTGTGAGTAGGCCCTAAACATAGCAAAGCTCGTGACTATCCTTATGTGGAATTTGCCTTCCACACCTTTATATATATATATATATATATATATATATATATATATATATATATATATATATATATAGATATAAAATTTGCAATTTATTCATCTGCTTTTACTGTATTTGTGTTTCCTCCTACTATATCTTGCTTTTGCCTCCTCTTAAAAGTACTCAATTTTATTTATTCTGCTGCATTTATTACTGCTTGGTAGCAGCCTGATTAAATTGTAACTGTTATTCTAAGTCTTTTGGTTTAAGCACTTGGGCTTAATACCGGTTGTTTTACATTAAGAAGGTTTGTGGTCTGCACTGTTGTGGCAGGACAGGTAGCTTACATCCTTCTAAGCTGGGAATTGCTGATTGAAGGCTCAGTGTCTGCTATTCTAAAAGTGTATTAGTTCTGGTTTAAGCACTTGGGCTTCAGGCCAGTTATTCTACATTAAGAAGGTTTGTGGTCTGCACTCTTGTGGGAGGAGATGCTAGATTCTGCCCTTCTGAACTGGGAATTTCTGGTCAAATGCTTATTGTGCCTACTTATTTTAACTGTTTCTTTCTGAAACTGGTGCACCTTGTTGCTGTAGCATAAACCAGATGCAGGCCTGCTGAATCTAGTTTTGTTTGTATAACTTGAGCACTGATCCAGGCCATCTTGTTTTGGAGAAGGTTCCCCTGCACCCTAGTTCATAGGTAGGTACTAGGCTATTGGCCCAAGGACCTATATAAGCCTAGCCAAAAATGTACCCTGGCTTTTGCCACCCAAGAAAATTATTTTCCTGTGCCCTTGTCGAGCAAAGCCACAGAAGTGATCCCTGGGATGAATTTCCTATTTCCCATCCAATCATCAAGATTTTTCTTGAAAAGTGCTAATGAGGAGCTCTGTTTGACATAGGTAGTCTGTTCCAGAGTATGGGAAGTCTCTGGGACAGCAATCTATTCCTCCAGCATGTTCTGTTTATTGTGGTGACAAGGTTTAGGTCCCTAGAGCGTGCAGCTCAGAGGGATTGAGATTTCTTTAAGTGGAACATGTTCAACAGCTCTGGGTTTGACACAGCTTTGTATGTTAGGCAGACATCGCCTCTGAGTAGGCGATATGCAATGGAGTAAAGCTGGAGTTTTTTTAAACGGTCTGCATAGGGCATCTGTTTGAGGCCAGTAATCCTCTTTGTGAGGTATTTCTGTGGCCTTTCCAGTTGTTGTAGATGTCTTTTGATGTACATACCAAAAGGGGCGTTGTACTCTATAATGGGTCTGAGTGATGAGTAGAGGGGAACAATGACCTCTTTTTTTTCTGGATGAGAAACCTTTTGTGATGAGGTGAGCCATGTAGAAGGATTTCCTGACCACTGTGGTGATGTGATTATCAAAGGAGAGACTACTGTCCACCTGTGTCCCAAGGTCTCATCACATTTTTCAACATTAAGTAGACTACCAGCTATGTGGTAGTTTATGGGTACAGAGTTTTTACCAAAGGGGATGACAACACACTTTTTGGCATTGAGCTTCAGGCCATGGCTTTGACACCAGGTATCTGTCTCAGTGAGGCCCTTTTGTAGTATGTCCACATTGTTAGGACTTTCAATTATGGCTCCTAGTTTGCAGTCATCTGCAGACTTTGTTAGCCAAAGACCTTCTGTGTTAGCTTGTACTTCAGAGAAGTAGATACCAAACAGGAGAGGACCCAGGACTGAACCCTGTGGAACTCCACTTGTCACTGGTCTGAAGTTGGATTTGGAGTCTGCTACTTTCACAGTGTGGGTTCTGTCCGTGAACCAGTTGGCAACCCATCTTGTGACATAGGGATTTATACCTAGTTTAGTGAGCTTATCTATAATTTCAGAGTGGAGATGGTGTTGAAAGCTTTGGCGAGATCTAGATAAGCTTGTGTAAACCGCTTTACCCTCATCTATGGCTTTGGTGACTGCTTCAAAGAAGTCAATCAGGTTTAGGAGACATGATCTGCCTTTTACATATCTGAACTGGGTAGGGTCCAGAGTTTGGAGATTACCAATGTCTTTGTTTATGAGTTCCACGATGATACGTTCCATGGCCTTGCAGACCAGGCTCATTAGGCTAATGGGGCGGTAGTTCCAGGGGTCCATCGTGGCTCCCCCTTTGTGGAGTGGGATAAACATCGCAGTGCACCATTCAGTGGGCACAAAGCCTGAGGTGAGGCTATGACTTAACATGGTACTTGGGTAGGGTGCCAGTTCATTCTGTAGTTTGTGTAGAACGCAGCCTGGGATACTGTCAGGTCCCATGGATGCTGTGTTCTTGGCTTTGGAGAGTGTGTTTTTTACCTGTGCAGACGTGATTACAGGAACTTTGCATTCTTCCGGTATAGAGATGGGTCCTCCAGGGGGTGAGAGGGGGATAAAGTTAGCACTGAAACTATCTGCCAGGATGTTGGTAATATCAGTTGGTTCTGTATGTTTAGTGCCATTGTGCTGCAACTCAGAGCAGATCTGAGTGTTGCCATTGAGATTCTTGACATAGCTATAGAATGCTTTGTGGTTGTCTTTAGAGTCAGTGGCAATTTTGTTTTTGTAACTAGCTTTGGAGGATTTTATGAGGTATCTCATCTTCTTACTGAGGTTGACCAGGGAGTTCCTCCAGTCATGGGATTTTACTCTTTTTTGCAACAGTTTCTTTCTTCTGTTGTAGAGTTTGTTTATGGCAGAGGACCACCAGATTAGCTTCCTTTTTTGGAGGATAGCATCTTGGTTCTATTAGGGATAGCATTATCCATGCACTCGTGTAAGTGCTTATAAAGTGCATTTGTGTAAGATTCAGCAGTCGTACCTCTATTGTCCGTCTGCATGGGGGTCATGAAGTTTGCCACTTCTGTCTTAAGAAGTGTGAAGTTGGCTTTGGAGAAATTTTTTACAGTAGTTTCCCTAATTGGGGGTGGGGGAGGGATGTGGATGTCTAGGGTGATTAGCTTGTGGTCGGATCTGACCAATGAGGAATTGACCTCTGGTGTGGCACACCGGTTACCCATGTTGGTAATGGCCAGGTCTAGGATATTGCTGCCCCTGGTGGGGGTGTGAATAAGTTGATCCAAGGCGTTGGAATTTATGAATTCCGGAAAACTTTGAGCAGAAGAATTGGTACATGAGTAGTTTTCCCAGATAATGGTGGGGTAGTTGAAATCACCCATTATTAGGGTGTTGGGTTGTACCCTAATACTTTCCAGTGTAACAAGAAATGAGGAGTGGGAATCCTGGGGCATGGTGGGGGGTCTGTAGCAAGATACAATTTGGATTACGGTCTTGCCCAGAGTTGGTTTCACTTGGATAATCTCGGATGCATTATGCTGTGCAACTAGTCTGGAGGTGTGGATATCCTTAATGAATATGGACATGCCTCCACCTTTAGCGCTTCATTCTGGGTTAGGTGGCCAAAAGGTGTGGTATGAAATATAGCCTGGTAATGCAGGGGTGCTCTCTGGAGCTTTGAACCAGGTCTCTGTCACTGCACAGATGTCGATGTTCTCCATTTTAAGGAGTGCCTCGAGTGAGAGCATTTTGAGGTTTAGATTTCTAGCATTGAGTAGCATTATCCTCAGATTTTGCTTGCTTGTACCTGTTAGGGTGGTGAATTTGCCATTTGAACCTTGCCTAAAAAAGGCACTATAGGGGTGGCAAGAGCATTAGCCAGTATCCGGAATCCCAAGGGCGACAGGTGCAGGCCATCTCTGGCAAAGCATTGTGGTCTGTCAATCATGTCTCAAGAAGACAAATACTGGATCCCCTTAGAATGACACCAGAAGCTTAGCCAATTGTTGAAGTCAATCATTTTGTCCTTGTACTGTGGTATCATTCTGGGTGATGGCAGGATGCTACTCAGGGCTACGGTCATACCTGCCTGGGCTACAAGATCGGAGAGCTCCTCCATGTCTCTTTTCATGTAGTCCAGGGAGGTGCGTCTCAAGTCATTCACACCAAAATGGACAATGACAGTGTCATATTTGTACTTATTGTGGAGTGACCTGAGTGCGTGTGTTATGTGGCGGATCCTGGCACCTGACAGGCAGCTGACAGTAACTTTCTCCTTGTTTAGCCTGGTGAGTGGAACATCAGTGTGCCTGACTACAGTGTCACCTATGACTAGAGTGTTGGGTACGTTGTAATGCCTTATGGGCTGTGGTTGAGTGGCACACTGAGTTTGTGGGCTATGTGTCATTTGAGTTGTGTTGGGGGGGTGGAGTTTGCTTGCGTTTCTGCTTTGGAGGTCCCTGATGATTGGGCAGGTTTTTATTGAGAGCCTCCACAAATGTAGGTGTGTGTTTTGTGTTTCTATGTGTGTGTTTTGGTGGTGTAGATTTTGAGGGACTATGTGATGAGTGCGGTGTGGTGCAAGTGTTTACCTTCTCCTCTTGACTGTCTAGTCCAGTCTTGGGTGAAGAGAGCTTTGCTTCCAGTTTGGCTACATAAGTGCTTCTCTCACAGGTTGTAGTGTTAGGTGGTAGGAGGAGAGGATCGTCTGTGTACATAAGGCAATTGCTGCATTGCCCCAAGATACTCAGGTAGACAGGATAAATCACCGGGAGCTGATCCTTAGATATGCCTGGATAGGTGCTTATTTATTAAGTACTAAAAACTGCTTTCCTCTAGACAAGTGAGGAAAATTGAGTGCTGTAGTAACTTGCAGCTTATTTAGTGCTTACGAGTTCTGAACAAGTGCTGAGTTCAAAGAAACAGATTTGAGTGCTGAAACTATAAAAAGTACAGTTTTGTACCTACCATAAATGTAGATGTCCGATAGGTATGCATCTGCAGTCATCACATATGGGTGGTCCTGCCTCAGGCAGCCCTTCGGTCGGCCGGATTCCAAAGTCTGGGTCCGGCGTCGGCTGATGTCGCCCTTTCCCCGACGTCAGAGCGCCTGGGGTATAAAAGCGTCAGCTGACGCCATCTTCCTCAGTGTTTCTTGCCCCAGATGCCAGGTGCACTCAAAGGAAGGCTAAATTTGGAGAAATGCAATAAATTCCAAACATGCACAGAAATATATATGTATATATACATATATCTATATATAAAACAAATACACCATAATAGATAACCCCAGCTAGCTATGAGAGGGAAAAGTACCCAATAAATACCAAAGAGGGGAAGGAGGGAGGGTAAACCTGACTGCAGATGCATACCTATCGGACATCTACATTTATGGTAGGTACAAAACTGTACTATGTCCTTCAAGGATGCATCTGCAGTCATCACATATGGGTAGAATACCATAGCCAATCTGGGGGTGGAGGATCTATGTAAAGGATGGTGTAGCTAAAATGCCCTGCAGGACTGCCGTAGCAAAGCCTGCTCTGGATCTGGAATATAAAGGTAAATTGTAATGCTTGGAAAATGTATGCATGGAGCTCCATGTAGCAGCTTCTAAAATGTCCTTGGTAGCCACCCCTCTTAAGAAGGCTGTGGAGGTGGCTGTGGCTCTGGTGGAATGAAGTCTAATGTTAGCTGGCACAGTTTTTCCATGAAAGGAATAACAAAAACAAATGCAATTCCCTATCCATTTTGAAATTGTCTGTTTGGAAATTGCTTTTCCTTGTGCACCAGCAGCATATGCTACCAAAAGCTGGTCAGTTTTTCTGTAGCTTTTAGCTCTGTCCAAGTGGTAGCGCAACTGTCTATGTCCAGGGTGTGCAGAAGTTTCTCCCCTTTGTTTTGTGGATTTGGAAAGAAGGTAGGCAAGTGAATAGCTTGGTTTAATGAGACCCTGGACACCACCTTTGGCATAAATGAAGGATTGGTTCTCAATGAGACTCTGTCCTGATGAAAAATAAGAAATGGCTGTACTGCCATGAGGGCCTGTAACTCAGATACTCTTCTTGCTGAGGTTATGGCCAGAAGGAAGGTGGTCTTCCAAGACAGGAACTGTAGTTCTGCAGATGCTGCTGGTTCAGAGGGAGGCAGAGTTAGTTTTTCCAACATGAAGTTAAGGTCCCAAGTAGGCACTGGAGGTTTCCTTGGAGGATTGATGTTTTTAATTCCTCTTAGAAACTGTCTTAGGAGAGGATGAGAAAAGACAGGTGGATCAGTATTGTACTCTGCTGAAATTGCTGAAGCATGAATTTTAATGGGAGAGTAAGACAGGCCATTGTGGAGCATTTCTGCCAAGTATTCCAGGATATGTGCCATGTTCATCACTGTCGCATCTAGGCCCTTTGTGGTGCTCCAAGTGTGAAATCTTTTCCATTTTGCTGAATATGCCTTTCTTGTGGAAGGCTGGCGAGCTTCCATGATGATATCCTTCACTCTCTTGGATAGCTTATCCTGAGGAGGAGTCAAGGCATTTTCCAGGCTGTTAGTTGCAAGGTTTTCAGGTTGGAATGCAGAGTTTTGTAATTGTGCTGTGTCAGGAGAAGTGGCCATTGAGGAAGAGGCCATGGTTTTGTGCGTGACATGCTCTTTAACAGTGGATACCAGAGCTGTCTTGGCCAGTCCGGAGCTATCAGAATCACTTTTGGCTGCTCTGTCCTGATCTTCAGTAAGACCTTGGTCATTAATGGAAGAGGTGGAAATGCATACACTGTTAGAGTTCTCCAGCTGAAAGATAGGGCGTCCACTTTCCATGCTTGTGGGTGGTATGTCCTTGAGCAGAATTTCTTCAGCTGATGATTGTGGGGGGAGGCAAAAAGATGTATGTCTGGCCTTCCCCATGATTGTGTTATCTGTAGGAAGATGTCTGGGTGCAGCATCCATTCGTGTGCATCCATGATATTTCTGCTTAAGCTGTCCGCCAGTATATTGTCTTTTCCTGGCACAAACTGGGATTGCAGGTCTATATTGAGTTTCAAGGAAAGTTTCCATAGATTCATTGCCAGTCTGCAAAGAGGGTAGGAATGGGTGCCTCCTTGCTTGTTTATGTACCACATAACTGTGGTGTTGTCTGTCCTTATTAGCAGGTGGCCTTGATGCAGAAAGAGTTTGATGGCCTCGATTGCATGCATCACTGCCAGCATTTCCTTTTGGTTTATGTGCATGCGTAGTTCCTTTTGTGACCATAGTCCTTGAATACATCTGCCCTCCATGTGTGCTCCCCAACCGTGGTCTGAAGCGTCCGTTGTAATGGTTTGGCTGGCTATTGGCTTGCTGAAGGGCAGGCCCCTGTTTGACTGGCTTGCTTGAGCCCACCACAGAAATTCCTTTTGGAGGCATGGAATGAGTGGGATCAAAGTTTCTAAGCTGTGACTGTGCTGAGTCCATAAACTCCTTAGGTACCATTGTAGTTTCCTCATATGCAGCCTTGCTTGTGGAATCAGAAGAATGCAAGATGCCATGTAACCCAGGGCCTGCAGGATTTTCCTTGCAGTCAGCTGAGTTTGTCTTGTCAGATTCTTGAAGTAATCCAATAGTTGTCTTTGTTTTTCTTCTGTGAGAAAAGCCATTTGGGTGGTTGTGTCTAGATCTGCACCCAGAAAAGTTATTCTTTGGGATGGAACAAGTCTTGATTTGTGAATGTTGACTGTATATCCCAAGGCCTGCAGTAGGTGGATGGCATAATTCAAGTCCTTTACCAAAGTTTGTTGGCTGTCCGCTTGTATAAGGCAGTCGTCCAGATATGGGTATATTTGAATCCCCTGAAGTCTGCAGTGTGCAATTACTGATGCCAGGCATTTTGTGAATACTCTGGGTGCAGTAGATAAGCCAAAGGGCAATGCTGAGAATTGATAATGCTCTGAACCTGCAAGAAATCTGAGGTGTCTTCTGCAACTTTGTCTGATAGGGACATGCAGGTATGCCTCCTTGAGGTCTAGAGTCACCAGCCAAGACCCCTTGCCCAGCATGGGAAGGAGTTGCTGTAGAGTCAGCATTTTGAATTTTGGCACAATGAGATAAGTATTCAGTGCGGACAAGTTGAGAATAGACCTCCATTGATTTTCTTTTCTTGGAACAAGGAATAGTCTGGAATAAAATCCTTGGCCTTGTTCTGAAAGAGGAACCTTTCTATAGCTTTCATTTGCATTAAGTTGGAGATTTGTTTCAAAGCCTCTGCCCTTTGATTTGGTGGCAGGTCTGGCATGCCTTTTCTTTTTGGCAATGTGTGAAAATGGAACCTGTATCCTTTGTCTATTACTTGCAGTGTCCATTTGTCTCTTGTAATACTGTGCCAATTTTCTGAGAATAAAGAAAGCTTTCCGCCCAAAGGTGCTTCTAATTGAGCCCTGGTTGGCGGAGTCAAAGCAAAGTCATTGAGACTGTCCTTGTGCAGCAGTTGTAGGTCCTGCACTACCTCTCTGGTTGGGAGGCTGCCATTGACATCCTCTGTAGGAGCCTCTAGCTTGCCCTCTACCTCTGGCACGCCTGTTCTTGCCTCTCTGAAATCTTTCTGTGTCCGGAAAGGACCAATTCTTGGTAGGCCAATTTCTGCTGAATCTTGGTGGTTGGACTTGTAGAAAATCGTTGACTGTTTGTACAGATTTTGCCTTTTCCTCAAATTTCTTTAAGACCTCCTGAGCAGTGGAGCCAAATAACTTTTGCTTTTCCAGTGGAGCATCCAGAAGCTTAGCTTTAACATGGTCTGGCAGAGATTGTTCCTTCAGCCAAGCATGCCTATGTATGACTGCACCTGTCATAGCTGACCTACATGAAGCTTCCAATGCATCATAACCACACTGTAGGAAATGGTTGCTAACCTGCTGGGAGTTATGTACCAGATCCTGAAGTGATTTGCGATCTAGGGGTTCAGGTGAAGACAGTTTCTTATGCAATTCATCTAACAAATACTCTTGGTACTGTATCATATGAAATTGACAATTTAATGCACTCATAGAAAGAGTAGCAGAAGTATACACTTTTTTACCCCATCTCTCTAAAGCCATGGACTCCCTTTCAGAGGGGAGTGGATTTTTAGTAGTGGCAGCTGCAACCCCTTTAGGGCCCTGGGAAATAGTTTCTGGATCAGCAGAGTGGACCTTGTAAAGAAAAAGATGTCAGTCCGGGACCCTGTAGTACCTATCGGGTTTGACAGGGGCCGGAGGAAAAGTGCCAGGGGTTATGCTAGACTCAGAGTACACATCATCAATGACATTCAAAACAGGAGGAATAGCCAAAGGTCTATGCTGAGGTAAATGCAGAAAAGTTCTTAATCTTTTCCTGGAATCAGAGAATTCCTGGCCCTGCCATTTGAAATGCTCTCTCATAGTATGAAGGTTCTCCCCAAAGGATAGTTCTTCAGGAGGGGAGGCCGAGGGGATTGATTCCTCTGCATCAGAATCCTCGTAGGCCGAAAAAGCCTCCTCCTGGTAGTCCGAGAGAGCAGAGCCATCAGAGGCCTCCTCTGAGGAGTGGGGATCAGAGGGCTCAACCCTGGGCCTTTTGTCTAGAGGAGGTTGAGAGCCCCTAATTAAGGAAATAAGGTCCTCTGCTAAAGTTAGAATCTGTGAACTTGTACAGGGTCCCTGAGGAATAACCCTGGGAGGCATAGCTTTTGTATGTTTAGCAGCTTTAGCCCTGGTGAATGCCTTTATGGACATGGATGCAGGAGGCCTAGCTGCACCATGTGCTGGTGTAGTTTTGTCTAGCGGAATGGTGTCGGAAGTTTCCAAGACACCAGTTTCTGAAGGAAATTCAATAACTGACTCAGCAGGGGCCTCCGGGGCTGAGGTTGTCGGTTGAGCGGTTTCGGGGGTCGGAAGTACCAAGGACTCGGTTTCAGCTGAGACACTCATGGTAGGCCTGGCCGTGGTTTCAGCCGAAACCGCGGCCCGCGTGTCTGTCCTTGTCCTTCCGTTTCTTTGTTAAATGTGAAGTCGGAGTCTCCGACGGCATATTGTATGAAAAACTAGCCCCAAAAAATTCCTCTGCAAACTCCGCCCGACGTCTAAGAGTGCGTCGGTTGAAGGAAGCACAGGCTGAACAGGCCGAGACGTCGTGGTCTGGGCCTAGGCAGGGGAGGCAGTAAGAGTGGAAATCCTTATGAGGTATTTTTTCCCACAAGTTAAGCAATTAACTTTATCTGACATCGGCTGAGGCAAGAAAGAGTCCCCAACGGGGTACTTAGCTTTTGAAGTCTTCGGTAGCTGAATTACAGGAGCTGGCCGACCGGCACTTGCGAACTGCTTCTGCTTCGGGCACCACGCGGCAAGAAAGACTGAGGAAGATGGCGTCGGCTGACGCTTTTATACCCCAGGCGCTCTGACGTCAGGGAAAGGGCGACATCAGCCGACGCCGGACCCAGACTTTGGAATCCGGCCGACCGAAGGGCTGCCTGAGGCAGGACAACCCATATGTGATGACTGCAGATGCATCCTTGAAGGACATCTGGCTAGTTCTAAGAAACAAAATTAAGCTAGAAGGCTTCCCTCCAACACAGAAAGGCTTGAGGGCTCAGAAGCCTACAAACAGTCTAGACCACTTACAGGAAAGGCAGGAAACAAGCTTAAAAAAACATTTTTTTTTCTTTCCCAGATGCTCTCTTTGTACACAGTAGGAGTGCCTGAAAACAGAATATGACCTCACTGCACTTAGTTGAGTGAGCAAATGAGATGGGCCCAGAAGGAGTATCCAAACACAAATTTACAAAAGGGGTGCACAGTTTCAAAGCCACCAAGATTAACACCAAAACAGAAACAGGGAGGGTGGGTGGGGAAATAACTGACAAAACAGAGTCAAAACTTCCAGTTCAGTTAATATTCAATGCAACACAAATAAATCAATTAAAATGCTGTATTATTTGAAAAAGTGCAGATAAAAGGTACTTAAATTCTCTTATACATCCAGCTGAATACAGCTAGATCTTAGCAGGCCAAAGATAAGGTTTTAAGTAGAAAATATTTCAAAATGTACCACTTAAATAGGCAGTGACAGGATATCAATGAATGAGACTACCCCCGCCTGCAATTACTAACAGGCAATAAAATTCTAGCAAGCACTAACTGAAAAAACAGAGTCAAAACTTCCAGTTCAGTTAATATTCAATGCAACACAAATAAATCAATTAAAATGCTGCATTATTTGAAAAAAGTGCAGATAAAAGGTACTTAAATTCTCTTATACGTCCAGTTGAATACAGCTAGATCTTAGTCGGCCAAAGCTGAGGTTTTAGTAGTGGGAGTGTGCAGTTAGAACTTGTCTGATTGAAGACTGCTGGAACAGGGCTCAGTTGTGAGCTTTTTTCTGGTTAATTGGGTAACTTGTTTAAATCAGTTTGTTCATTTTCTATTGTTTTTTATATCTATCTATGTATATATATATATATCATGTATATATATATATATATATATATATATATATATATATATATATACATAGCACTTTATTCACCTGCTTTTACTGTATTTGTGTTTCTTCCTACTTTATTACTAGGGGCGTGGACTACAACTCTGATCTGAGATATATAACAATAAGTATCCTTTTCTGTGCATTTAAAGTGTTTTTTTATTGTATCTGCTTTATTTTCGGATACAAAAACAAAAAAATATATTTGTTTCCTGCCTTTCTAAGCTAGTATAGTCCAGTTTTCAGGTTACTGCTGAATTCAGGGCTGTGTTACAAATCTCTGTGCTTGCCCATACCTTACTTGGATAGGAGGAAGTTTCTCTGTTCACCTGAGAGAGGGGAGCTTTGAGCAGCCTATCTGTCCCTGGAGGAATACTTTCAGCCCAGAAATTAGTAGTTTATTGGCCATTTTGGGCTAATTTCTCTCTCTTTCATTTCCCTGCTATAAAAACCACATTTGCCCAGTTTTGAGCGCTGGTTAGCTAGGGTATAACTATTCCCGGCTCCACAAAGTCTCCTCTTCAATTTTTCCCTTGGAACTAGACAAACTTTCAACTTAAGCACTCAAGCCATACATTTCTCAGCCCAGCACTTGCTCAAAACTCATAGCAAGCACTTATAAACCTTAGCACTAGATCCCCCTATACTGTACAGAAGAACAAGGCTCTCTACTCAACCTTACCAGCCATTCAGTAAAACAATTCACTGTACCTATCCAGGCATGTCCAAAGGGCAGTTTCAGGTGTACTCTCCAGTCCAACTGGTGAATCTGGGCATTTTGAGGCAATGTTACAACTGCTGCAAGTACACAGACGACCCTCTCCTCCTACCACCAAACATTAATACATGCGAGAGATGCAATTATACAGCCAAACTGGAGGCTAAGCTCTCTCAACCCAAGACTGGATCAGACAGTCAAGAGGAGAAAGGACATACTTGCATCACACCACCAGTCTCACATCGACCCATTAAACCAGCACCAGCAAAAAACACACAAATACAGGAAAACATACTTGGAGGCTCTAAATAAAAATCTGCAAAAGCAACAGAGACCTCCAAAGCAGACATCCAAGCAATCTACACCCCCCAACACAAACCATGAAACACATACTTCACAAAACCAGTGTGCCACGCAATCACAGCCCTTAAGGCAAAATAACATACCCAACATACTAGTAATAGGTGGCTCTATAGTCAGGCACACTGACGTCTCACTCACTAGGCTGAATAAGGAGAGGGCTACTGTTAGCTGCCTGTCAGGTGCCAGGATCCGCCACATAACACAAGCACTCAGGTCACTCCAGAACAAGTACAAATACGACTTTGTCATTGTCCATGTTGGTGTGAATGACCTGAGCCGTACCTCCCTGGACTACATGAAGAGAGACATGGAAGAGCTCTCTGATCATGTAGCCCAGGCCGGTATGACCCTGACCCTGAGTAGCATCCTGCCCTCACCAAGAATGATACCACAGTATAAAGACAAAATTATCATTTTTAACAATTGGCTAAGTTTCTGGTGTCATTCAAAAGGGATCCAGTGCCTGTCTGCCTGGGATGACATGCTCGACAAGCCACGTTGCTTTGCTAGAGACGGCTTGCATCTGTCACCCTTAGGCTTTTGAATACTGGCCAAGGCTCTTGCCACATCCATAGTGCCTTTTTTAGGCAAGGCTCAAAAGACAAACCCACCACCATAAATAGCACAAGAAACAAAAAACTGAGGGTGATGCTACTCAATGCCAGAAGTCTAAACCACAAAATGCATGCACTCGAGGCACTCCTCAGTATGGAGAAAATCGATATATGTGCAGTAACAGAAACCTGGTTTAAGGCTTCAGAGAGCACCCCAGCACTACCAGGCTACAACTCGTACCATACATTTCGGCCACAGAACCAGGACCGAAATACAAAAGGCGGGGGAGTATCCATATTCATCAAGGATACCCACACCTCCAGTTTAGTGGCACAGCACGATGCTTCAGAGATCATCCACGTGCAACTAACAATGGGCAAAACTGCAATTCAAATAGTAGCTTGCTACAGATCACCCACCATATCCCAGGACCCCCATTCTGCATTTCTGAAAACACTGGGAAACATAAAGGTCCTACCAAACACCCTAATATTGGGTGATTTCAATTACCCAAACATTAACTCGGAGAATTATTCAAGTACTAACACCCTTGCCCAACATTTCCTAAAATTTATAAACTCAAACGCCCTGGATCAACTGGTCAATGCTCCCACCAGAGGTGACAACATATTGGACCTGGTCATCACCAACATGGGCGACCAGTGTTCCACACCAGAGGTCAATGCCTCGCTGGTTAGATCTGACCATAAACAAATCACTTTGGATATCCACATTCTGTCCCGAACCCCAGACAAGAAAACCACCATGAAAAACTTTTCAAAAGCAAAGTTCACGTTACTTAAGACCAAGGTGGAAAGTTTCAAAGCCCCCATGCTAAAGGATAACGCTGTCCAAGCTGCAAAATCCTTTACTAATGCATACTACGGGCACCTACAAGAATGCAAGGAAACCAGTCTGGTGGACCCCTGCCATAAACAAGCTATACAATAGAAGGAGGAAACTAGTACAGAAAAGAGTAAAATCCCAAGAAGGAAAGACATCCCTGATCAGTATCAGCAAGAAACTACAATCCCTCATAAAAACATCCAAGGCGAGCTTCGAAAGAAAAATTGCCAAGGACACCGAAGATAACCACAAGGCATTTTTTAGCTATGTCAAGAATCTAAGTGGCAATGCTCAGATCTGCTTGGAGTTAGTGCAGAATGGCAAAACATACACTGAACCGACCGATACTGCCAACATATTGGCAGACAGGTTCAGTGCAAACTTCACCCCCAAAAAAGCCCATAACCATACCAGAAGAATGTAGTGCCCCTGAAATCACAGACACTCAGGTTAAAACAGCCCTCTCCAAAGCCAAAAACATAGCATCAATGGGACCAGACAGTGTCCCAGGCTGCATCTTACACGAGCTCAAAGATGAACTAACCCCTCACCTAAACACACTGTTCAAACTCAGCCTCTCCACAGGCTACGTACCCATAAAGTGGCGCACAGCAATGGTTATTCTTCTCCACAAAGGTGGAGCCACAATAGACCCCGGGAACTATTGCCCTATAAGCCTGACTAGCTTTGGTCTGCAAGGCTATGGAGCGCATCATCATGGAACTCATTAACAGAGACATTGGGAACCTCCAAACACTGGACCCTACCCAGTTCGGCTTTGTTAAGGGCAGAGCATGCCTCCCAAACCTGGTGGACATCTTTGAGACAGTTACCATGGCTACAGACAAGGGAAAGGTGGTACACACAGCCTTCCTAGACCTCGCAAAGGCCTTCAACACCATTCCCCCATTCTGGTATTATAGACAAACTCACTAGCCTGAACATAAACCCCTATGTCACAAGATGGGTTGTCAACTGGCTCACAGACAGAACCCGCATGGTGAGAGTTGTGGGATCTAGGTCCGACTAAACCGGTTACAAGTGGCGTTCCCCAGGGCTCAGTCCTTGGACCCCTCCTATTTGGCATATACTTCTCAGAGGTACAGTCAAGCACAGGACTATGGCTGACCAAGTTCACAGATGACTGCAAATGAGGGACTATAACTGACTCTCCGGCTGACACAGACATCCTCCAAAAGGGTCTCACTGAGATGGATACCTGGTGTCAAAATCATGGCCTCAAGCTAAATGCCAAAAAGTGCATAGTCATCCACTTTGGAAAAAAAACAAAGTACTCACAAACTACCACATACGTGGTAGTCCCCTAAATACGGAAAATGTAACAAGGGATCTGGGGACCCAAGCAGATAGCAATCTCTCCTTTGATAATCACATTGCCAAACTGGTTAGAAAATCCTTCTATGTGGCCCACCTAATCACAAAAAGGGTTTGCATCCAGATCAAAAGAGGTAATTGTGCCCCTCTACTCATCAGACCCATCATAGAGCACAACGCCCCACTTGGGATGTACCTTACAAGATACCTACAACAGCTGGAAAGACCACAGAAGTACCTCACCAAGAGGATCACTGGCCTCAAACAGATGCCCTATGCAGCTTGACTGAAGAAACTCCAGCTGTACTCTTGTTGCATACCGCCTACTCAGTAGTGATCTCTGCCTGACATACAAGGCCATGTCCAACCCAGAATTGATGGACATGCTCCACCTAAAGAAAACTTTATCCCCTCGAGCCACACACTCTAGCGATCTAAACCTCACCACAACAATAAATACGATGTGCTGGATGGATAGATTCCTGTCCCAGATACTTCCCATGCTTTGGAACAAGATTCCAATCTACATTAGGCAGAGCTCCTTGCTAACACTCTTCAAGAGAAACCTTGACGAGTGGATGGGAAACAGGAAGTTTTCCCCGGGGATCACTTCAGTGGCTCGGCTGGATAGAGGCACAGGGAACTAATCTAAGTGGGTGGCGAAAGCCAACACATTCTGGCTAGGCTTATAAATGCCTTTGGGCAGATAGCCTAGTATCTACCTATGAACCAAAGAACATCCAGGGAATTGTTATGGCTAGGCTTGTATAGGCCCTAGGGCCGATAGCCTAGTACCAACCTATGAACCGACACTTGCCCTTCCTGGATGACATTAGCAACAAAAAAAGATATTAGCAACAAATGAAATCCCCTATGGGGTACTTATCTGAAGCCATAAAGTGAAACCAGCAATATCCAACAGCAGACTGAACATACAAATCAACCTTTCTGAATGGCAGAGAAAAAGTTCTGAGGACTGTATGTGCGGACGTCCCTTTTATGGCTGACGTTATATTTGCCTTTGTGCAACATGTCATGTACAGGCAGTGGTTTTAAGCTTTTGTATACAGGCCAGATATCAGGTTGTTGGGTGGAATACAACCCATATGTAAAGAATACTGCAACACTGAATAGAAGGACATTGCCTTATTTTTGGCCACTCACAATAGTTCTGCTTACCTTCTGGGAGTTTTTGTTGATAGATTACTTAAGTATGCATTGCCACTGATTGAATATTTACTAAAAGATCCCTGGGATTTTCTTTTAACCAAGATCACACAAGAATTTTATAGCCCCACCTACAGTTTTTCCACCACAGATTTGGTGGACTTCTTTACATTAATTTCACATACAGGGAGCTTAGAACCATTTCACTAAGCCATATTTCAGCTTACAGCCTTGAGCAGTACTTTAGATAATTTTGTAAGACAAGTTATGGAGGTAATTTTGTACAATTTTATTACATTTGAAGAAGGATATTTCAGACAGGTGAAGGGTGTGACTATGGGCACAATTTGTGTCCCTACTTACACCAACCTGATTGTTTGGGCACAGGAAGAGAGACACATTGGACCCTTTATTTGTGATACATGGATGATATTTTTACCCCTGTGGAAAGACGGGACAAGTAAAGGAAAACGGCATTATGTTTATCAATGGTATTTGCCCTTATTTTAAGTTTACATATACATGTTCTTATGATTCTATCAACTACCTGGATGTTACTATTTCAAAGTATGGTATCAATGGGTGCTTTACTTCACAAGTGTTTAGAAAAAACAACATTTTCAAACAGTTATTTACAAATTTAACAGCTGCCATCCAAGACAAGCTGAGAAATATATTTTTAAGGGCCAATTTGTATGTGCAGCTAGGATGAGTTCAGATGTTTTGGCCTTTAAATTTGAACCTGGTAAACTCACAAATGTTTCAGGATAGATGTTACCCCAAGATTATTTTATTATACAGGAGGAAGTTTTGGAATGATGGGGTACAAATTACAAACCCCTTCTAATAGATAACGTAGTTTACCAGCAATGACAACACACTAAGTCTTTTACAAACTCAATGATAGTTCACTTTGGGGAATGAGGCAGAGATATTAATGAGATAGTTTTGAAAAACTGGGTGCTGTTCAGAGGTAGTTCGGATTTCATTCAAATCTTGGGAGAGAAACCCACTTTTATTTATAAGACTGGTCACAACCTAAAATATTTGGTTGAACATCCCAAACCAGTTAGTACCACAAATAAAGGGGCTACGCATTGTGGGGCTTGTAAATATTGTAGGTGTATCCTGCAAGACAGTTTGATTATGACAGGTAATCCACCACAATGTACAGTTTTGAAGGAAGGATGCAGTTTTTTCTACACTGGCAAGACCAAGACAGCTATGTAAAAGAATATATGAACATGTTTATGCCACTCAAAAAAAAAAGTGCATTATACAGGCACACACTGACTTGCAACCTATGCACTAAGTTTCTGTTTGGTATAGTGGACATTATTAAAAAAGATAAAAGGGGTGGTCACTGAGAGAAGGGAACTCATCTAACAACTTAGACTGAAAGCCACAATACCTCCTGGCATTAATGAAAATGTCTCAAAATTGCACCCATTTTAAAAATCAAAGCTGCAGAATTATAAAATACAAAATATTGTTCTCCTTTATTTATACTTTCATTTCAATTTTTATTTTGCCGGTTTAGCCTTTTTTTGTAAACTCTGCTTATATAGGCTTAGTTTTTAGCTCTATTAACTGATTTTTACCTCAGCTGTTTTTGTAAGTGTACTTTTCTAAGATGTTTTACAGCTTTAAGGAGCAAGTTTTAATTGAGTGGTGTGTCACATGGTTTTAAAAGCTTTGTATAAAACACACTTCTTTATTTGCTTAAAATGGTTCTGATGAAGTCCCACTTTGGAAGGGACGAAAGCACTTGACGATCTGTTTTATTTATGGCTAATTAAACACTTTTTTGTCATTTGTGGTTCTGCAATTTTATCTTTAGTACACCTAATAAACTGTTTTACCAACTATGTGTGCTTTCGGGGCTTGGATAAAGCTAAACCTTTTTCTTTATAAACAATGGACATACAATCAAGCAATCATTTGTCTAGAGTCACTTTAGAAATTGCTTTGCCCAATTTGTTCTTGGAGGAGGATGCAAACAATTGGTCAGATTTTCTGAAATTCTGTGCTCTCTGCAAATAAAATCTAAGCTGCTAATGCAAGTTCAGATGATACAGCATATATTCTCCTTTGTTTGAGAATTTGGGAAAGAATAGTTGTGTAAAATGTTACCATGATGATAGATGTCCTTCACTTATCTGTTGCAGTATTCATAACATGAGGGGTTCCCCATCGTAGGTGACCTGACGTCACCCAGTATACAAAAGACTTCACTACTGCAGGGTGTGTGGCACGTCACATATAGGCTGCAATTGGACATAGACCATAAAAGTGATGTACGTGTGCACCATCCTCAGAACTGACTCCCCCCAGAGGAATTCCAGCCTAAAGAAGTAGGGTAAGAATCACCCAAGAAAAAGCAAGGCCAAGGGGAAGGAGGGAGAGATAGGAATACTGCAACAGAGAAGAGATGGAAATCTATCATTACTGTAACATTTTACACTATTCTATGTCCTTCTATTCATCTGTTGCAGTACTCATAACATGAAGGAGAGAATACCAAAGCTCATAAAGTAAGGGAGAAGGGAGTAGCCAAAGAGTTTTCCAGGAAGCCCTGCAGTATGGTTCTGGCAAACCCTGCTCTAGATTTAAAAATTATATCTAATTTATTGGTGAAGGTATGGACTGAAGTCCATGTAGCTTCTTCAAGAATTGAGTTAGTGTCCAATCCCTTGAAAAAGGCCCCAGATGAGGCAACAGCCCTGGTGGAATGAGCCCTAATGGAAATAGAGAGTTTACCATGGTGAGCATAACAGAAGGAGGGTCTATACTAGAAAGACGACTGCTTACTTACCCGAACGCCTAAACGTCGACCCATCTTCATCAAACCGCAAAAACATTGATCTTCCAGAAGAGCAAAAGTGGAAACATTGAATCGTCATGGTTGGCTGTCTGCAGTATTGCTCCGTAAGGTAAGTGTACGATAGTTATGGATCTTAGGGTTAGGGTTAGGTTAAGTGCATACATGGTGGTATATGTAAGATTTAGTGTAGGGTTAGAAGTAGGGTTTAGTTTAGGGTTAGAAGTAGGGTTTTGGTTAGTGTATCTATGTGGTTTACTTAGTTTGTGTAGGTAGTATGTAGCGGGCGGTGGGGTGGGACAAGTATGACAGGTCGACTTTTTAAATTTAGCAGTTTAGAGCATTCAGTGTTTACGCAGTTCGATGAGGATGGGTCGACGTTTAGGTATTCAATGAAGTAAGCGGTCGACATTATAATATAGACCCAGAGAAGGAAATAGTTTACTTGGACACAGTCCATCCCAGAGCCCTGGGGTTGTAAGAAACAAAAAGCTGAGCTGACTTTCTAACAACCTTGGTCTTATCCAAATAAAATACAAGTTGCATGTGGACATCTAAACTATGGAGTACCCTCTCACTAGTGTTCTGGGGAGAAAGGAAAAAGGTAAGTGTATGGACTGATTTAGAGATAGGTCACGGACTACTTTAGGCATAAATGAGGGGGTTGTGCGCAGGAAGACTGTTTTTGTGGAAGACCAGAAATGATGGGGTTGTGCGCAGGAAGACTGTTTTTGTGGAAGACCAGAAATGATGGCAATATAAGGGCCTGTAGCTCAGAGTTAAGGCTAGGAGTAACACAATTTTCCAGGACCAGTACTGTAAGAGAAGCTGAGGAAGCTAGCTCGAAGGGTGGTTGAGTCAGCTTTTCTAAAACAAAGTTAAGATCCCAGGGAGGCAGAACAGGTTTCCTGGGAGGCCTAATACGTAGGACACCTTTAATAAATTGTTTTGCCTCAAAACTGCTATCTAAGGAGGGAGATGGAGGTAGACAGGCAGATATGACTGACATATGAGCTTTTACTGAAGAGTAAGCCAAACTATCGTTGAGCAATTCACACAAATAATTCAAAACCAATGAAATTTCCACCATTACTGGATCCTGATTTCGTTTCAGTCACTAGATTGAAAATCTCATCCATTTTGCTAAGTAAGATTTTCTGGTATTTGGTTTCCTGGCCTCCTGCAGGACTGTGGGCACATCCTCAGAGAATACGTGTCTGAAAGAGATTAGTACCCTATCACCCACAAGGTCAAGTGAAGAGTTGCCAAGTGGGGATGGATGAGGGTCCCTTTGTCTTGTGTGAAGAGGTCCACTCTGTGAAGTAACTTTTGGTGATTGCCCTTGGCTAAAGGCAGGAGGAGAGGGGAACCAGTGCCATATTGGCCAAAAGGGAGTCGCCAGCAAGATTTCTGTTTTGTCCTGTTGAATTTTGGACAGGACTTTTGGTAGTGGGGGAAGGGGGGGGGATTCACAGAAAAGTACACTTGTGTACACTTACCATAAATGTAGATGTTCGAGTGTATTCACTGTTGCAGTCATTACATTTGAGTTATCTGCCTGCAGGTAGCCCTCAGCCGGCCTGAATATCAAAGTCTTGGATTCCTGCGTCAGATGCTGTCTCTTCTTCCATGACGTCAGGGGTATAAAATATGCAGCCAATGCCATTACATCAGTTTTTCTTGCCCCAGATGTCAGGTACCCCCATAATGGAAAGCAATTATATGTTAGGTTACACCTCCAACAAAAAGCAAATACACCAGAAAGCTTAAATACACCAAACAAGAAGGAAGGTAGAGCCAAGAGAAGTGAGGGGGCTGGAGGGAGGGTAACCAGGACTGCAACAGTGAATACACTCAGACATCTACATTTATGGTAAGTGTACACAACTGTACTATGCTCTTCGTGAAGTTATGTACAGAGCTCCAGGTAGCAGCTTTTAGGACGTCCCTGGTAGGGACTCCTCTGAGGAAGGCTGTAGAGGTAGATGCAGCCCTGGTGGAATGTGATCTTATCCCCTGTGGGGTAGGTTTTCCATGGTGCTTATAGCAGAAATGAATGCAATGGGCTATCCATTTAGAAAAGGTTTGCTTTGAAATGGCCTTCCTCTCCACCCCTGCAGCAAAGACAACTAGCAGCTGTTCAGATTGTCTGACAGGCTTGGTCCCGTCCAAATAAAAGCTAAGTTGTCTGTGCATGTCCAAAGAGTGCAGTATTCGTTTGCCTTTGTTTTGTGGGTTTGAAAAAAAAGTAGGCAAATTAATGGACTAATTTAGGGCCACACTAGACACCACCTTGGGCATAAAGGAAGGACTGGTCCTGAGGAAAACCCTGTCTGCATGGAAGATAATGAAGGGCTCCACTGCCATGAGGGCCTGTAATTCAGACACTATTCTTGCTGAAGTGATGGCTAGAAGGAAGGCTTTTTTCCAAGAAAGGAATGTCAACACTGCAGTTGCAGCTGGTTCAAACAGAGGGAGAGTGAGCTTTTCCAATACAAAGTTAAGGTCCCAGGCAGGAGTAGGGGCTCGCCTGAGGGGTCTTAAATTTTTGGCCCCGCTGAGGAACTGCTTTAGCAAGGGGTGAGAGAAGAGGGGTGATTCAGTATTATAATGTGCTGAAATGGCAGAGGCATGAATTTTAATTGACAAGGATAGGCCCTTGTGGAGCATTTCTGTTACATACTGAAAAATATGAGGTAAGCTGGGCACTGTTGTGCCCATCCCCAGAGTTTGGCTCCAGGAAAAGTATCTTTTCCACTTTTCAGCATACGATTTTCTACTGCAATGCCTCCTTGCTTCCAGAATAACATCTACCACCTGCTTACTGAGGGATGCTATTGGAGAGCACAAGGGATTAGCCAGGCTGCAAGGTTCAGGGTTTGAAGCTGGCCCGCCTGCTGGGACAGCAGGGAAGGTGTCTGAGATAGGTACCATGGCTCCAACAGTATCATACTGCACAATAGGGGGTACCAGTGATGGCATGGTCAGTCTGGTGCAATCAGTATTGTCCTTGGTTTGTCCTGTTTGATCTTTGGCAGAACCTTCGAGAGGAGAGGCAGAGGGAGAAAGAAATAAACAGAGAGGCTTTCCCAGGTAAAGGACAGGGCATCCACTTTCCAAGCTTGGTTGTGGGGAGTCCTTGTGCAGAATTTGTCCAATTGCTAGTTCTGGGGGGAGGCAAACAGGTCTTTTTCTGGAGTCCCCCATTTGTTCCTCAAGAGGTTGAATATTTTTGATTCCACTTTCCATTCGTTTGGGTCCATAAGATTTCTGTTTAGGTCATTTGCCAGTGAATTTAGCTTGCCTGGCAAGAATTGAGCTTGTAGGTGCACTTGGTAGCTCAAGGCTGTGTTCCACAGAGCCATGGCTAGTCTGCAGAGAGGGTACGAGTGGGCTCCCCCTGCTTGTTTATGTACCACATAACTGTGGTGTTGTGTGTCTTCACCAATAATTGTCCTAGAAGGATGTGGTCCTTGAAGGCTTGTCAGGGAATTCTGTACAGCTAACACTTCTTTTTGGTTCATATGCAAGTGCATCTGACTCGGGTTCCATTTGCCCTGAATGCACTGCCCTGCCAAGTGAGCCCCCCATGCATAGTTTGATGCGTCTGTTGTTAGGGTTTGGGTGGCAGGGGGTAGATTGAAAGGGAGCCCCTTGTTGAGGTGGCAGGCCTCTGCTCACCAAAGGAATTCTGTCTTTATACAATGAATGATATGAATCATTATTTCCAGGTTCTGAGAATGTTAGCACCATAGGCTTTTTAGATACCACTGTAGTTTCCTCATATGCAGTCTTGCATAAGGAATTAGTAGAATGCAAGAGGCCATGAATCCCAGGGCTTGCAGAATTTTCCTTGCAGATAGCTGGGTCTTTGTGGCCAGTATTTTGAAGTAGGCTGTCAAATAAACTTGTTTCTCTGGCGTGAGGAAAGCCATCTGGGAAGTTGTGTTTAAGCTTGCTCCCAGGAATACAATCTGTTGGCAGGGTACTAGGTGAGATTTCTTTTTGTTTATGGTGTACTCCAGCGAGGTTAGAAGTTTCTTTACAAATGCCAAATGTTTTAATAGCAAGTCCTGGCTTTCTGCCTGAATCAGACAATCGTCCAGGTATGAGTATATCTGAATATTTCTCTGCCTGCAAAATGCAATGGCTGGAGCTAGATACTTTGTGAATACCCTTGGCACAGTAGATAAGCCAAAGGGAAGTGCAGAGAACTGATAGTGCATGGAGCCTGCCAGGGACGTCCTTAGCCGAAACAGTGTCCTAGGCGAAGTAGTGCTCCAGCACCCCTTAAGCTCCACCCTCACCACACTCATGAACCACCCCTATTTGAGCCACACCCACTGGGTCATTCCCCAAGAAAGCCACTCCCGTCATTTCCCTAAATTATTTAAATGCATAGGAAGAAAAAGATAACTTGCAATGTAGTTAAACTGCAGCTACCTTTGCATATGTATTTTCTACTTGAAATACCAGAGCCAGATCATGGTCAAATAGGGTTCTAGGAAGGGTAATAGACCGCCACCCCAGAGCAGCCCCTCCTGCAGCAAACCCCAGCAGCAGCCCCGTCCTCAGCCATTCCAGTATTCCATTACTTGATTATCTCACCAGTTACTACGCATATATTCTATTATTTGCTTCTACAATGATTACATATATTGAAATAGCACAAAAGTACAGTTTTGTACCTACCATAAATGTAGATGTCCGAACAGGATAGCATCTGCAGTCATAACAAATGGGTTGTCCTGTCGTCAGGCAGCCCTTCGGTCGGCCGGATTCCAAAGTCTGGGTCCGGCTTCGGCTGATGTCGCACTTCACCCGACGTCATCTCTGCTGGTCTTCGGGTATAAAGGCATCAGCCGACGCCATTTTCCTCAGTGTTTCTTGCCCCAGATGCCAGTTGCCCTCTTGGTAAGCTAAATTTTGGATAAATGCCAATGTTTCCAAAAAGGTAGAAGGCAAACACAAAAAATAACAATGTATGTACATATATACAAACAAATACACCATAAGAGACTCCCCCCCCAGCTAGCTATTAGGAGGGTAAATACCCTAGGAGTACCACAGAGGGGAAGGAGGGTGGGTAATCCTGACTGCAGATGCTATCCTGTTCGGACATCTACATTTATGGTAGGTACAAAACTGTACTATGTCCTTCAAGGATGCATCTGCAGTCATAACAAATGGGTAGAATACCATAGCCAAACTAGGGAGGAGGAAGAAGAATTATGGTGTAGTTAGGATCCCTTGCAGTACAGCAGTGGCAAACCCTGCTCGGGATCTAGAGTATAGAGGTAAATTATAATGCTTGGCAAATGTATGCACGGAGGTCCAAGTAGCCGCCTCAATAATGTCCTTGGTTGCCACTCCTCGTAAGAAAGCTGTGGTAGTGGCTGTAGCCCTTGTAGAATGAGGTCTTATGTTCTGTGGGGTTGGTTTTCCGTGGTAGGAGTAACAGAATCTTATGCAATTTCCTATCCATTTGGAGATTGTCTGTTTGGAAATTGCTTTTCCTTCCCTTCCTGTTGCATAGGCTACTAAAAGCTGGTCAGTTTTTCTGTCACCTTTGGTTCTGTCCAGGTAGTAGCGTAACTGTCTATGTACATCCAAGGTATGCAGCAGTCTTTCCCCCCTGTTCTGTGGATTGGGAAAGAAGGTAGGTAGGTGGATTGCCTGGTTTAAAGACACTCTGGATACCACCTTAGGCATAAATGTAGGATTAGTTCTCATGGACACCCTATCTTGATGGAAGATTAGAAAGGGTTGTACTGCCATTAAGGCCTGTAGTTCCGAAACCCTCCTTGCTGAAATAATTGCCAGTAGGAAAGCAGTTTTCCATGATAGGTGTTGAAGATCTGCTGTTGCTGCTGGTTCAAATGGAGGGAGTGTCAATTTTTCTAGCACAAAGTTCAAGTCCCATGCTGGTAATGGTGGTTTCCTAGGAGGTTTTACATTCTTGATCCCTCTGAGGAACTGTCTGAGTAGAGGATGCGAAAAGACAGGTGGATCGAAGCTGTATTCTGCTGAAATAGCTGATGCATGTATCTTGATGGAGGAATAGGACAGGCCTGTATGTAGAAGCTCTGCCAAGTACTCCAGGATGTTAGCAATATCTATGTTCGACACATCTTTTCCTCTTTCAGTACTCCAAATGACAAATCTTTTCCATTTTCCTGCATAGTTCCTTCTTGTTGAAGGTCTGCGGCTTCAAGGATAATGTCTTTAACCCTTTGGGATAGGTCTGGGTTAGTTGCTGCTATGTGATGTTCCAGGCAGTCAGTTGCAAGGTTTTTAGGTTTGGGTGCATGATGTTGTAGTTGTTCTGAGTTAACATCAAAGGCATCAGGGGTATTGACCACATTCTCCCTGAGACATGTTCCTCAGCAATGGATACCAGTGTTGTCTTGGCCAATTCGAGCTATCAGGATTATCCTTGGGCTCCTCTTTGATTTTCAGTAGTACCTTGTGCATCAAAGGAAGAGGTGGAAATGCATATGCTGTCAGGCCTTTCCAACTGAAGGATAGAGAGTCCATCTTCCATGCAAGT
The DNA here is from genome assembly GCF_019279795.1 of Protopterus annectens. Lineage (NCBI taxonomy): Eukaryota > Metazoa > Chordata > Ceratodontiformes > Protopteridae > Protopterus > Protopterus annectens. The sequence continues at coordinate 1,034,907,053 of NC_056746.1, read as the reverse complement.
GGGTGGTATGTCCTTGTGCAGAATTTTTTGAGCTGGTGATTGAGTGGGGATGCGAATAGGTCTATTTGTGGCATTCCCATTTCTTTGTGATGGCCTTGAAGATGTCCGGGTGTAGCATCCATTCGTGAGCATCCGAGGTGGTTCTGCTTAACATGTCTGCTAGGGTGTTTTCTTTTCCGGCACAAATATTGCCTGTAACTGGATGTTGTAGCTCAGAGCCATATTCCAAAGGTTCAGAGTCATTCTGCATAGGGGGTATGAATGAGTGCCTCCTGTTTGTTGATGTACCACATGACTGTGGTGTTGTCTGTCCTTATCATTAAATGGCCTTCTTTGAGGAATGGTCTGAATTTCTGGATTGCTAGTTTTACTGCCAGCATTTCTTTTTGGTTTATGTGCAGGTGCAGCTGGTCTGGAGTCCACAATCCTTGTATGCATTTGTCCAACATGTGCGCCCCCCAGCCTAGGTCTGAGGCGTCCGTTGTGATGGTTTGGCTTGCTTGAAAGTTGTGGAAGGGCAAGCCTGGGTTTGACTGGCATGCTTGAGCCCACCATAGGAACTCCTGTTTCAGGCATGGGATTAGTGGGATTTCGGTTTCTAAGCTGTGCCTGTGTTGAGACCATAAATTCTTTAGGTACCATTTAGCTTTCTCATATGCAGTCTGGCATGTGGGACCAAGATTATGCATGATGCCATGAAGCCCAAGGCCTGCAGTACTTTTCTTGCTGTTAGTTTGTTCTGCTTTGTTAATGCCAAGAAGTAAAGAGGGAGTTGTTTTTGTTTTTCTGCAGTTAGGAATGCCATTTGTTTTGCTGTGTCCAATTCCACACCCAAGAATGTTCTTGTTTGGGATGGTATCAGTCTTGACTTTTGTAAATTGACTGTGTATTCCAGGGCTTGTAGTAAGCAAATGACTCTTTGTAAATCTGTTGTCAGCTTGCTTTTGTTGTCCGCTTGTAACAGGCAGTCGTCCAGGTATGGATAAATTTGGATTCCCTGTAGCCTGCAGTGAGCGATTACTGATGCCAGGCATTTTGTGAATACTCTGGGCACAGTAGATAAGCCAAAGGGCAATGCTGAGAATTGATAATGCTCTGATCCTGCAAGAAATCTGAGGTATCTTCTGCAATTTGGTCGTATGGGGACGTGCAGGTATGCCTCCTTGAGATCTAGAGTTACCAGCCAACACTCCTTGCCCAGCATGGGAAGAAGTTGCTGTAGGGTCAGCATTTTGAATTTTGGGACAATGATGTATGTGTTTAAGACGGACAGGTCGAGAATAGGTCTCCAACTTTTCTCTTTTCTTGGTACTAGGAAGAGTCTGGAGTAGAATCCTTTGCCCTGTTCTGTTATTGGTACTCTTTCCACAGCTCTTATCTTTGTTAATTGCGCTATCTGCTTTAGAGCTTCTGTTTTTGATTTGGAGGTAGGTTTGGCATTCCTCTTTTACTGGTAAGGTGTGGAAGTGGAACCTGTAACCTTGGTCTATGGTTTGCAAAATCCACTTGTCTTTTGTGATATAGTGCCAATTTTTCGAAAATAAGGCTAACTTTCCGCCTAAAGGTGCTGTTATTTGCTCCCTGTTAGGCGGTGTCAGAGCCAAGTCACTGTGATTGTCCTGTTGCAGTGGCAGTGGTTGTGTCTGTGCCTCGGTTATTGCCTTGCCACTGTCGCCCTCTGTAGGCACCTCCTCTGGATTGATTTCTGCCTCTAGAGCGTCTATTCCTGCCTCTGAGATTTTGAGGAGTCTGGAAAGGACCAATTTTGGCAGGCCAGTTCCTGCTAAACCTTGGGGCTGAACCTGTAAGAAATCCTTAACTGTTTGTACAGATTTTGCCTTCTCTTCCATTTTCTTCATTACTTGCTGAGCAGGTGTACCAAATAGACTGGCCTTATCCATAGAAGCATCTAACAGCTTTGCTTTAACATGATCCGGCAAGACCTGTTCTTTCAACCATGCATGCCTTCTTATCACTGTGCCAGTCATGGCTGATCTAAATGAAGCCTCCAGTGCATCATAGCCACATTTTAAAGAATGGTTACTAACCTGCTGAATGTTATTCACCATTTCTAAAACATATTTCTTATCTAAGGAGTCATCAGTGGACAGCTTCTTAGTTAACTGATCAAGCATAAACTCTTGGTATTGGATCATATGAAACTGACAGTTTAAAGCTCTAGCTGAGAGAATAGCAGAGGTGTAAACTTTTTCCCCATCTCTCTAAGGACCTGGATTCCCTTTCAGAAGGAATAGGGTTTTGCTGAGGTCGAGGCTACTGCCTTAGGCCCCTGGGATATAGTCTCAGGATCTGCAAGTGGGGCCTTGTATAGGTGGTGATGAGTGTCTGGCACCCTGTAAAATCTATCTGGTTTGGCAGGGGCTGGAGGTAAAGTATCAGGAGCAGTGCAAACATCATTAAATGCATCATCCACAACAGGCAGTACTGGAGGTATAGCTAAGGGCCTATGTTGTGGTAAGTGCAGAAATGTCCAAAGCCTTTTTCTTGAATCTGAGAAATCTTGTCCCTGCCATTGGAATTGTTCTCTCATGGCATGTAAGGTTTCCCCAAAGGAAAATTCCTCTGGTGGAGAGGCAGATGGAATGGATTCTTCAGCATCGGAATCTTCATAAGTAGAAAAAGGAGCCTCTGGCTGGTCTGTAATGTCTGAGTCATCCGAAGAATCATCAGAGGACACTGGCTGGGGGGGCTCTGCTCTAGGTCTCTTTTCTGGGGGCTGAGAGGCCCTGTCTGGGTGAGATTGGGATCCCCTAATTAAGGATATTAAATCATTTGCCAGAGTAAGCATTTGTGAACTAGAAGTGGGCCTGTGTGAGGGGGGCTTAACAGGCACTGATTTAACAGTTTTGGCTGCTGTAGCCCTGGCAAAGGCCTTAATAGACATGGCTGCAGGAGGCCTAGCAGCACCACGTGCTGGGGTAGAGACATCCAAAGGAATGGTGTCTGATAAATCACTAGGAACCACAGGAGTAGGCAAAACTTCTGAGGCCAATTCAACTAAGGTAGCAGGAGCCTCAGTAGTAGTCATGGATTCGGCTGAAGATTGACCGGTTTTCTCGGTTTCGGCCGAAACCAAGACACTCGCGGCTTGCTTAACCGTGGTTTCGGCCGAAACCGCGGACCGCGAGTGTCGGTCTTTTTCTTTGCGTTTTTTAACAATTTGGGTAGTCGGAGGATCCGACGGCATAATGTACGCAAAATCTGAGCCGAAAAACTGTTCAGCAAACTCCGACCGACGCCTAAGCGTCGTCGGTTGAAGGAAGCACAGGGCGAACAGGCTGCTACGTCGTGGTCTGGGCCTAAGCAAGGCAGGCAGTAAGAGTGGAAATCTTTATGAGGTATTTGTTTCCCACAAGTTAAACAGTTATTGACTTTTTCTGACATCGGCTGAGGCAAGAAAGAGTCCCGAACGGGGTACTTAGCTTTTAGAAGTCTTCGAAGTAGTATTCGGTAGTAGTAATCTCTGGATCTGACCGACCGGCACTTGCGAACAGCTTCTGCTTCGGGCGCCGCGCGGCTAGAAAGACTGGGGAAAATGGCGTCGGCTGATGCCTTTATACCCGAAGACCAGCAGAGATGACGTCGGGTGAAGTGCGACATCAGCCAAAGCCGGACCCAGACTTTGGAATCCGGCTGACCGAAGGGCTGCCTGATGACAGGACAACCCATTTGTTATGACTGCAGATGCATCCTTGAAGGACATCACAGATAGCCATTTGCTAAACAATACAGTCTCACAATGAAAACAGACTTAGCAGAGCAGTAAACTTGTCTGCCCTTGAAACTCATATTCATTGAAATATCCAAACTCACTTTCGTTGAAACAGCAGGAAAACCCACATCAAAAGTTATACAAGGCATAAACCAAAAACCTGAGATAAGATCATGTATATTTTGTGAACTTGGACAGTTGAGAATCAAGCCACTCACCAATCTCTTCATTGTCTCTTACACACATACATACATACATAGTCTCCCCTGTCCAACACGCACACATGCACACAATCTTCTAGCTCAAGAATAAGTGGACAAAAATCCATTATTATGGAAATTTTAACTAATCCTCTTAAACACTGAAAAGGTTGTAATAATAGATTTAACATTAATGTGCATTTTCTGAAGGACATCAATTGTCTGTCATTTAGCAACTGCAGGCTACAAAGATTTGTCAGAAAAACTCACATTTTATGAGAAACAGAGGCAAAACATGGAAAGTTAAGGCACACACCAATCTGTTTCTCTCACTCTCTCTCATTCACCCGTGCATATAGTCTGACCAATTATGCATACATGCATACACTCACAAACCACGTGAATTGCACATATCTGCTTGTACCAGAATAGATCCTGAAGATGTTTTTTTTTCCTGCAGTCTGACTATTTGGGTTACATATTAGACAAACCACATCATACAACACACACACAAAAAAAATCTCAACCCTCTTTACTTGCTGTAAAACCAAAAGTAATAAAAATGCAACACAAAACATTTTCATTTCAATGATGATAAAATGAGCCTTTGATATCTTTCAGACTAGTAACTCAGCTACTTAGCTAGTTATCATGTAGAAGCACATGTTTCTGTCTGACCTGCTGACTTTTAGCCACTCGCTAGGAGATGTGAAACAGAGTGGGAGCCCAACATGACTTTATGAGTCTGTATGTTTTTGACTTTTATCCATTGCCTTTTTTTTTTTTTTGGCAAACTATTTTCTGTTGCTTCTCCCTGACCTATCAAGTCTAATTTGAATTATCACCTCTTTGTGTGGGATTTTATTTTGTCCGATTGGAATTGGGAAGTCCTGAGTTGATCGCCATCTTATCAATGTTGAAAATGAAATGGGCAGTGGCTATATTTACATGGCGATGGGTTTTGAATCTAATCAATTAAATGAACAGAACCATCCAGGAATGTACATTTTAATATACTCATATACATACCTCTGCCACGGTCGCCTAGTTCGCCTATGCCTAAGGCCGGCCGTGAGTAGAACAGAAAACTGCCTATGGTCGAGTGTACTTAATATGCTATGTGTGTGTGTGTGCTTGCGTATAACAATGCTACACATGAAAATATCAGCCAGCTGTTTTTTATTTTTCCCTTGGGGGGGGGGGGTGACCTAATGAAATGGTTTAATCGAATAAATAAATGTAACATCTGCATTTTAATGAGTACTAGGCTTGTCGACTAGAATAATTTTACTGTTAAGAGCCCATTGAATTTCCTTCTAGGCATTGGTGCTTGTCATTGTCGGTCCACAGTGTTTTAATAGTTTACTCTCGATTTAAAAATTACTAGATGTGTTAACGAAGTTAGACAAGTGGCATAATTGTTAATAAGGTCTACTGACAAGAAGTGCATGCAAACAGTAAACAGTCCCTAAACGCTAAGCTTTCCTGACTAGTGTTTCTGCTCCCTGTAAACGCGTGTTACCTGACGGTATTATATTTAGCATTTTTTAACCTTTTTAGCAACATCGACTAGTTAAGTGTCACTATAAGAAACAATGCATGTGTTATTTTCAGTGGGAAGCAGCTATCTTCGTAAGACCACTGAAATGCATTCAAAATGCCCATCTTCTTTTTGCAGACGGGCTGGTTCCCTGACTGCAGTGCAGATGAGAGGATGCAGAAGTTTCCTCGAGTGACCTTTTAACACTGGTTGAGATTACAAACACCACACACACACAATCTCTCTTTCTCTCACATACAGAAACGAACAGTTTGAATTACACACACATACACTTACTCACCTTTCTAAATCAAACTGCCACATGGACTTAGCCCCCCACTTCACGGAACTGCTACCTTAAAATTTGCGTGTGACTGAAAATTGGATTTACTTCCAAGCTGGTGTAAGCACGCATGATTCTCATTAAAGGAGAAGACGCTAATAGCGCAATCGACCTGCTGCAGCTGTAAAAATGGGGGGGGGGGGGTGCTCACCCCACATGGTTCCGATGCCCTTGTATTTTTTATTTTTTTTTTATTAGATAAATTAGTGCATTCTTTCTTCCCACCACCTGCTGCGGGCACTGCGAAGAAAGAATGCACAAATTAAAATAAAAAAATAAATAAGCCAAAATTGCGCCCTTTACAAGGCCGGCCTGTATGGCATCCTAGGCGGTCGCCTAGTTCGCCTATGCCTAAGGCCGGCTGTGGCTGCAGCTGTAAAAAGTGGGAGGGTGCTCACCCCCTATGGTTCCGATGCCCTTGTATTTTTTTTTTTTTAATTAAAGTTAGTGCATTCTTTCTTCCCGCCACCTGCTGCAGGCACTGGGAAGAAAGAATGCACTAATTAAACTAATTAAAATAAAAAAATAAATAAGCCAAAATTGCGCCCATTACAAGGCCGGCCTGTACGGTGCCCTAGGCAGTCGCCTAGTTCGCCTATGCCTAAGGCTGGCCGTGGAGCCTGCTCTGCAGCATAGGTATTTCCTGCAAGATTCCCTTATTGGAATGTGCAGGTAAGCTTCCTTTAAGTGTAAGGTTACCAACCAGGAATCTTTGCCCAGCATAGGGAGTAGCTGTTGAAGTGTTAGCATTTTGAATTTTGGGATTACCAAAAAGGTGTTTAGAATAGAGAGGTCCAGAATAGGACACCAAAAGCGGTCTTTTCTGGGTACCAGGAAAAGTATTGAGTAAAAACTTTGTCCCCTTTCTTCTGCTTGGACAGGTTGAATAGCCCTGATACTTAGAAGAGAGAGAGCCTGCTGTTGAGCCCCTGCCCACTGATTTGGGGGTAGGTCTGGCCAACCGTTTGAGGTTGGTAAGGTGTGGAAGTGGAATCAGTATCCTTGGAAAACTTTTTAAAACCCATTTCTCCTGGGTAATGAGTTCCCAGTTTTTTGCATGCATGGTGAGCCTTCCTCCTAAGGGAGCAGGCAGTTAAGCAGGGGTTGGAAGGGTTAAGGATGTCATTGTGACATTTTTCCATAGGGGGGTGTCTTACTACTTCCAGCTTTGGAGGTGGGATCCCCCCACTGTTTAGGCCTATGTGTAGCCTGAGACTGTAACGTAGGTAGTCTGCTGTTCTTGGGTTTGGACTGAGAAGGCCTGGAAGAGAATGGAAAGGACCAATTCTTAGAAGGCCGATGCCTACTAAATCTGGGAGGCTGCACTTGAAGGAAATGTTTAACAGTTTGCATAGATTTAGCTTTTTCCTCCATCTTTTTAAGGACTTCTTTTGTTTTGTTGACAAACAGGCGATCTTGGTTTAAGGGGACATCCAGTAATTTAGCTTTAACATGATCTGGCAGGTTTTGCTCCTTAAGGCAAGCATGCCTTCTAAGTACAGACCCAGTGACAGCAGCCCTGCAAAATGCTTCTAGAGAGTCAAAAACCACACTGCAAAGTATGTTTCCAACTTGTTCAGCAGAATGCATTAAATCCTGTAATTATTTATGTTCAGCACAGTCAGGAATCAACATCATTTTCTGTTTAAGTAGTCCCAACATATGCTGCTGATACTTTAACATATGAAGCTGTCAATTTAAGGCCCTAGTGGCCAAAGTAGCAGAAGTGTACACCTTCTTACCCCATCTGTCCAAGGCCATGGAATCTCTATCAGAGGGGGTAGGGTTTTTGGCAGCAGTAGCCTTAATGCCCTTTGGTCCTTAGGAAATGGTCTCTGGATCCACAGTAGGATTCTTGAAGAGGAACTTGAGAGTCAGGTACTCTGTAATACCTGTCAGGTTTTCTGGGAGCTGGAGGTAAAGTGTCTGGGGAAAGGCTAGATTCCAAGAAGGCATCAACTACAATGTCCAGAACAGGACAGATAGCTAAAGGCCTCTGTTGAGGGAGGAGTAAAAATTCCCTAAGCCTCTTTTTGGAGTCAAGAGTAATCCTGGCTTTCCCAGCGGAAATGCTCCCTAAGTGTGTGCAAGGTTTCACTAAAAAAAAAATCTTCTGGAGGGGAAGCAGAGGGAATGGAATCCTCTGCATCAGAATCCTCATAGGTAGATAAGGGAAAATCTTGGTAATCACAAGAAATAGAAATTTCAGCATCCAGATCAAAAGAATCAGAAGGAAAATCAGTTCTAGGTCTCTTAGAGGGGGAAGGCTGGCTTCTCCTAATTAAAGAAATAAGGTCTTCAGCCATTCTAAGCATTTGATTTTTTAGGCATATGGGCCTGACCATGCGGTTTGGACATCGGTTTTCTAGCCGTGGGTCACGTTTCAGGCCTTGATGAAGAAGATGGCGTCGGTTTAAAATGCAAATCTGTAGGCTCCAGACCCATCCAAGATAGAGACATCCGCAGGTTCCATAGTCGAAGAAGCATCTCTCGGCATACCGGACTCCGAATGGGTCTCAGTAGAGGCCTGCAAATCTGAAGTAGCGAGTATCAGGGAAAGCACCTCAGAGTCCCGCCGAACTGACGACTAGCTTAATGGAAGTGTCGTCGGCAGTTTTGAACCTATGCGGTCTGTCTCGCTAGTTGGATAGCTTACCGAAGCCATTTCTGAATAAACAGAGTACCAAAATAATTTGCTGTGAAAATAGACCAACGATGAATAATTCAGGAGTTGAATAAGGCACAAAACCGACAGTGAGGGATGTTGTGGTCTGGGCTAAAGCAAAGAATGCAGAACGAATGAAAATCTTTATGAGGTATTTGCTTTCCACAGGTAGGACAATTGTTAACTTTTACTGACATTGGTTAAGAGCAAGAAAAAGGATCCCCAATGAGGTACTTAGCTTTTTTCAAAGACTTCGATTCTGAAACTCGAAAATGAAAATTTCAGGAGTCGGCCGACTGGCACTTGTGAACTGCTTCTGCTTCGGGTACCGTGCGGCAAGAAAGACTAATGTAATGGCATTGGTTGCATGTTTTATATCCCTGATGACATGATGTCATGGAAGAAGAGACAGCATCCGACACAGGAATCTAAGACTTTGATATTCAGGCTGGCTGAGGGCTACCTACAGGCAGATAACCCAAATGTAATGACTGCAACAGTGAGAATCGAAGATCACCACCCTCTTCCAAGAGAAAGAAAGGGCATCCACTTTCCAGACCAGAGGATGGGGCTCTCTGGCACAAAACTGTGGAAGTTGTCTGTTCATGGGGGAGGCAAAAATGTCTTGTTTGAGGAATCCCCACTGGTGGACAATGTCTAGAAACATATCCCTTTGAAGCATCCATTTGTGGGATGGTGTTTGGGACCTGCTCCTGTAATCCGTCATGCAATTTTGAGGATAGGATGTACACTGTCTGAAGGGTTTCCTAGAATTTTACTGCCAGCTCACAAGCCTGAAGAGCCAGTCTACATAAAAGATAGGATTTGGTCCCCCCCACCCCTGTTTGTTCACATACCAGAAGACTGTCATATCTGTGAACAGCTTCAGAGGGTCCTGGTTGGAACAAGGAGTGGAAAATCTGCATGGCCAATAGCAGCGCTCTCATCTCCCTTAAACTGATGTGTTCCTTCAACTGAGGGTGAGACCAGATCCCTTGTGCTTTCAGGTGACCGAAGGTTGCTTCCCAACCTACATCTGAGGCATCTGTACAGACCTCTTGGTGAGGAGCAGGAGGGTGTAAGGGTAGTCCTGAGTTGAGTGACATTTGATGTCTCTGAAGTTCCTTCTTCAGACAGGGGATGAGGGGAAGGGAGAATTCTAAGGGGTGCTGGTGTTGCATCCAAACTGATTTTAGATACCATTGCCATTTTCTCATGTGGAGTTTAGCTAAGGGGAGCATGGGAGGCCCAAGACATTGAGGAACTCTCTGGCTGTAATTTGGTAAAGCAGCAGAACGTTTTGGAAGTAAGACATGAGGTCCTGTACCTTTTGTGAGGGAAGCGAGACCCTAATAAGATCTGTTTGTATCCTACTCCTGAGGCAAATTTGATCCTATAAAGGGGTGAGAGCTGATTAGTTAATGGTGAACCCCAGATTTTATAGAAGATTGATGGTAAAGGCAATATATTTTGTTCCAACTTCTCTGTGGAGGTAGCTAGGAGGAGGTTGTCCATATATGAAAAGATATCTAGTCCCCGGAGCCTGCAGTGGGCAATCACAGGAGCAAGGCATTTGGTGAAGACCCTTGGTGCAGTAGAAAGCCCAAAGGGCAAGGCACAGAACTGAAAATGCCATGATGACACAGAAGTGTAAAAACTTCCTGTAGTTGGGATGGATGGGAATGTGCAAATATGCATCTTTGCTATCCATGGTAATCATGACAGCTTGAGGCAGAATGAGTGGGAACACAGTCTGCAGGGTCAGCATGAGTGGGTACTCTTAGGAAGGTACTGAGATGGGACAGGTCAAGGATGGGTCCCCAGGACCTTCCTTACTGGGCACCTGGAATACAATCCTTTGCCTATTTGTTTTTTGGGGAGACACTGTATGGTCCCTTGGTTCAATAATTCTAACACTCTGGGGAAAAAGGCAAGTTGTTCCCTGGCAGGTTGAGGGATGCCCCTGGAGGAGGGTAGCTGATCCCACACCATGATGTACCCTTTTTAAACAACTGAGAGAACCCAGGGTGGTAGGGATAGGGGAAGATGCTGGGAAAGGGGGATGTGGGTGGGAGGGGGAAAGCAGTCAAAGACAGGATAGCTTGTCTGGAAAGGGCTGCTTAGGTGGCAGAGTTGCCCACTGGGGCCCTAGGTTGTTGTGGTCTCCTGTCACTTTTTTGTTCTGGGTTATGTGTGATGGGAATGTCTATGCACAAACACAGGCTTTGCACAGTAATTTCTTTGGAACTTAGGGACTGAGAAAACAAACCCTCTACAGCATCATAGCTACATTACATGGAGTGACTTGAGAAGAAGCACCAAAGTAGCAGTCAAGGTGCTATTTTCTGAGTCAAATAAGTATGAAATTACCTGTAAAGTTGGGACATAAGTTCTAAAGTGAATTTGGTCATATGTGTTTGGTGATTTATGGCCCTGAATGTTAGCATGGCAGAAATGTATACTTTTTTGCCTAGTCTATCCAGTATCCTGCTATCCTCATCAGATGGTAAGTGTGTAGTGGAGGTCAGCAATTTTGATGGCTTGTCAGAAGTCACAGAAATATCCACAAAAAGACATCTGAAGAGAAACTTGCAGTCAACCGGGATCTTGTAGAAGCAGTCTAGCTTTTTGGGGCCAGGTGGCTGGGAATCTGGTGCTGTGAAGCTGAGCCAAAAGCATTGAGAAAGCCAGGCAAGATAGGCGGGATAGATGATGGGCAAGGTGATTCCACCTGTAATAGCTCATAGTGTCTTTTTTGTACTTCAGATACTTGGGTGCTATCCCATGTAAAGTGGTCTCTTATCATAGCTAGGGTGTCTCCAAAAGACAGGTCTTCCAATGGTGAGTACGTACTATTTGATTTCTCTTCTGGGAAGGCATTATCCAGGGACGGAAGGATCTGAAAAGAGAAAGCCAGGGATTCATCTCCCGAAGATGCCTCTTTCTCACATGTATCCTCTTCCCTAGTTCTTTTAGGTGGACAGAGAGTACTGGGTGGGGGGCCTGTAAAACATGGAGGAGGCCTAAGTGACATAAGGGCATTAAAAGGGCCCTGAGTGAATTGCTGGCTATCGCTAGCAGGTTCTTTTGCTGGAGACAAATGCTTGTTCTTTTTGGTTTCCTTTTTCCCATGCAGGTCTGCTTTATGTAGGGTAGGAGGGCCCGATGTAGGCTTACATTTCATCAGGTCGGAATCTACCTCTTCCCTAACGAGGAAAGTAGTTTTGTACCTACCATAAATGTAGATGTCCGATAGGTATACATCTGCAGTCCTAACATATGGGTTGTCCTGCCTCAGGCAGCCCTTCGGTCGGCCGGATTCCAAAGTCTGGGTCTGGCCTCGGCTGATGTCGCACTTCACCCGACGTCATAGCTGCTGTGGTATAAAGGCATCAGCCGATGACATTTTCCTCAGTGTTTCTTGCCCCAGATGCCAGGTGCCCTCTAGGAAGGCTAAATTTGGATAAATGCAAATAATTACAAACAGTAGAGAGCAAAAAAAAAATATATATACATATATACACAAACAAATACACCATATTAATTTCCCCCAGCTAGCTAAAAGAGGGGTAGGTACCCTGGGAATACCACAGAGGGGAAGGAGGGTGGGTAATCCTGACTGCAGATGCATACCTATCGGACATCTACATTTATGGTAGGTACAAAACTGTACTATGTCCTTCAAGGATGCATCTGCAGTCCTAACATATGGGTAGAATACCATAGCCAAACTGGGGGAGGAGGCACTAAGATAAAGATGGTGTAGTCAAGATCCCTTGCAACACAGCAGTTGCAAAACCTGCTCGGGATCTGGAGTATAAAGGAAGGTTATAATGCTTGGCAAATGTATGCACGGAGCTCCAAGTAGCAGCTTCTAAAATGTCTTTGGTAGCCACTCCTCGTAGGAAAGCTGTAGTGGTGGCTGTAGCTCTTGTGGAATGAGGTCTGATATTTTCAGGAGTTGTCTTTCCATGAAAAGAGTAGCAAAATTGTATGCAATTTCCTATCCATTTTGAGATTGTCTGTTTTGAAATTGCTTTTCCTTGCATTCCTGTTGCACATGCTACCAGAAGCTGGTCAGTTTTTCTGTTGGTCGTAGTTCTGTCCAGATAGTAGCGTAATTGTCTGTGCACATCCAAGGTATGTAGCAGTCTTTCCCCCCTGTTCTGTGGGTTGGGGAAGAATGTAGGTAAATGAATCGCTTGGTTCAATGATACTCTGGTGACCACTTTTGGCATAAAGGTAGGGTTGGTTCTCAGAGACACTCTATCCTGATGGAAGATAAGAAAGGGCTGCACTGCCATTAATGCCTGTAATTCAGATACCCTTCTTGCTGAAGTGATTGCTAGCAGGAAAGCAGTTTTCCAAGACAAGAACTGTAAATCTGCTGTTGCTGCTGGTTCAAAAGGGGGAAGTGTTAACTTTTCCAGCACAAAGTTGAGATCCCATGTAGGTAAAGGTGGTTTCCTTGGAGGCTTTACGTTTTTAATTCCTCTCAAGAACTGTCTGAGTAGAGGATGAGAGAAGACAGGAGGATCCATGTTGTATTCTGCTGAGATTGCTGATGCATGAATCTTAATGGAGGAGTAGGACAGGCCATTGTGGAACAGTTCTGCTAAGTATTCCAGGATGTGTGCTATGTTTGCCAATGAGACATTTTCTCCCTTTGCTGCACTCCAAATGAGGTATCTTTTCCATTTGGCTGAATAAGTTTTCCTTGTGGAGGGTCTGCGAGCCTCCAGGATAATGTCCTTAACCCTCTGAGATAAATCTGGGCTATTTTGTCTTATGCAATATTCCAAGCAGCTAGCTGCAGTGTTTTCAAGTTTGGATGTAGGATCTTGTAGTTGTTCTGTGTTAGAAGCAAGGGGCATAGAAGTAGAGGCCATGCTTGTGTCCGAGACATGCTTCTCAGTAGCGGGTACCAATGTTGCCTCGGCCAGTCTGGAGCTATCAGAATTACCCTTGGTTGATCCTCTTTGATCTTCAGTAGGACTTTGTACATCAAAGGAAGAGGTGGGAATGCATATGCTGTCAGGTTTTTCCAGCTGAAGGAAAGGGAGTCCACCCTCCAAGCAAGTGGGTGGTATGCTCTTGTGCAGAATTTCTTCAATTGGTGGTTGTGTGGGGAGGCGAACAGGTCTATCTCTGGTAGTCCCCATTTCTTTGTTATGGTTTTGAAGATATCTGGATGCAGCATCCATTCGTGAGCATCCGTGGTAGTTCTGCTTAAGGTGTCTGCTAGTGAATTTTCTTTTCCTGGTACAAATCTGGCCTGAAGTTGAATGTTGAGATTCAAGGCCACATTCCACAGGTCCATTGCCATCCGGCATAGAGCATATGAGTGTGTACCTCCCTGTTTGTTGATGTACCACATGACTGTGGTATTGTCCGTCCTTATCAGCAATTGACCTTGTTGAAGGAATGGTCGGAATGCCTGGATTGCATGTTTCACTGCCAGCATCTCCTTTAGATTTATGTGTAGATTCAGCTGGTCTTGGGTCCATAGGCCTTGTATGCACTTGTCCACCATGTGTGCCCCCCAGCCTAGGTCTGAGGCGTCCGTGGTGATGGTCTGGATTGGATGAGGTTTGTGGAAAGGCAGTCCTCTGTTCAACTGACAGGCCTGAGCCCACCACTGGAATTCTTGCTTCAGGCATGGAATTATTGGAATCTGGGCTTCTAGACTGTGCTTGTGTTAAGACCATACATTCCTTAGGTACCATTGCAACTTTCTCATATGCAGCCTGGCATGCGGAATCAATATTATGCAGGATGCCATGTAACCCAGGGCTTGCAGGACTTTCCTTGCAGTAAGCTGAGTTTGTGTTGTTAATGTCATGAAATATACTGGTAGTTGCTTTTGTTTTCGTCTGTGAGAAAAGCCATCTGAGTTGATGTATCCAGTTCTGCACCCAAGAATGTTATCCTTTGGGATGGTACTAGTCTTGATTTTTGCATGTTGACTGTGTATCCCAAGGCTTGCAACAGTTGTATGACCTTTTCCAAATCTTTTGTTAATTTTGCCTTGTTGTCCGCTTGTATTAGGCAGTCGTCCAGGTATAGGTAAATTTGAATTCCCTGAAGCCTGCAATGAGCAATTACTGATGCCAGGCATTTTGTGAATACTCTGGGCAGTAGATAAGCCAAAGGGCAATGCTGAGAATTGATAATGCTCTGATCCTGCAAGAAATCTGAGGTGTCTTCTGCAATCTGGTCGTATAGGGACGTGCAGGTATGCCTCCTTGAGATCTAGAGTCACCAGCCAAGACTCCTTGCCCAGCATGGGAAGAAGTTGCTGGAGGGTCAGCATTTTGAATTTTGGAACAATGAGGTATGTGTTCAGAGCGGACAAGTCGAGAATAGGTCTCCATTGATTTTCTTTTCTTGGTACAAGGAAAAGCCTGGAGTAAAATCCTTGGCCTTGCTCCATAGGCGGTACCTTTTCTATAGCTCTCATCCTTAGTAAGTTGTTGATTTGTCTTAGAGCGTCCGTTTTTTGGCTTGGTGGTAGGTTTGGCATTCCTCTCTTTTTTGGTAGAGTGTGAAAGTGAAACCTGTAGCCTTTGTCTATTGTTTGTAAAGTCCATTTGTCTCCTGTAATGTAATGCCAGTTGTGGGAGAATAAAGCTAGTTATCTGCCCAAGGGTGCTTCCAGTTGTTCCCTGGTAGGCGGAATCAGAGCCAAGTCATTGTGTCTGTCCAGTGGAAGTGGTTGTAGTTGAATCTGTGGCAGTACTTCTCTGGTTGGTAGGTTGCCACTGACGTCCCCTCTGTAGGCACCCCTGGATTGACCTCTGCCTCTTGGGCGTCTATTTCTGCCTCTCTGTGCTCTGGAGGTGCCTGGAAAGGACCAATTCTTCGAAGGCCAATTTCTGCTAAACCTCGGAGGTTGGACCTGTAAGAAATCCTTGACTGTTTGGACAGATTTTGCTTTTTCCTCCACCTTCTTTAGAACCTCCTGTGCAGGGGAGCCAAACAAACTTTGTTACTCCATAGGAGCATCTAGGAGTTTTGACTTAACATGGTCTGGTAAGGATTGTTCTTTTAACCAGGCATGCCTTCGAATCACTGTTCCAGTCATAGCTTATCTAAAGGAAGCCTCCAGTGCATCATAGCCACATTTTAAGAAATGGTTACTGACCTGCTGAGAGTTATGTACCAAATCCTGAAGGGACTTGCAGTCTATAGGTTCAGGGGAGGACAGTTTTTTATTTAGCTGGTCTAACAAAAATTCCTGGTACTGAATCATGTGAAATTGACAGTTTAAGGCCCTGGCCGAAAGAGTAGCAGAAGTATAAACCTTTTTACCCCATCTCTCTAATGCTCTAGATTCCCTTTCAGAGGGGAGAGGATTTTTGACAGAGGCAGCTGCCACAGCCTTAGGGCCCTGTGGAATGGTTTCAGGATCTGCCACAGGAGCCTTATACAAATGGTAGTGTGTGTCCGGGACCCTGTAATATCCGTCAGGCTTGGCTGGGGCCGGAGGAAGAGAATCAGGGGCAGTACAGACATCATTATATGCATCATCAACAACTGTTAGTACTGGAGGAATGGCTAAAGGCCTATGCTGTGGTAAGTGTAAGGAAGTCCTTAGCCTTTTCCTTGAAAATCCTGGCCCTGCCATTGAAAGTGTTCCCTCATAGCATGTAAGGTTTCCCCAAAAGAAAATTCTTCAGGAGGAGAGGCAGAAGGAATGGAGTCTTCTGCATCAGAATCCTCATAAGGAGAATATGGGCCTTCCTGAGGGTCTGAGATATCTGAGTCATCAGAGGAATTGTCCGTGGAAACAGGTTCCGGGGGTTCAGTCCTAGGCCTCTTCTCTAGAGGGGGTTGAGAGGCCCTGTCTGGGTGAGGTTGGGATCCCCTGATCAAGGAAATGAGATCCTCAGCCAGGCTGAGCATTTGAGAACTAGAGATAGGCCTGTGTGAGGGAATTTTAGCAGGTAAGGCCTTAGAAGATTTAGCTGCTTTAGCCCTGGCAAAAGCCTTGATAGACATAGATGCAGGGGGTCTAGCAGCCCCACGTGCAGGGGTAGATATGTCTAAAGGAATAGTATCTGACAAATCCTGGGTGCTTGCTTCTGTAGGAGCAATTTCTGTAGCCGATTCAACCATGCTCTGTGAAGCCTCGGCTACCGGAGGCCTGCTTTCGGCCGAAGGAAGAACCAAGGACTCTGTTTTAGCCGAAACCGCAGACCGCGAGTGTCGGTCCTTTTCCTTGCGTTTTTTAGCTAATTGTGCTGTCGGAGTCTCCGACGGCATTTTGTAAGCAAAAGCAGGACCAAAAAACTCCTCTGCAAACTCCGACCGGCGTCTAAGCGTCCGTCGGTTGAAAGAAGCACAGGCTAAACAAGCTGATACGTCGTGGTCCGGGCCTAAACAAGGAAGGCAGTAAGAGTGGAAATCCTTATGAGGTATTTGTTTCCCACAAGTTAAACAATTATTTACTTTGTCTGACATCGGCTGAGGCAAGAAAGAGTCCCCAACGGGGTACTTAGCTTTTTAGAAGTCTTCGGTAGTAGAAATCTCTGGATCTGACCGACCGGCACTTGCGAACAGCTTCTGCTTCGGGCACCGCGCGGCAAGAAAGACTGAGGAAAATGGCGTCGGCTGATGCCTTTATACCACAGCAGCTATGACGTTGGGTGAAGTGCGACATCAGCCGAGGCCAGACCCAGACTTTGGAATCCGGCCGACCAAAGGGCTGCCTGAGGCAGGACAACCCATATGTTAGGACTGCAGATGCATCCTTGAAGGACATCGGTGGAATCCCCTTAGTGCTTTCTACAATCAGGAACTGTGGGGTTCCCCTTGGACATCCGACATGGATGCCTGTTCGGTCTCTGCAGATGTGCTAATGCACAGATCCAAGGTGGCCTGGACATCAGGCTCAGCCTGCAGATCCGAGCTGTGAGCTGGGCATGTCTCTGGACTGTCCTCCTCCTCAAGGGAGACATCAGTATCCACAGGGACAGCAAAAGTTTTAGGCCTTTGCTTTTGGCCTTCTGCTTCAAAATCGACTTGGTTTCGGGTCCTGAGGATCCCATCACAGTGCTTTTTGCTAGCAACTTTAAGCGCTGATTCTCAAGGTAGAATGCTAGGGAGGATAATCTACTGCCTTTAAGTCTTTGGGACAAATACAGCAGTTTTTGTGACTGTGGTTTGGGCCCAGGCAGAACAGGCATTGGAAGTGGCTATCCTTGTGTCGAATTTGTCATGTACATAGGCACTTGACCCTCTTGGGTGACATGAACCCTAACCAAAGACAGTAGCAAAAATAAAAAAATTGCCAAACGGGGCACTTATCTGAATTTTTGAAGAATCGCAAATGAATCAGATGTAGATCAGTGTGTGTGATACAACTTTAAGAAGCTTTCCAGTGAGTCAGCACATGCATGCAAGTACTGAGCACATGCAAGCAAGAGTGCCATTTGGAGTGAGCAGCTAGAGTGAGAGCATGCAAATATGTAGTCAGTCAATTAGTTCGTTTAATGTTTCTGTCATCTATCCTGATGTAGCTGTATACAATAAACTACTTCAACGAACACCCAAGCCTGAACGCCTTCTTAATGCACAAAAGAGCAGCATGGTGTCAGAATGGGATCCAGAGTTACAGCTATGAGACAACCTGTTAAAGTTGGAGGAATATATAGGAGTGGATCATCCCTACTGCTCAAACGACTTGCAAAACAGGTCAAAAAAAATTCAGGTACAAATACTTGCTTAAATGATTTCTTTTGCTACAAATATAAAATGAAGCACTCAGAATGCTCAAAACAAATTTATTATTAAACGAATGTCTGAAACTGCAACATACTGATAAAAATATTCAAAATAATAACAAAAATGTTTGAAACAATAGCCAAAGTGCATAAAATGCACAAAAAAGGAAAATGCATTTTTTTCGCTATGTGCTACTTTTTAACTAAAGCAATTCAAAATATCCAAAGTGTGAAGTTATTTCACAAAGTAAAGTCATTTCAAAGAATTATTCACAAAGTGGAGTTATTTCAAGGCATATCTCACAGAACACGGTATTTCGAAGAGCTTGTGCATTTGACTACTATTACAAGTACCTAATGTGTGTGAATGTTTGTAACATGGGCAGTTTTGTGTACTTTACTATACTCTGTGGGCATGGCAGAAGGATTTTGTAAATCCACACTGCTTGTGTTTGATAAGAAGAACTTACTGAATGGGTATCCTCCATGGTAGTAGCTCATAAGAAAAGCTTAGATGAAATCAGAATATGTATTGATCCAAGAGATCTGAACAAAGCATTACAAAGGCTTTATCATCCAATGCACCCCGTCAAAGAGGTTGCTGCCCTCATGCCAAATGCCACTGTTTTTTTCTGTCTTAGATGCAGAGAGTTCATTTTGGAAAATTTTGCTTGACCAAAAATCTTCCTTGTTGACCACATTTAGAAGATGCAGATTTCTGAGAATGCCATTTGGAATAAATTCTGCCAGTGAAGTCTTTCAGTTTGCAATGGAGCAAATTTTTTTCTGGCTATCCCTGTGCTGTTATAGTACATGATATTCTAGCAGGAGACAATGGTGAAGTCGAACATGACAGAAACCTCAAGAAAGTTCTGGAAAGAGCACCTGAAGTGAATCTTAAGCGGACTCCTTAAATATAGGCTACGAGAAGTTACTTATGTTGGTCACTTGCTTACCAGTTCAGGTTTATGACCACATCCTTCCAAGCAAACAGCAATTCTCCAGATGCCAACTCCAGATAATGTTCAAGCCGTACGTTTTCTTGGCATGTTCAACTACCTAAGCAAGTTCATTACAGATTTAATCCAAATTTTAGCACCATTATGAGAGCTGACACGCAAAGATGTAATTTGGTCATGGTCAGAAGAGCACCAAGAGTATCTGATGTCCTGAAACAGAAAACTGCCAAACCACCAACTCTCAGCTTCTATGATGTTCACAAACCAGTTACTCTTTCCTGTGATGGTTTTAAGTTTGGTCTATGTGCAGTCATTCTTCAAGAGGGTAGACCTGTAGCCTGTGCATTGAGAACTCTTACCCAAACTGAGATGCAGTATGCCCATCTTAAGAAAGAGCTATTAGCAATTGTGTTTGCATGTTTGGAGTTCCATGATTATATTTATGGTCGACCTATTCAGATCAAAACTGATCACCAACCTTAGTTACTATTTTGAGAAAGCCTATGCATTCAGCTCCAGCTAGATTGCAACATATGATGCTGAAATTGCAAAAGTACAACTACAGTCTTGTTTACACAATAGCCAAACTTTTTTATCTTGCTGATACTTTAACCAGACTGCCCCCCTCCCACAAAAAAAAAAAAAAAAAAAAACAGCAGCATGACAGACAATGAGCAGCTTGATTTGGGGGTTATGGAAGTGAGAAATCTTTCTTCCACAAGTCTTGCTGAGCTCAGAACTCACACAGCTTCAGATCCAATTCTCCAAAAGCAAAACCTGTTTATTAATCGAGGATGGCCTTCAAAGCAATCTTGTTTACCTGTAGAGATAAAGCCATATTTTCTATACAGAGATGAGATTTTGTCAGACAATGGTATCATCATCAAAGTTACTAAAGTGATTGTCCCAAAGTCCTTGAAACAAGAGTACATTAAGATCTTGCATTGTGGCCACCCAGGAACTGATTCCACCAAAAGAAGGGAGAGAGGTGTACTGTTTTGGCCTTCTACGTCAAGAGATATTGAGAAAGTACTTTCATCTTGTTCAGTATGTACTAGTACAGAGCCACATCAACAAAAAGAACTACTTCAGTTAAGCCAGATTCCTGAACTACCTTGGAAGAAAGTAGTCACAAATATCTCTGAGTGGAATGGTTGACATTACTTGGTGTTAGCAAGACTCTTATTTAAATTGATTCCAGATTGACTTACTTCCCAGCTCTTGCAGAGAGGCCTTGGAGTTCAAATATTTGCCTAGTAGAGGTTATTGTGACCAGAAAAATTGAATTCCAGGACAAGAACTAAGGTCAGTCTTAGGGGAAGGCTCAAAGGGAGTTTAGGCAAGAGCCTGTAAGAGAACAGTCAAATGCCAAGGAGGTGCAGGATCTTTAACTGAGGGCTTAAGTAAAAAGGTACCTTTAAGGAAGGCCTTGCATAATCTCGAGGAAGCCAAGGAATAACAATTCTCTCCTGAGTGAAAATTTAAAATTACTGCTAGTTGAACTTTCACAGAAAAGCTTACCCTGTTGTTAAAAACAGAAGCCAAAAAATTGAGGACTGCTGAGACTGGAGTGGAGAAGGGAGCCATTTCCCTCTGAAGAGTCCAGATTGCAAATCTTTTCCATTTACTTTTGTAAAATTTTCAGGCTGAAAGCTTCTGAGAGGATAATAGAATCCATCGAACAGGGGAAGAAAGCCTGGACTGTCTAGCCCTCACTGGAACTGGAGAAATCATGTGGTCTGCTTGAGGTTGTTGATGTCTAGCTGTTGCATCCCTGTCAGGCAAGACAGAAGGTCTGGACAAGGATCTAGTATCCAAAGTGCATAAAGAAGATGAGGTCAGAGGTAGGGAAACCAGATCCGACGAGGCCAAAAGGGTGCAATAAGATTGACTATGTTCTTCAACCGAGATGCTTTCTGTAGAAATTTGGGGATGAGGAGTAACGGGGGTAAGCACAGAGGAGACCAGATGGCCAAGTGTGGACAAAAGCATCTCTTGGTGACTCCCATTGTGGAAGGGCCAGGGCAAAGATCCTGCTACACTTGTTGAAGGGAGAAATAAAAAATCTAAGAATGCCTGGCCCCACCGAAATATCTTTTCAGCTATGCTTTGGAAGAGAGACCAATCATAAGGCATCAAAATGGACCTCTTTAGTCTGTCTACAAGCATGCTGGATTTCAGTTATGTGTGCTGCCAAAATAAAGCAATCGGAAGAGATCACCTAATGCCACACTGTCATTACCTCTTGATAAAATGGATAAAATCCAGTTGCCTCATTTGTTTATATGCTATACTGCTGACATGTTCTTTGTACGCACCTCAATTGTCCCTAAAGGCAAAACATACTTAAAAATCTGCAATGTTAGTAGAACATCTCTCATTTGCAGGACACCAATGTGCAAAATTGGCCTCTTCCAGGGAACCATGCACCTTGGACTGCCCTTCCCAGGATTGTGGCTACTGGCTGTGGGAGAGCAAAGGGGCGACACTGAGAACCTTTTTCTATATGAAGCCATCAAAGAAGACATTCCTTGCAAACTTTGGAAATCTTGAATGGGGTGCTTAGAGGATGATGAAGATTAGACCACTGTACTGAAACAGTCCATTGTCAGACAAGTAAATGATACCTGGTTAGAAGAATTAGTAATAGCTGCTGACATTGACCCTAACGCTTGGAGAACTAGTCTTGCTGCAGGATAAGAAAAGGAGATCACTTTCATGACCTAAGACCCGAGAATATGAACTCTTGGTAGAGGAAGTGAAGCTATCTGGTTGGCTGCGCCTAGATAAACACCATAAGTTGTGATTTGTAGTAACTGATTGTGATGTCCAAATGACAACATATCTGGAACAAGTAATCCCTCGTTTGAAGAGATACCTGGATGGGGCAAGTCAGGAGCCAGTCGTCTAGATATGCAAATACTCAGAATTCCAGCAGTCTCAAGTGAGCAACTACCATCTCCATGCACTTGGTAAACACCCCAGGGGCTGTGGTGAGACCAAAGGGCAGTGCTCTGAATTAGTAATAGCTGTCTGTCAGCCGGAAGTGCAGATATCTTCTGGTACACCTGTTCATTTTGATATGATAGTATGCATCTTGAAGATCTACTGAGCACATCCATCATCCTTTTGTAGAAAATAGGTAAGACTGAGTATACCGTGATCACCTGGAACTTTGAGCATTTTACATACTGGTTAAGCCTACTGAGATCCAGAATTGGTCTCAAGTTCCCTGTCTTCTTTCCCAATAAAAATAATCTTGAGTAAGTTCCAGATCCTTCTTGGTCTGGGGGACTTCACAGACCACTCTTTCTAGCAGCTTTTATATTTCCATGGCTGCTGCCTCCCTCTGATTGGGCGATACACTGGAGATCTTTTTCACTTTAGTTGAAGGAATTTGGGAAAATGGTATAAAATAACCTTTGGGGATGATTTTCTGCACACAAGCGTCTTCTGGGTGCCTAGGCTTCTGGGTGCAGAGATAAGTGCCCCCCCCCCCCCCCACGGACTACCTCCAGAGTGCAGCAGTCAGAATCAATGGTAGGATCTTTCAGAGATGCCATCTCTGAAGCAATGGCTCTGTGGGCCACCTGTACTGCAAGAATGGCATCTCCCATTAGAGATCCCCCTCTGCCCCACCTTTTCATTATTCAAGGAAAATTCCTGGATCTCTGCATCGTTATGACCTGCCACTATGGACAGGCACTTAGTTAATACTCTCGAGGCAGATGTAAGCTTAAATGGAAGGGTTCAAAACTGCCAGCCACAACTTGGAAATCAAGAAAACTACTTCTCTCTTCGGTGATCTTGATGTGCAGAACACGGGTCTTGGATATCCAAGCAACACATCCAAGTTCCCCTAATTAAACAGAAGGATGAATTATATTCTAATGATACAGGATAATTTAGGGACAAAAACATTTAGTTTAACAAGCGCCAGAATGGGCCAAAGTTTTTTTCTTTTCTAATGCTTCACGGTACATACCAGGCATGCTGTCTACATTACTATTGACAAGTCTAACCATTGTAAACCCAATATACTTAAGTATTAGAGACCTAGATGAAGGACCATTATACAACAAACTCCCATCCTTTCTCTGAGCCTACAGCTAATATGTCACTTTGTTTGATGTTCACGCAAAGTCTATTCCGTGATGGGTTCTGTAAAAACAATGTGACAGTAGGTCCTTTTTGCATGTTTAAGAAGGTCAAAGACCACTATGGGCAGAAACCCTGTTATTTATGTTGTAATTAAATTTTATATGATCCAACTCTGCCAGAACCACAATAAGTACTTATCGCTCGTTCATCTCTAACACATATAGCAAGAAGGCTGGGGGTTTTGTTTAGATGCTTTAATACATAGAAACACATCAGGATGGATAGCAGCATCATTAAATAAAAACAAACTAGTTAACAGTTAGACCTTACATACATAAATGCTTACATCTTAAAGTACAGTTTTGTACCTACCATAAATGTAGATGTCCGAGAGGTATGCATCTGCAGTCCTTACAAATGGGTTGTCCTGTCCTCAGGCAGCCCTTCGGTCGGCCAGATTCCAAAGTCTGGGTCTGGCCTCGGCTGATGTTGCACTTCACCCAACGTCATAGCTGCAGTTCTTCGGGTATAAAGGCATCAGCCGACGCCATTTTCCTCAGTGTTTCTTGCCCCAGATGCCAGGAGCCCTCTAGGAAGGCTAAATTTGGATAAATGCAAATAATTCCAAACAAAAGAGAGCAAATAGAAATAAACATGTATATACATATATACAAACAAATACACCATAATAAATTCCCCCAGCTAGCTACAAGATGGGCAAATACCCTAGGAGTACCACAGAGGGGAAAGAGGGTGGGTAATCCTGACTGCAGATGCATACCTCTCGGACATCTACATTTATGGTAGGTACAAAACTGTACTATGTCCTTCAAGGATGCATCTGCAGTCCTTACAAATGGGTAGAATACCATAGCCAAACTGGGGGAGGAGGTAATAATAAGATTATGGTGTAGTTAAGATCCCTTGCAAAACAGCAGTGGCAAAACCGGCTCGGGATCTGGAATACAAGGGTAGATTATAATGCTTGGCAAATGTATGCACGGAGCTCCAAGTAGCAGCCTCTAAAATGTCCTTGGTAGCCACTCCTCGTAAAAAAGCTGTAGTAGTGGCTGTAGCCCTTGTGGAATGAGGTCTGATGTTTTCTGGAGTTGTCTTCCCATGGTAAGAGTAACAGAATCTAATGCAATTTCCTATCCACTTAGAGATTGTCTGTTTTGAAATTGCTTTTCCTTCCATTCCTGTTGCATATGCTACCAGTAACTGGTCAGTTTTTCTATTGCTCTTGGTTCTGTCCAGGTAGTAGCGTAATTGTCTATGTACATCCAAGGTATGTAATAGCCTTTCTCCCCTGTTCTGTGGGTTGGGGAAGAATGTAGGCAGGTGGATAGCTTGGTTTAAAGATACCCTGGAGACCACCTTTGGCATAAAAGTAGGATTAGTTCTCATGGACACTCTATCTTGATGGAAGATAAGGAAGGGCTGTACTGCCATTAAGGCCTGTAATTCAGAAACCCTTCTTGCTGAAGTGATTGCAAGCAGGAAAGCAGTTTTCCATGATAAGTACTGTAATTCTGCTGTTGCTGCTGGCTCAAAAGGAGGGAGTGTTAATTTTTCTAGCACAAAGTTCAAGTCCCAAGCGGGCAATGGTGGCTTCCTTGGTGGTTTTACATTTTTAATTCCTCTCAAACTGCCTGAGTAGAGGATGTGAGAAGACTGGAGGATCCATGTTGTATTCTGCCGAAATAGCTGATACATGAATCTTAATGGAAGAATAGGACAGGCCATTGTGGAAAAGTTCTGCCAAGTATTCCAGGATGTTAGCTATGTTTACCAGTGACACATTTTCTCCTTTTGCTGCACTCCAAATGAGATATCTTTTCCATTTTGCTGAGTAAGTTTTTCTTGTTGAGGGTCTGCGAGCCTCCAAGATAATGTCCTTAACCCTTTGAGATAAATCTGGGTTATTTTGTCTTATGTAATGTTCCAGGCAGCTAGCTGCAGCGCTTTTAGGTTTGGATGCAGGGTTTTGAAGTTGTGCTGTGTTAGCAGTAAGGGAACTAGGGGCAGAGGCCATATTTGTTCCCGAGACATGCTCCTCAGTAATGGGTACCAATGCTGCCTCGGCCAGTCTGGAGCTATCAGGATGATTCTTGGCCGGTCTTCTTTGATCTTCAGTAGCACCTTGTGCATCAAAGGAAGAGGTGGGAATGCATATGCTGTGAGGTTTTTCCAACTGAATGATAGGGAGTCCACCCTCCAAGCAAGTGGGTGGAATGCCCTTGTGCAGAATTTTTTCAATTGGTAGTTGTGTGGGGATGCGAATAAGTCTATTTCTGGTAGTCCCCATTTCCTTGTAATGGATTTGAAGATGTCTGGATGCAGCATCCATTCGTGGGCATCCATGGTAGTTCTGCTTAGGAGGTCTGCTAGTGTATTTTCTTTTCCTGGTACAAATATTGCCTGTAGCTGAATGTTGTAGCTCAGGGCCACATTCCAGAGGTCCATTGCCATCCGGCATAGAGGGTATGAATGTGTGCCTCCCTGTTTGTTGATGTACCACATAACTGTGGTGTTGTCTGTCCTTATCAGCAATTGACCCTGTTGAAGAAACGGTCTGAATGTCTGAATTGCCAGTTTTACTGCCAGCATCTCCTTTTGATTTATGTGCAGGTTCAGCTGGTCTTGAGTCCATAGGCCTTGTATGCACTTGTCCAGCATGTGTGCCCCCCAACCGAGGTCTGAGGCGTCCGTGGTGATAGTCTGGCTTGGTTGGGGGCTGTGGAAGGGCAATCCCTTGTTCAATTGACAGGCCTGGGCCCACCATTGGAATTCTTGCTTCAGGCATGGAATTATTGGAATTTGGGTTTCTAGGCTGTGCTTGTGCTGAGACCATAAATTCCTTAGGTACCACTGCAACTTCCTCATATGTAGTCTGGCATGTGGAATCAATATTATGCAGGATGCCATGTATCCCAGGGCTTGCAGGACTTTCCTTGCTGTTAGCTGGTTCTGCGTTGTTAGTGCCATGAAATAGAGAGGAAGGTGCTTCTGCTTTTCTGCTGTGAGGGATGCCATTTGATTTGATGTGTCCAGTTCTGCACCCAAGAAAGTTATTGTCTGGGATGGTATCAGCCTTGACTTTTTTATATTGACTGTGTATCCCAAAGCTTGTAGTAGATGAATGACCTTTTTCAAATCTCTTTCTAATTTGTTTTTGTTGTCCGCTTGTAACAGGCAGTCGTCCAGGTAAGGGTAAATTTGAATTCCCTGAAGCCTGCAATAAGCAATTACTGATGCCAGGCATTTCGTGAATACTCTGGGCGCAGTAGATAAGCCAAAGGGCAATGCTGAGAATTGATAATGCTCTGATCCTGCAAGAAATCTGAGGTATCTTCTGCAATTTGGTCGTATGGGGACGTGCAGGTATGCCTCGTTGAGATCTAGAGTTACCAGCCAAGACTCCTTGCCCAGCATGTGAAGGAGCTGCTGTAGGGTCAGCATCTTGAATTTTGGAACAATGAGATATGTGTTTAGAGCGGACAGGTCGAGAATAGGTCTCCATTGGTTTTCTTTTCTTGGCACCAGGAAAAGTCTGGAGTAAAATCCTTGCCTTGTTCCATAGACGGTACCTTTTCTATAGCTCTCCATCCTTATCAAGTGGTCTATTTGTTCTAGAGCTTTTTTCTTTTGATTTGGAGGTAGGTTTGGCATTCCTCTCTTTCTTGGTAGAGTATGGAAGTGAAACCTGTAACCTTGGTCTATTGTCTGTAAAATCCATTTGTCTCCTGTGATGTGATGCCAGTTCTCCGAAAATAAGGCTAGCTTTCCGCCTAAGGGTGCTTCTAGTTGTTCCCTGGTAGGCGGTCTCAGAGCCAAGTCACTGTGATTGTCCTGTGGAAGTGGTAGTGGCTGGATCTGTGGCAGTACTTCGCTGGTTGTTAGGCTGCCACTGACGCCCCCTGTAGGCACCTCTGGATTGACCCCTGCCTCTTGGGCGCCTATTCCTGCCTCTTTGTGCTCTGGTGTCTGGAAAGGACCAATTCTTGGAAGGCCAGTTCCTACTAAATCTTGGAGGCTGGACCTGTAAGAAATTCTTGACTGTCTGGACAGATTTTGCTTTCTCTTCCACCTTCTTCAGCACCTGCTGTGCAGGGGAGCCAAACAAATTGAGCTTATCCATGGGAGCATCTAGAAGCTTTGATTTAACATGGTCTGGTAAGGACTGCTCTTTTAACCATGCATGCCTTCTGATCACTGTACCAGTCATAGCTGATCTAAAGGAAGCCTCCAGTGCATCATAGCCGCATTTTAAGGAATGATTACTGACCTGCTGAATGTTATGTACCATTTCCTGAAAAGATTTTTTGTCTAATGGTTCAGGCGAGGACAGTTTTTTAGTTAACTGATCTAACATAAATTCCTGATACTGAATCATGTGGAATTGACAGTTTAAGGCCCTAGCTGAAAGAGTAGCAGAAGTGTAAACTTTTTTACCCCATCTCTAAGGCCCTGGATTCCCTTTCAGAGGGGAGGTTTTTTTTGGCAGAGGTAGCTGCTACTGCCTTGGGTCCCTGTGAAATAGTTTCAGGATCTGCAAAAGGAGCCTTATACAAATGATAATGTGTGTCCGAACCCTGTAGTACCTGTCGGGCTTAGCAGGGGCCGGAGGAAGTGAATCAGGAGCAGTACAAGCATCATTAAATGCATCATCCACAACAGTAAGTACTGGAGGAATGGCTAAAGGCCTATGCTGTGGCAAATGCAAAAAGGTCCTAAGCCTTTTCCTGGAGTCTGAAAAATCCTGGCCCTGCCATTGAAATTGTTCCCTCATAGCATGCAAGGTTTCCCCAAAAGAAAATTCCTCAGGAGGAGAGGCAGAAGGAATGGAGTCTTCTGCATCAGAGTCCTCATAAGGAGAATAAGGGCCCTCTGGAGGGTCTGTATGTTCTGAATCATCAGAGGAGTAATCTGTAGAAACTGGCTCAGGGGGCTCTGTTCTAGGCCTCTTCTCTGGAGGTGGGTGAGAGGCCCTGTCAGGGTGAGGTTGGGATCCCCGGATCAAAGAAATAAGATCCTCTGCTAGACTAAGCATTTGAGTACTAGAGCTAGGCCTGTGAGAGGGGGTCTTAGCAGGCACATTCTTGGTAGATTTTGCTGCTTTAGCCCTGGCAAAAGCCTTAATTGACATGGATGCAGGGGGCCTAGCAGCCCCACGTGCAGGAGTAGATATATCTAAAGGAATAGTATCAGATAAATCCTGTGATCCTGCAGGAGCAGGTGGGATTTCAGTAGCAGATTCCGCCATGCTGGATGAGGCCGCGGTAGTAGGCAAGCTTTCGGCCGAAGGAAGGACCGTGGACTCGGTTTCAGCCGAAACCGAGACACTAGCGGTTGACTTAACCGCGGTTTCGGCCGAAACCGCGGACCGCAAGTGTCGGTCCTTTTCCTTGCGCTTTTTAGTAAATTGCGAAGTCGGAGTTTCCGACGGCATGTTGTAAGCAAAAGCGGAGCCGAAAAACTCCTCAGCAAATTCCGACCGACGTCTAAGTGTCCGTCGGTTGAAAGAAGCACAGGCTAGACAAGCTGCTACGTTGTGGTCTGGGCCTAAACAAGGTAGGCAGTAAGAGTGGAAATCTTTAACATCGGCTGAGGCAAGAAAGAGTCTCCAACGGGGTACTTAGCTTTTAGAAGTCTTCGGTAGTAGTAATCTCTGGTTCTGACCGACTGGCACTTGCGAACAGCTTCTGCTTCGGGCGCCACGCGGCAAGAAAGACTGAGGAAAATGGCGTCGGCTAATGCCTTTATACCCGAAGAACTGCAGCTATGACGTCGGGTGAAGTGCGACATCAGCCGAGGCCAGACCCAGACTTTGGAATCTGGCCGACCGAAGGGCTGCCTGAGGACAGGACAACCCATTTGTAAGGACTGCAGATGCATCCTTGAAGGACATCTGCCTTCTACAAAATGGTAGTCTAGCTTACACGTGCTCAGTATTTATACACTTCTGAAAGCCCTTAAATAGCTTCTTAAAGGTACGTATACACACACATACTCTGATCTATGTCCTCCCTCTTATAAAGGCTGCCCTTAGAAAAAAACAATGAGAGTTAGACATGCATTAGTATAGACATTAGAAACAAAACACTACGTTCATGTCCAAGTTGCTTTATATCTGCTACACGGTTTAGAGATTCAACCATATCTTGTAACATAATAATGTGGACCAAGTTTAGCAACAGGGACAGTCTACGGTGCACAACTTGTATCAGGAACATCTGGATTCATCATAGGAATAGGAATGTCCTCTGGAACTTCCCCAGGAATTGGAACACCGGACAACTCACTCTGAGATCAAGTCTTTCTCACAGGCTATCTGCTGTGGTATAGGCTCAAGACACCAGTTTCAAATGTTCTGATTCCGCCTAAAGACTGCTCCTTCCGACTCCACAATATATGATCTCTGCTCTGGACAAATATTCTTCACGACACCAATCTGATCATAACCTTTGGATGTTTGCATCCTTGCCACTTTTCCTTCTCATAATGGATTGAGCAGTTTACTGGTCTTATCATAGTAGGACTTCTGAGTTAGGTGCGTCTTCAACAGATTGGCTTTCACTAACCTGTTATTCTTGACACAGGGAACCAACAACTGACTACTGATTGATAATGAGGTTCTAGTTTGTCTCGACAGAAGTCTCTGAACAGGTGAGCCAAGGTGTTTATCATGACAAAAATTTCTGAGATTCAAGAAATTCAGGAAAAAAATCACCAAGACGTCTCTGAGCAAGTGAAGCAAGTTGTTTATCATGACTAACATTTCCGAGATTCGAGAGATTCAGGAAAAAACATCACTTATTCTCATGCTGTTCTGTGGTATTTCTGGGCGATCTGGATAATGTATCTCAGCAAGATAAAGAAGTTTGCCTTTGTTATAGACAAGACTAAAATTGTACTTTTGCAATCTCAGCATCATGTGTTGCAGTCTGGCTGGAGCTGAATGCATAGGCTTTCTCAAGATTGTGGCTAATGGTTGGTGGTCTGTTTCAATATGGATAGGTCTATCATAAACATAATCATGGAACTTCGAACATGCAAACGCAATTGCCAAAAGCTCTTTCTTGATCTGGGCACACTGCATCTCAGTTTGGGTAAGCGTTCTCGATGCATAGGCAACAGGTTCATTCTCTTGTAGAATGCACCAAGACCAAATTTCGAAGCATCACAGGAAAGTGTTACTGGCTTGTGAACATCGTAGTATCTGAGAGTTGGTGGATAACAATTCTCTGTTTTAGCACTTCAAATACTCTTTGGTGTTGCTCTAACCAAGACCAGGATACATTTTTATGGGTTAGCTCTGTGAGTGGTGCTGAAAGTTGACAAGTCTGGAATGAACTTGCCTAGGTAGTTGACCATGTCATGAAAATGTTGCAGGGCTTGAACATTGTCTGGTGCTGTCATCTTGAGAATGGCTGTTTTGAAGGGTCTAGTCATAGGCCTGTACTAGTAAATAAATGACCAACACAGGTAACTGTACCTTGAACTTGTATTTCTGTGCATTGAGCTTAAGATTCACTTGAAGTGCCCTTTCTAGAACTTTTGAGGTTTCTATTATGCTCTGCTTCATCAGGACTGCCTACCAGCATGTCGTCTACTATAATAGCACAAGGACACCCAGAAAACATTTGCTTCACTGCTCGTTGAAAGACTTCACTTGCAGAATTTATCCCAAGTGGCATTCTCAAAAATCTGTAGCTGCAAAACAGAGTACTGAAAATAGTGAGCGATGACTTTTTGTCAAGCTGAATTTGCATCTTTGCATCTAAAACGGAAAAAATAGTGGCATTTGGCATCAAGGCTGCGACTTCTTTGTGAACATTGGAGGATGATGTCTTTTTAGCGCTTTGTTCAAATCTTGTGGATCAATACATATTTTAATGTCATCTGAGCTTTTCTTGTGAACTACCACTGCGGAAGATACCCATGCAGTTGGAGTTTCAACTGGACAAATCACAAATTGTCGCACCATTTTATCTAGCTCGGCTTTGACTATGTCCTGCATGGCTACTGGAACTTTACGAGCTGGCCTGATAACTGGACTGACCTCTGGGTCTAACATCATGCAATGCACAACTGAAAGCTTGTCTTCCAAAAGATTAGCATAGGTAGAAAAACATGTACTGGGCAACATTGGAGTAGTGGTCTTTCAAACAAACATGATGGACTTCCTAATTAAATGAAAGCAGTCCCATTTTCAAACCATTTCTGAATCTTAATAATGACTGGACCTGACCACATAAAATAAGTCGTAGCTTCTTCCGGCAGAGTAACATGAAAGCACTACTGAGACTCTGGTTTGAATTTCTTCACCTCCATAAGCAACAAGCTTTGCACACCTTGCCAAATCAAGCCCCTCAACCTACACCCTCTAACAAATGTTTCTGCAGACATAACATTGCACGTGGAATCTGTATCAACTTTGAGCTCTATGGGTTTGCCCTTTATCCGAACAGTACAAAATACTTCACTTTTTGCCCTTAAATCTACTGCGACTGTTTCAGAAAGCATTGACACACCATCAACATAAAGAATATAACTGCCATTGTCTAACTGATCAACTCATTTCTTAAAATGCTCCCTACAAAACCTTTTGAAATTATTTCATTTATTGCATTTGTGGCATTGCTGACCAAAAGCTAAACATTTTTCCCTTTTAGATTCATGGCTTCTACCACAATTACGACAGTTGGCAATGAAACTGGGTTTGAGGCCCATGCTTTGAGTTTGCTGACTCACTCTTATACTTCATCGAGACCGTGTGAACTCTGGAATTTGCCAGAAAGCTCTGGGATTTACCAGCGAGTGCTGCAGGGGTTACAGTTGCTACCATGTGCTTGGGCCTATTTCTTTTAATAATGTGCTGCATATTACCAGCATGAGCTCTTATCACTGTGGCTTCTAGAGCTGCTCTCATGTGTAAGCATATGCGTGTGCTTTTCTGTGAGCTTGTTCTCAATGGCCTTATTCAAAGTTAAATCACTGTCACAAAGCAAAATCATTCTCAAAACATCATCATTAATACCACAAGTGTGCGTCTTAAGCCTTATTTCTCAGGTCAGTTATATATGCTGCAAAAGTTTCACCAGGCTTTTGATCCCTTGTGTAAAATAAGTGCCTTTCCATAGCTACATTTGTCTGGGGGTGACAGATTTCTCTAAATTTACATTTTAAGCACTTGGGATCCTCCCTTGACTCAGCCTATACAACAATATGACGTCCCCCCTGTGCAGATAGCTGGTGCATACACAAATGAACACTCCCTTTCTATTGTTTCTGACCCAGCTATATTAAGCAGATTGAATGCCTTTGTACAGTCATCTTTATCAGAAAATGCAGTCTGTATGAAAATGTACTCTTGCTCAAACACTCCCCAGTTCTCATCAATATTACTGTCAAACACAAGTGCACTGGGTTTTCAAAATCAGTCTATCATGCCCACAAAGTATAAACAAACATACTGAAAATATGGCCCTGGTAATTACGTATAAACAGACTGTTCTGTGAGCTTGTAACAACATTCAAATGCACAATAAATTCTTTGAAATACTGTAGTTTATGAAATATGCTGTGTGATGGCTGTACTTCTGCGAAACAGCTTTACTGTAACACTGCAAAAACATGCAAGCACTTTATACACTTCTGATAACTCGGACAGCTTTGCTTAATATGAAAATACAGGTTCACAAAGCATATACTGAAAAATGAGGTCGTTTAACCTTATTTTATGCAATTTGGACTTTATTTCAAACATTTTCTGTAGTAATTTGAATATTTTTATCAATAACGTACACATCTGTTTATGCAAATATCATTTAGAACGTTCTGTATGCCTAGTTTCATATTATACGAAAGAAATAGTGCTGAGCAAGTTTTAGTACCTGAAATTCACTTCTGACCTGTTTTATGAAGTATGCACATTTTAGGGATGATCAGCTTGTGTACATTTCTCCAGCTCTAAGCAAGTGCCTCTGTTTCACCCAAGCCGCCTTCAACTTCATGCCTCTTGATTATGCTGGTTTCTGATTCCTTGTCTTTTAGACATGATACTTTTGACACCAAGTCGCTCGTTCCTCTCTACCACATATGACAAGAAGGCTGGGGTTTTCGTTTAGATGCTTTAATACATAGGAACACATCAGGATGGACAGCAACTTCATTAAATATGAACAAACTAGTTAACAGACAGACCCTTACACATACATGCTTACAACTCAATTGCTTACTACAAAATGGCAGTCTAACTTGCACATGATCAGTTTAAACACTTGTGCAAGACCTTGAATAGCTTCTTAAAGGTACACACACACACAGTTATCCACAGTGCTCATTACTTATTTTTATTTTTTCCTCCTAACCCTGAAAGCTCTCACAGCAGCACTGATCCTGATGTCACACTGTTGTCTTGGAAAGCTACTTTCCCCTCAAAAAGCACTGTGGAGGCAAAACTGATGAGATTTACTTCCCCAGTCTGTCCTGACAGACCACAGTTCCTTTTACTCGGATCAAAACTAGTGAAGATTACTATTACGCAAAAATGTCATTTGACTGTTTGCAGTGAATCTTACAAATATCCGTTACACAATCTTTAAAAACTGCTCAGAGAAATGTAAAAACTCCCGAGATAAAAAAAAATACATTTAAAAAAAGCTAAGTTTTAGGTCTTGCCTTCTTCTAACCTTCCTTACTTTCCTGAGTCAGCCACAGCATCATAATTCCTGGTTTGCAAAACTCAGCTAAAGAAAGTTAGTTTCAGTGATTACCATGTGTTTTCACTTTACACCTCCAAAAGGCTTTTTGGCTCCAGGGACGGTAAGAAAGCATCTGAAAATTACAGTAACCTGAGAATGAATAGGTTTATGATATCTTATCAAAGTGTGTTTTCCTTGACACAAATGACTTTCAAATGTCATGGGCATTATGATGCAAAAACAGAAAGTACAGTTGTGTACACTTACCATAAATGAGAAGTTATGTACCTACCATAACGTTCCATGTTAGTTGTCTTCTCTCGCCTTCTTTCTTGCTTGATGGGTTCGGAGCTGATCCTCGGCTCCGACTCGGCACTTGCTAAGCTCGAGAGTCACTTTTACCTGCTCGAGGCAGCCCCATATCCCATGATGCAAGGCGGTAAGTACCCAGATCTCGTTTGATAACAAAGGGCAATAGCACCTAGCATAATAACTTCCCAAAGGAAGAAAGAAGGCGAGAAAAAAAAAAAAAAAAAAAATGAAGGATGGTAGAAGGACCAGCTTTGTATGGACTTCAGAAGCATAATTCCTTTAGAGAAAGGTCTGTCCAGGCCTGGGGGAAGGAGGGAGGGTCGCAAGAAAGAAGGCGAGAGAAGACAACTAACATGGAACGTTATGGTAGGTACATAACTTCTCAATGTTAAGTTGTCAATCTCGCCTTCATTCTTGCTTGATGGGACCGCGCCCCTAGCACCTCTATCCTGGGTGGCTCAATGGAACAGACTCTTGAGAACTGTAGAGCCAAAACTGGCTCTATCCCTGGAGGCCAAATCCAATTTGTAATGGGAAACAAATGTATGAGGAGTGGCCCAAGTGGCTGCTGCACAAATAGTGTCTAAAGGAAGTCTAGCTTGAAAAGCTGTGGAAGTGGCTAAGCTTCTGGTTGAATGTGCTTTAGGTTTTGAGCACAGCTGTTTTCCCCTGAGCTGATAAATTTCAGAGATGACAGAAGAAAGCCATCTAGACAAGGTCACTTTTGAGACAGGAAGGCCTTTCTTGTTATCAGCATAGGAAACAAAGAGTTGATTGGATTTCCTGAATGTTTTGTTCTGTCCAAATAATATCTGAGTTGGCGGTGGACATCAAGATAATGCAATTTTTGTTCCGATCTGTTTGCATAGTTTGGAAAAAATACAGGGAGATCAATAGCCTGATTCAAATTAGTCTTTGAGGCGACCTTAGGCAAAAAGGTCGGATTAGTTCTCAATGAT
The DNA here is from genome assembly GCF_019279795.1 of Protopterus annectens. Taxonomy (NCBI): domain Eukaryota; kingdom Metazoa; phylum Chordata; order Ceratodontiformes; family Protopteridae; genus Protopterus; species Protopterus annectens. The sequence goes on along the minus strand of NC_056746.1, from coordinate 1,034,871,807 downwards.
ACCCTGTCTTTGTGGAAGACCAAATAGGGGGGGCAAACAGATAGAGCATGAAGTTCAGACACCCTCCTAGCCGAAGTAATAGCAACCAGGAATAAAGTTTTCCATGAAAGAAATTTCAGGGAACAAGAAACAGCTGGCTCGAAGGGAGGAAGAATCAAGGATGTCAGCACTAAATTTAGGTCCCATTGAGGAGGAGGACTCCTAACTGGAGGTTTCAGGAGGAAGATTCCTTTCAAGAAGGCTCTACAAAGCCTGTGGGACATAATGTTGTGATCTCGAACCCGACATGAAAGTTCGAGATAGCGGCCAACTGAACTTTGACTGTGGAAGAAGAGGAGCCCGCGTGAAAAATCTCCGCTAAGAAATCCAAAACTGCTTGTACTGGAGCAGTGAAGGGATCAATATTTTTGGCTTTAGCCCAATAAGAAAAACGTTTCCATTTGCTAGTATAAATCCTCCTAGTGGAGGATTTTAAGGAAGCTACTATGATGTCTCTAACAGGGTTAGAGATCATAGGAAGCCTGGCTAAGGAAGGAAGTGGAGCAACCATGCTGTGAGGTTGAGAGAAGGGATAGACCTGTGCAGCTGACCGGATTGGTGAATCAGAAGATCTGGCACTGGGTCCAGATGCCACGGCTGCACCAAAAGGTGACGATGGAGGAACGGAAACCAAATTTGTCGAGGCCAATAAGGAGCAATGAGAATCATTTTGGCTCTCAAAACGGTTGCTTTCTGGATAACTTGAGGGATCAGAGGAAAAGGAGGAAAGGCATAAAGAAGTCCCTGGGGCCAATCCTGGGTCAGAGCGCCTCTGGGGGGATGGCCTGGCAGTGGGAAGAGAGAGAAGAAATCTGGGCATTTGCTGTTTTGGGGAGTAGCAAAAAGATCGCAACATGGGCGACCCCATTCCAGAAAAATCTCTTCCACTATAGATTGTTTGAGAGACCACTCGTGAGGCATGAGAATAGCTCTGCTCAATCTGTCCGCTAAAATGTTGGTTTTCCCAGGGATATGCGTTGCTACCAGAAACCGATGAGAGGAGATCGCCCATTGCCAAAGTCTGAGCGCTTCTCGACACAAGGGGTAGGACTTGGTTCCGCCCTGTTTGTTGATATACCACACTACAGACATGTTGTCTGTGTGGACTGCAATTGTCCCCAAGGGAAGAAAGTCGTTGAGGGCTTGCAACGTTAAAAGCACTGCTCTCATCTCTAGGACATTTATGTGCAGGTGGTATTCGAAGGTTGCCACCCCCCATGAACCATCCTGCCCTGATAATGCCCCCCCCACCCGATCAGGGAGGCATCCGTAGTGACAGTGGCTGCTGGGGATGGGGGTACAAAGGGTCTGCCTTGGTGAATCTGGGGAGAAGTAATCCACCAAGCAAGATGATTCTTGCATATCGGTGTCACCAGTATTTGGTGACGCATCGGAAGTTGTTGGTAAGACCACTGAGTGAACAACATCCACTGAAGAAGGCGCATATGGAAGCGAGCCAGGGGAAGAAGGGTAATGGCCGCAGCCATGAGGCCCAACACCTTTAGAACCATTCTGGCCTGTACCTTCTTGCAGGCTAGAATGATCCTGACGTGACTTTGAATGTCTGAGATTCTTTGATCTGTAAGGGTAGCTGACATCCGAACAGTGTCTAAGTTTGCGCCTATGAAAGTAATAGACTGGCAGGGCAATAAGGAGGATTTTCCTGAGTTGATCGAGATGCCCAATTGAGAGCAAAGATTTATTGTATAATCCCTGGCTTGAAGAAGCTGATGCCTGGTGGTGGCTGAAAGGAGCCAGTCGTCGAGATACGGAAACACCTGGAATCCTTGACGTCTCAGGTGAGCCGTTACCACTGCCATACATTTGGTGAACACTCTGGGGCTGTAGTGAGACCAAAGGGCAGGGCTCTGAACTGAAATGACTGGACCCCAGCCGAAAGCGGAGAAATCTCCTGGAGCGCCTGTGAATTTTTGTGATAGTACGCATCCTGAAGATCTATTGAGCACATCCAGTTGTCCTTCTGTAAGAAGGGCAGAATTGATTGAAGAGTGACCATTCGGAATCTTGTCTTCCTCACAAACTTGTTGAGTCTGCTGAGATCCAATATTGGTCTCCAGTCTCCTGTCTTTTTGGGGACCAAAAAGAACCTTGAGTAGATTCCAGGCTCTGAATGATCTGTTGTAACTGGCTGAATGGCTCTTTTTTGCAGAAGTTTTAAGACTTCTAACTCTGCAATTTCCCTTAGACCGGGTGGTACATCTGGAAGGGAATTTGAGTGATAGAAAGGACTTTCCTCGAAAGGAATTTTGTAACCCTCGGATATGATCGACTGTACCCATCTGTCTTGAGTGAGGGAACGCCAGGCTTCTGGGTACAGCGATAGTCTTCCCCCGACTGCCTCCAAGGATGGACAGTCGGGCAACATCTCAGGGATGCTGAAAGGGCTTGTCAGAGAGAGGCTCTCTGCTTCCCTGGTTTTGTGGACCCCCCCCTGCCTCTAGAGCGGCGTCTGTTATTGTTACCCCCTCTGCCTCTAGGGGTAAACTGACCACGTGAATCCGGCGTGACTCCTTGGGATTTGTGGAACCACATTTTGCCACCCTTCTGTCCTTTGGGGTAAGGTCTAGAAGGGGTGGAAAAACGGACCCCTACGGCAGAAAGAGTCTTGCCGTCCTGCTCACACCTGGTCAACGTTTCCTTCACTTGAGGGCCAAACAAAGGGAGAGTTTGTGAAGGACGCCTTAAAGGGATCTGCAAAATTACAGAGCCGCATCCAGGCTTGGCGTCTAAGAGCCACACCTGTACCTGCGGCCCTACTCGCTCCATCTGCAGCATATTATATCAGTCGCATGGAGGAGTTAGCAATAGAATTAAGGGTTCCTAGTTGCGAAGCAATTTTTTCTTGAGCCCCTGCAGCTGTCGGATCCTGTACTACTTCACCTAGCTCCTTAAGGATATCCCTCTGGAGTCTGGTGAAATGACATAGGTAGTTCAGCGAACGCATAGCAAAGGTCGCTGAAGAGAAGATCCGCTTACCATACCTATCCATGGTCCTAGAGTCCTTATTAGGAGGATGGACAGGTACGGAAGGATCTGCAAGTTCCTTCTTAGTGGCAGCCGCCACCACCATGGCAGCAGCAGGGACACCTTCGTGAGGAATTGCTTGTCCGACGGGGCAGTAATAAATTTAGAAGGCCTCCTAGGGACTGGCTCTACAGAGTCAGGAGCAGCCCAAGCCTTTCGAGCAATAACCTGCATAAGCGGGTCGAAAGGCGGAGACACCCAGGAGGTGGAGGGCCGAGATCCAAACGCCTCCAGGTATACCGACTCATCCTCAGAGGGATTATTGGTGGGCCAGTTTCCCCTCTGTCTAAGGAGTTCTAGGATGTCTGAAAAGGAGACCTCCTCAGAGGGGGATCTTGGGGATCCCTCTGACTCATCTAAGTCAGTATCTGAAGTGATAGACTCGAGGGAGTCTACGTGTTTCCTCTTACAGGTCCTCTTTCGCGGAGGATCCCCTGACAGATTAGGAGAATCCTCGGAAGAGGGGGATATTCCCAGTGGGGAAACCTGAGGCGGAGGATCTCTGGGTCCGGGAGCAAGAGAAGTGGCAGAGATATCAACAGGCACCATAGAGGGAGGAGCTAAGGGAACAGACTGCTGGCTGAGTCCAGTGGCCAGCACACTCTTCATCACCTCAGGCTCCTCCCAGGGAGGTCCGAGAGAACCTGTTCCGAAGAACCAGGAACTCCAGGGCCCACCGAAAGGGAAGGCTCCGAGGCAGATGTCGGAGCCGAGCTCACCAAGGCCGAGGCTCCAAGGGGAAGAGTGGGGTCGGACAAGGGTCCGATGCCACTCACCCCCTCGGAGGAGACCAGGGAAGTCTGACCACCGAATCCCTCTAAGGAAGGTCTCGAAGAGGAGATAAGAGTAGAGGCTGAAGGAGCAGAAGGGGGGGGTATCTGTCCCTCAGCTCTAGCAGAAACCATTCCCGAAGACTCCAACTCCAAACTCTGGGGTAGAGTCGAAGGAGGAACTGCAATGGGGTGTGGACTAATAGTAGTCTGTTGAGACGGACTATGTAGCATCTGGGCCAGTGCCTGTGATTTTAACAATCTACTGACCACCCTCTCTAAATCATGGTCAGAAAGCCTGGATGACCGGCTCCAATGGCTCCGTTCCGAGAGGAGAGGAGATGCCGGAGCCGAGAGTATCGGCTCCAAGGAAGGGGACCTGGACCTCTTCCTCGAAGGAACCATCGGAGCCGACGAAACTATGGAAGCTGTCGGAACCGCCAACTTATCGGCACCGACAGAAAGCTTCGATGCATCGGCTCAGGCCGGAGCCGATACAGACATAGTAAGCCGAGCCGGCGCCGACACCAAGCCTGAGCCACATGGTGATCGGAACCGATCGGGCCGACACAGTGACGAACCAGAATCGGCACCGATAGCCATCGGTGCCGAAGGTTTGTGTAAACCAGGATCGGCTCCAGCCGAGCCGATCTCGACTCTGAAAGAGTCGGAGCCGAGGCCGCAGGCTTGGACACAGAAGCCTGGGCCTTGGAAGACTTGGAAGTCTTGGTTGGAGCCGACTTAGCCGGAGAGCCCTCCGGTTTAAGTAGGCCCCTCAAAATCAGCTTGTTTCTCCTTTCCTGCAGGACTCTCTGGCTAAAAGAATGACAAATCGCACAGGAGTCCTGCAGTTGGAGAGGTCCCAGGCAGTATAAGCAAGAAGTGTGACCGTCTGTCAGAGACATCTTCTGACAGCACGAGTCACACTTCTTAAAGCCTGAGACCCTTTCCTTAGACATGGTGTAAAAACACACACACACACACAACACCTGTCCAATAACTATTATCCGAAAAAAAAGAGATAGTATTCTCTCACACACACACACACCCTAACAAGGGGGGGGATGGGATGGGAGAAGGCCTGACAAAAAACTTTTAAGGAGAGAGGGAATTCTAGTCAGAAAGGGACTAAAATTAGTCTAAAACTATTAAAATTAAAGTTTAAATCAAAAAGGGGCAAAAGCAGTAGTGTATAAATCACTTACCAGGAGCTGGTAAAAGGAGGACCTCATCAGCGAAGCGGCAAACAAGATTTGGGTACTTACCGCCTTGCATCATGGGATATGGGGCTGCCTCGAGCTGGTAAAAGTGACTCTTGAGCTTAGCAAGTGCCGAGTCGGAGCCGAGGATCGGCTCCGAACCCATCAAGCAAGAATGAAGGCGAGATTGACAACTTAACATTGTAGATGTTCGAGTATATTCACTGTTGCAGTCATCACATTTGTGTTATCTGCCTACAGGTAGCCCTCAGCAGGCCTGAATACCAGAGTCTTGGATTCCTGCATCGAATGCGGTCTCTTCTTCCATGACGTCAGGGGTATAAAACATGCAGCAGATGCCATTACATCAGTTTTTCTTGACCCAGCTGTTAGGTGTTCCCATAATGGGAAGCAATTATATGTTATGGTACATCTCCATCAAAAATCAAATACACCAAAAAGCTTAAATACACCAAACAAGTAGGAAAGGTAGAGCCAAAAGAAGTCAGGGAGCTGAAGGGAGGGTAACCAGGACTGCAACAGTGAATACACTTGAACATCTACATTTATGGTAAGTGTACACAACTGTACTATGTACTTTGTGTTTCACTGTTGCAGTCATCACATTTGGGTTGATTCCCAAAGCTAAGGAAGGGAGGAGGAAGTTAGAGAGCATTAGGGCCAGCTATTAAGCCCTGCAAGACTGCAGTGGCAAAACCAGTTCTGGATTTGGAAAAAATAGGCATGTGGTAATGCTTGGTGAAGGTATGTACAGAGCTCCAGGTAGCAGCATCAAGGATGTCCCTGGTAGGGACTCCTCTGAGAAAGGTTATAGAGGTAGATGCAGCCCTGGTGGAATGTGATCCTATCCCATGGGGTAGATTTTCCAAGGTGCTTATAGCAGAAATGAATGCAATGGCCTATCCACTTAGAAATGGTTTGCTTTGAAATGGCCTTCCCCTATGCCCCTGCAGCAAAGACAAGTAGCAGCTGTTCAGATTTTCTGAGAGGCTTAGTCCTGACCAAATAAAATCTAAGTTGTATGTGCACGTCCAAAGAGTGCAGAATTCGTTCTCCTATGTTTTGTGGATTCGGGAAAAAGGTAGGCAAATGAATGGACTGATTTAGGACCACACTAGACACCACCGTGGGCATAAAGGAAGGATTGGTCCTGAGGGAAACCCTGTCTGCATGGAAGATAATAAAGGGCTCCACTGCCATGAGGGCCTGTAATTCAGACACTCTTCTTGCTGAAGTGATGGCTAGAAGGAAGGCTGTTTTCCAAGAAAGGAATTTCAAATCTGCAGTTGCAGCTGGCTCAAAAGGAGGGATAGTGAGCTTTTCCAATACAAAGTTAAGGTCCTAGGCTGGAGTAGGGGCTCTCCTGGGGAATCTTAAATTTTTGGCCCCTCGGAGGAATTGCTTTAGCAGGGGGTGAGAGAAGAGAGTTGGTTCAGTATTATAATGTGCTGAAATGGCAGAGGCATGAATTTTAATTGACGAGAAGGATAGGCCCTTGTGGAGCATTTCAGTTAAGTACTGAAGTATATGAGGTAAGCTGGGCACCGTTGTACCCATCCCCTGAGTTTGGCTCAAGGAACAGTATCTTTTCCACTTTTCAGCATAGGATTTTCTAGTACTAGGTCTCCTTGCCTCCAGAATGACAACTTGCACCTGCTTACTGAGGGATGCTATTGGACAGCTCAAGGAATTAGCCAGGCTGCAAGGTTCAGTGTTTGAAGGTGAGGGTGCAGAATAGTACAGTTTTGTACCTACCATAAATGTAGATGTTCGAGTGCTAATACAGCTGCAGTCATAACAGATGGGGTTCTCCTGCCGTCAGGCGGGTCCTCGGTCGGCCGAATTCCAAAGTCTAGGTCCAAGGCCGGTTGTCGTCGCTTCTTCCCTGACGTCAGTGCAACAGGGGTATAAAAGAACCAGCCGACGCCATTTTCTTCAGTTTTTCTTGCCCCAGATGTCAGGTGCCCCCAGAAGGAAGGCAATACATACATTTGTGTAATAAAGCAATGCCATATAATCAAAATACAGTAGTGCAAGCAAATACATCAGGAATGAATACCCCAATCAGGTTGCATGAGGAGGTGTTAGCCAATAGGCCTGTCCCAAGAGGGAAGGAGGAGGGACCTGGACTGCAACTGTATTAGCACTCGAACATCTACATTTATGGTAGGTACAAAACTGTACTATGTTCATCGTGCATACAGCTGCAGTCATAACAGATGGGTAGAATCCCAAAGCTAAGAAAGGGATGGTAGGCACTAGGTGGAACTAGGAGGAGCCAGAATGCCCTGCAAGACTGCAGTGGCAAAGCCCGCTCTAGATTTGGAGTATAATGGAAGGTGGTAGTGCTTGGAGAAGGTATGCACAGAACTCCAAGTGGCTACTTCCAAAATATCTTTGGTAGGAACTCCTCTGAGAAAAGCTGCAGAGGTAGCCGTGGCCCTTGTGGAGTGAGATCTGATGCCTGTAGGTACAGTTTTGCCATGAAAAGAATAGCAAAAACGTATGCAGTGGGCTATCCACTTTGAGATTGTCTGTTTGGAAATTGGCTTTCCTTGAGCTCCTATAGCATAGGACACAAAAGAGCTGTTTTGATTTTCTGAAAGGCTTTGTTCTGTCCAAATAATAACGCAGTTGTCTGTGGATGTCCAAGGAATGTAGTAATCTCTCTCCTTTGTTTTGAGGATTAGGATAAAAGGTAGGTAAGTGTATAGCCTGATTCAAAGCTACCCTGGATACCACTTTTGGCATAAAGGACGGGTTGGTTCGTAAGGAAACTCTGTCCTGATGGAAGATGATAAAAGGCTGCACAGCCATGAGAGCTTGTAGTTCCGATACCCTATGAGCTGAGGTAATAGCCAGAAGGAAAGCTATTTTCCAGGACAAATATTGCAAATCTGATGAGGCAGCTGGCTCAAAACGAGGCAAGGTCAGCTTTTCTAGAATGAAATTGAGATCCCAAGCAGGTATTGGTTGTTTTCTTGGGGGTTTTAGATTCTTAGCCCCTCTGAGGAACTGTCTTAAGAGAGGGTGAGAGAATAAGGGTGGATCAGTGTTGTATTCTGCAGAAATGGCCGAGGCATGGATTTTGATGGAGGAGAATGAAAGTCCACTGCTTAGCAGCTCAGCTAGATACTGTAATATTTGAGGTAAATTCAGTTTTCCAGGATCCTGGCCCTTTTTCTCATTCCAGACACAAAACCGTTTCCATTTTGCGGAGTAAGCTTTTCTGGTAGACGGCCTTCTGGCCTCCAAAATGACATCCTGCACCTCCTTGGAGAGTAGGGTCTGTTGTGATGCTAAGGAATCTTCCATGCGGCTAGACTGAGTGTTTTTAGCTGAGTGTGAAGAGTTTTGAAGCTGTGCTGAGTCAGAAGAAGAGGCATTAGAGGCAGGGTCCATGGTGGGGAATGCGTCAGGCTCCTCAGGAGTGGGTACCAGTGTTGTCTTGGCCAGTCTGGAGCAATGAGAATCATCTTTGGTCTGTCTGCTCTGGTTTTTAATAGAACTTTGGGCAGCAGAGGAAGAGGTGGGAAGGCATAAACTGTCATTGATGTCCAACTGAAAGAGAGAGCGTCCACTCTCCAGGCCTTTGGATGAAAAATCCTTGAGCAGAATTCTGTCAATTGGTGATTTTTGTGGGGGGCAAAGAGATCTATCTCTGGCCTTCCCCATGCTTGAATTATCTCTGTAAAAACTTGAGGATGCAACTTCCATTCGTGTGGATCTGTCATATTTCTGCTTAGGTTGTCTGCCAGCGTGTTTTCCTTGCCTGGCAAGTACTGTGCTTGTAGTTCGATTTGTAAATCCAGGGCCATGTTCCAAAGTGACATGGCCAGTCTGCATAGGGGGTATGAATGTGTTCCTCCCTGTTGTGTTTATGTACCACATTACTGTGGTGTTGTCCGTCCTTATCAATAGTCGACCTGGTTGCAGAAGGTCTTTGAAAGCTATAATAGCATTTATTACTGCTAGCATTTCCTTTTGATTGATGTGAAGGTGCTTTTCTTTTTGGGACCATTTGCCCTGAATACACCGATCTGTCATGTGTGCCCCCCAGGCGTTGTCCGAGGCATCTGTTGTGATGACTTGATTTGCTTGAGGCTTGCTGAATGGGAGACCTGTGTTTGTTTGGCATGCTTGAGCCCACCACAGAAATTCCTTTTGAAGACATGGAAATAGTGGTATTATTGTTTCCAAACTGTGGCTGTGTTGAGACCATAGGTTTTTCAGGTACCATTGAAGTTTCCTCATATGCAGCTTTGCACATGGGATTAGAGATGCAAGATGCCATGAATCCCAGAGCCTGCAGGATTTTCCTTGCAGTCAGCCTGGTGCAATTTGCTAGTGCTCTGAAGTATTGAGTTAGTTGCCCCTGCTTCTCTGGCGTGAGGTAGGCCATCTGGGTGTTTGTGTCCAAGTTGGCACCCAGGAAAATTATTTTCCGAGAGGGTAACAGCCTTGATTTCTTTTTGTTGACTGTGTATCCCAGAGAATTCAACATTATTACATAAGCCAGATGTTTCAGAAGAATGTGCTTGCTGTCCGCTTGGATCAGGCAGTCGTCCAAATAGGGGTACATCTGTATCCCTTGAAGTCTGCAGTAGGCAATTACTGATGCCAGGCATTTCGTGAATACTCTGGGCGCAGTAGATAAGCCAAAGGGCAATGCAGAGAATTGATAATGGGTTGAACCTGCAAGAAATCTGAGGTATCTTCTCCAATTCTGTCTGATTGGGACATGCAGGTATGCCTCCTTGAAGCCCAATGTTACCAGCCAAGACTCCTTGCCCAGCACGGGAAAAAGCTGCTGTAGAGTGAGCATCTTGAATTTTGGTACGAGTAGAAATGTGTTTAGGATGGATAGGTCCAAAATAGGTCTCCAATCTTTTCCCTTCCTTGGTACCAGGAATAGTCTGGAATAAAAACCTTGACCTTGTTCGTGCGTAGGTACCTCTTGAATAGCTTTCATGTCTATGAGATCTGAAATTTGTCTTTGTGCCTCTGCCCTTTGATTGTGTGGCAAGTTTGGCATGCCTCTCATTTTTGGAAGGGTGTAAAAATGGAATCTGTAGCCTCTGTTTATAATGTCCAGGATCCATTTGTCTTTTGTGACAATATGCCAATTTTTTGAAAATAATGCCAGTTTTCCGCCTAAGGGTGCTGCCATTTGAGTCTTGCTTAGCATGCAAAGGGGAAAGTCATTGGGCTTGCTTTCTGAATGGTTGCGAGTTATCCTCACCACCTCTTTGTGTAGGAGCTTGCCATTGTCTGCCTCTAAACGATCCTTGGGATTGCCCTCTGCCCCCCGGGCGCCTGTATCTACCTCTTTGGGGTCTGTCCGTGGCTGGAAAGGACCAATTTTTGGAAGGCCAATTTCTACTGAAACGTGGGGGTTGTACCTGTAGAAAATCTTTCACTGTTTGCACTGATTTAGCCTTTTCCTCCATTCCTCAGCATTAGCACCAAATAATGCATCCTTTTGTAGAGAGGCATCTAGTAATTTAGCTTTGACATGATCTGGTAAGGTTTGCTCCTTGAGCCAGGCATGTCTACGTATGACTGATCCTGTAACAGCAGCTCCACATGAGGCCTCTAGAGCATCAAAACCACATTGTAAGGTATGTTTACCCACTTGTTCTGCACTATGCATCAAATCCTGCAACTCCTTCAAGTCTGGCTGTTCAGGTTGTGACATTTTACTTCTCAATTGTGATAACAAAAACTGTTGGTACTTTAGCATATGGAACTGACAGTTTAATGCCCTCATGGTTAAGGTGGCCGAGGTATATACCTTTTTTCCCCACCTTTCTAAGGATCTGGAATCTCTCTCGGAAGGTAATGGATTTTTAGCAGTGGAGGCCTTAATTCCCTTGGGGCCCTGAGAGATAGTTTCTGGGTCAGCAGCATGGCTTTTGTATAGAAATTGGTGTCAGTCAGGAACCCTGTAGTACCTGTCAGGCTTGACTGGGGCTGAAGGTAGAGAATCCGGGTTAAGGCAGGCCTCCGAGTACACATCATCTAGTATGTCCAAGACAGGAGGTACAGCCAGAGGCCTGTGCTGAGGGAGCAAGAGAAATTCCCTAAGCCTTTTCTTGGAATCTGAATAATCTTGGCTTTCCCAGTGGAAGTGTTCCCTTAAGGTATGCAAAGTTTCCCCAAATGAGTAATCCTCTGGGGATACAGAAGGAATGGACTCCTCTGCATCAGAGTCTTCAAAAGGGGAGTAAGAATGTTCCTGTTCATCAGAGTGCGCTGATATAATGGAGCCCTGATCAGAGGAGGGGGATTCTTCCTCCACTCTGGGCCTTTTGTCCGGGGTTGAGAACCCCTGATAAGAGTAATTAAATCCTCAGCCATTTTAAGCATCTGTTTTTTAGGCATGGGGCCTGGAGATGGGCCCTGTGTAGCTTGCCTCTTAGAATGCATGGCTGCTTTAGACTTAGAGAAAGCCTTGATGGAAAAAGAAGAGGAAGGTCTGAAGACACCTTGAGAGGAGGTAGACCTGTCCACATTTTGAGATTCACCGCCAAGAGTGGCTTCGGTATCTGTTGTCGGGGTGTGGGCCGAGGAGCCTGCGACCTCGGGCACAGGAGACACCGCCAATGAAGCATCGTCGGTAGTCAGGGGCTGCTTAGGCGCCTCTCTGAGAACCGGACCACGTGTAATAGGCTTTGGCGTGGTGTCGGTAGAGGCTACGGACCTCATGTGTCGGTCCTTATCTTTGCGCTTTTTAGACAAAACTGGAGTCGGAGTATCCGATGACATAGACTTTGGAATTCAGCCGACTGAGGACCCGCCTGATGGCAGGAGAACCCCATCTGTTGTGACTGCAGCTGTATGCACGATGAACATCTGGCCCGCCTGCTGGGACAGCAGGGAAGGGGTCTGAGGCAGGTGCCATGGCTCCAGCAGTGTCATACTGCACAAGAGGGGGGAACCACTGCTGGCGAGGCCAGTCTGGTGCAATCAGTACTGTCCTTGGCTTGTCCTGTTTGATCTTTAGCAGAAACTTCGAGAGGAGAGGCATAAACCGAAAGGCTTTCTCAGGTAAAGGACAGGGCATCCCACTTTCCAAGTTTGACCGTGGGAAGTCCTTGTGCAGAATTTGTCCAATTGGTAGTTCTGAAGGGAGGCAAACAGGTCTATCTCTGGAGTCCCCCATTTGTTCAAGAGGTTGAATATTTTTGGTTCCAGTTTCCATTCGTGTGGGTCCATGAGATTTCTGCTTAGGCTGTCGGACAGAGAATTTAGCTTGCCTGGCAGGAATTGAGACTAAGTGCACTTGGTAGCTCAAGGCTGTGTTCCACAGAGCCATGGCTAGTCTGCAGAGAGGGTACGAGTGGGTTCCCCCCTGCTTGTTTATGTACCACATAACTGTGGTGTTGTCTGTCTTTACCAATAATTGTCCTGGAAGAATGTGGTCTTTGAAGGCTGTCAGGGAATTCTGTACAGCTAACACTTCTTTTTGGTTGATATGCAGGTGCATCTGTCTTGGGTTCCATTTGCCCTGAATGCATTGCCCTGCCAAGTGAGCCCCCCCATGCATAGTCTGATGCATCTGTTAGGGTTTGGGAAGCAGGAGGTAGAGTGAAAGGGATACCCTTGTTGTGGTGGCAGGCCTCTGCCCACCAAAGGAACTATCTTTATATAAGGAATGATACGAATCATTGTTTCCAGGTCCTGAGAATGTTGGCACCATAGGCTTTTTAGATACCATTGTAGTTTCCTCATATGCAGTCTTGCATATGGAATTAGTAGAATGCACGAGCCCATGAACCCCATGGCTTGCAGAATTTTCCTTACAGATACCTGGGTCTTTGTGGCCAGTAGTTTGAAGTAGGCTGTCAAATAAACTTGTTTCTCTGGCGTGAGGAAAGCCATCTGGGAAGTTGTGTTCAAGCTTGGTCCCAGGAATACAATCTGTTGGCAGGGTACTAAGTGAGATTTATTTTCGTTTATGGTGTACCCCAGCGAGGTTATAAGTTTCTTTACAAATGACAGATGTTGGCAGGGTACTAGGTGAGATTTATTTTCGTTTATGGTGTACCCCAGCAAGGTTAGAAGTTTCTTTACAAATGCCAGATGTTTTAATAGCAAGTCCTGGCTTTCTGCCTGAATCAATCGTCCAGGTATTGGGTATATTTGAATATTTCTCTGCCTGCAAAATGCAATGGCTGGAGCTAGACACTTTGTGAATACCCTGGGCGCAGTAGACAAGCCAAAGGAAAGTGAAGAGAATTGATGGTGCATGGAGCCTGCTCTGAAGCGTAGGTATTTTGAATGTGCAGGTAAGCTTTCTTTAAAAGTCTAAGGTTGCCAACCAGGCATCTCTGGCCCAGCAAAGGGAGCAGCTGTTGAGGTGCAAGTATTTTTAATTTTGGGATTACCAAAAAGGTGTTTACAATAGAGAGGTCCAGGACACGACGCCAGGAGCCATCTTCTGGGTACCAGGAAAAGTCTTGAGTAAAAACATTGTCCCCTTTCTTCTGCTGGGACAGGCTGAATAGGCCTGATACTTAAGAGAGAACCTGCTGTTGAGCCCCTGCCCACTGATTTGGGGGCAGGTTTGGCTAACCGTTTGGGGTTGGTAAGATGTGGAAGTAGAATCTATACCCTTGGAAAACTATATTTAAAACCCATTTGTCCTGGGTAATGAGTTCCCAGTTTTTTTGCATGCAGGGCGAGCTTTCCTCCTAAGGGAGCAGGCAGTTGAACAGGGCTCGGAAGGGTTAAGTCATTGTGACTTTTCCATAGGGGGTGCCTTACCACTTCCAGCTTTGGAAGTGGGAGCCCCCCCACTGCTTAGGCCTGTGTGCAGCCTGAGCCTGTAACCTAGGTGGTCTGCTGTTCCTGGGTTTGGACCGAGA
>NC_056746.1:1034347826-1034557363 GCF_019279795.1 Protopterus annectens | reverse complement strand
AATGTCTGGAGGTTCAGAAGAAGTAGAGAGTCCCTGGGAATGTTTTCAAGGGTAAATAGGCAGAGAGCACCCTAGTAGAGGAAGTAGAGAGGTTCAACCCAGGCAACATACACAGGGTAAATCAGGGGATAGTTTCTTGTTTTCTTGAGGTAGTGAGTAGAAGAAAAAAAGCAAATGTCCTGAATGTTTCCAAGGGTAAATAGGCAGAGAGCACCCTAGTAGAGGAAGTAGAGAGGTTCAACCCAGGCAATATACACAGGGTAAATCAGGGGATAGTTTCTTGTTTTCTTGAGGTAGTGAGTAGAAGAAAAAAAGCAAATGTCCTGAACATTTCCAAGGGTAAATAGGCAGAGAGCACCCTAGTAGAGGAAGTAGAGAGGTTCAACCCAAGCAATATACACAGGGTAAATCAGGGGATAGTTTCTTGTTTTCTTGAGGTAGTGAGTAGAAGAAAAAAAGCAAATGTCCTGAACGTTTCCAAGGGTAAATAGGCAGAGAGCACCCTAGTAGAGGAAGTAGAGAGGTTCATCCCAGGCAATACATACAGGGTAAATCAGGGGATAGTGTAAAGTTTTAGTGCACAGCCAAGCAAGCACAGCAGCAGCGAGGTGGGCAGAAATTAAAAATGCATTTGGTTTGAGGTCCATGTGCCCTGAATGCATCGTCCTGCTATGTAGGCCCCCCAGACATAATCTGATGCATCTGTTGTTAATGTCTGCCTGGCTGGGGGTAATGTGAATGGCTGTCCCTTGTTTTGGTGACAAGCCTTTGCCCACTACTGAAACTCCTGTTGCAGGCAGGGAATGAGAGTAATCATAGTTTCCAGGCTGTGGCAATGTTGAGTCCAAACACTTTTTAGGTACCACTGAAGTTTCCTCATATGCAGTTTTGCATATGGAATTATTAGGACGCAGGATGCCATGAAGCCCAAAGCCTGCAGAATTTTTCTTGCAGATAACTGGGCCTTTGTTGCCAACATTTGGAAATAGGTAGTCAGTTGCCTTTGTTTGTCTGGTATCCCCTGATTTACCCTGTGTATATTGCCTGGGTTGAACCTCTCTACTTCCTCTACTAGGGTGCTCTCTGCCTATTTACCCTTGAAAACGTTCAGGATATTTGCTTTTTTTCTTCTACTCACTACCTCAAGAAAACAAGAAAGTATGTCTACCCACATCACGCTGTTTTGATTTCTTTTCGTTGACTGTGTACCCTAGGCATGTTAGAAGTCTTTTCACAAACGCCAGAAGATGTAGAAGAATGTCCTTGTTCTCTGCTTGAATTAGGAAGTCATCCAAGTAAGGATATATTCGTATTCCTCTTTGTCTGCAGAATGCAATTACTGGTGCCAGGCACTTTGTAAAGATCCTGGGCACAGTAGATAAGCCAAAGGGCAGTGCAGAGAATTGATAATGCATTGAGCCAGCCTTGAATCTGAGGTATCTTCTGCATATTTGTCTGATTGGGACATGCAGGTATGCCTCCTTTAGGTCTAAAGTCACAAGCCAAGCATTCTTGCCCAGCATGGGCAGAAGCTGCTGCAAAGTCAACATCTTGAATTTTGGTATGTCCAGGAATGTGTTCAGAATAGATAGGTCCAGTATTGGCCTCCAGGCCTTGTCCTTTCTGGGTACCAAGAACAGTCTTGAGTAAAATCCTTGTCTCTGCTCTTGCTCTGGTACTTGTTGAATGGCCACCATGTCCATGAGGGATGAGACTTGTTTTTGTTCCTCTGCCCATTGATTTTTTGGCAGATCTGGACAGCCATATGCCTTTGGCAGGGTATGGAAATGGAACTTGTAACCTTGTGACACGATACTTAGAACCCACTTGTCCCGGGTTATGATGTGCCAATTTTGAGAAAAAAGTGCTACTTTTCCCCCTAAGGGTGCTGCCAGGAGATAAGTGCTTGGTGCAGGCAGGGGGAAGTCATTGGGATTGTTTCCTGTATGGTTGTGATTTGTCTTCTCCAACTTTGGAGGTAGAAGCACCCCATTGCTTTGACCTGTATGAACCTTGCGCCTGTGATCTGCCTCTAGGGTGTGTGGATCTGCCCCTTTGGGGTCAGTCTGACACAGGAAAGGACCAATTCTTTGTTGGCCAGTGTCTACTAAACCTAGGTGGCTGTACTTGAAAAAAAATCTTTGACAGTTTGCATAGATTTAGCTTTGTCCTCCATTTTCTTTAACGCCTCTTCTGGCTAAACACCAAAGTATCATGCTGTAAAGGAGCATCTAATAATTTAACTTTGACATGATCAGGCAGATTTTGTTCCTTTAACCAAGCATGCCTCCTAATTACAGAACCCGTAACTGCGGCCCTCCAGGAGGCCTCCAAAGAATCAAAACCACACTGCAAAGTATGCTTTCCAACTTGTTCAGCTGCATAAAATAAATCCTGCATTTCCTTGTTTTCTGCACATTCAGAGTTTAACAACATTTTCTGAGTAAGCAATGCCATAACATTTTGCTGATATTTGAGCATATGAAACTGACAGTTTAAGGCCCTTACAGCCAAGGTAGCAGATGGGTAAACCTTTTTTCCCCATCTATCCAGAGCCCTAGAATCTCCGTCAGAGGGGGTAGGGTTTTTTGCAGCGGAAGCCTTAACTCCTTTGGGACCCTGTGAAATAGTTTCTGGGTCTGCAGCAGGGTTTTTAAAAAGGAATTTATGAGAGTCAGGAACTCTGTAATATCTGTCAGGCTTAACAGGAGCTGGAGGTAAGGAGTCAGGGGTTAGACTAGACTCCGAAAACACATCTACAATGTCTAACACAGGTGGAACGGCTAGTGGCCTGTGTTGGGGTAGTAGAAGGAAATCCCTGAGCCTCTTTTTAGATTCTGAAAAATCTTGGCTCTCCCAGTGGAAATGCTCCCTCATGGTATGCAAGGTTTCCCCAAAAAAATAGTCCTCTGGAGGAAAAGCTGAAGGTATAGATTCTTCAGCATCAGAATCCTCATAGGGGGAAGAGAATATTCCTGATCAGAAAAGGAATCAGAAGAAATGGAAACCTGATCTGAAGATTCATAGTCAGTCTCTTGCCTAGACCTCTTATCCGGAGGGGGATGGGAACCCCTGATCAAGGTAATCAAGTCTTCGACCATTTTGAGCATCTGCTTTTTGGGCTTAGAGGCCTGACCAAGTGGCTCTTGAGTTTGTTTCTTTGCTTTAGAAGGTGCTTTAGTCTTTGCCTTTGAAGCTGAAGTCGGTTTAATGTAAAAATGTCTAGGTCTGAACACACCCTCAGAAGCCGGTGCCTGCTCAGCGGCTCCAGACCCATATGAAGTAATAGTATCCGAGGCTCCAATACAGTACAGTTTTGTACCTACCATAAATGTAGATGTTCGAGTGTTCACCCTGCTGCAGTCATCACACTTGGGTTATCCTGCCGTCAGGCGGTCCCCACAGTCGGCTTGAGTTCCAAAGTATAGGTCCAGCGTCGGTTGCTGTCGCTTCTTCCTTGACGTCAGTGTGCCAGGGGAATATAAGAGGCATCCAAAGCAATTTTCTTCAGTTTTTCTTGCCCCAGATGTCAGATGCCCCCAATAGGTAGGCAATATATATATATATATAGCTATATAAAAATAAAGCAATACCTTCAGGCACAAGCAAATGCACCACAGAGGTTGTATAGGATAGAGTGGTATAGATAAGTTCAGCTAATTCAGAGGGGATAGAGGGAGGGTAACCTGGACTGCAGCAGGGTGAACACTCGAACATCTACATTTATGGTAGGTACAAAACTGTACTATGTTCATCGTGTTACCCTGCTGCAGTCATCACACTTGGGGTGTAATCCCAAAGCTAAGGATGGGTGGTGGAGTTAAACACGGTTAGAAGAAGCTAGTAGGCCGTGCAAAACTGCAGTGGCAAAACCAGCTCTAGTCTGAGAATATAGAGGTAAGTGATAGTGTTTGAAGGTGTGCACTAAACTCCAGGTTGCAGCTTCCAGAATATCCTTGGTTGGCAGTCCCCTGAGAAAGGCTGCTGATGTAGCTGTAGCCCTGGTGGAGTGGGACCTAATGTTAGCAGATACCGGTTTCTCATGATGCGTGTAGCAGAAACGTATGCAATGCCCTATCCATTTAGAAATGGTCTGTTTTGAGATAGCTTTTCCTTGTGATCCTGCAGCATAGGCTACAAAGAGCTGGTCATATTTTCTGAAAGCCTTAGTTTTATCCAAGTAGTAACGTAATTGCCTGTGAATGTCCAAAGAGTGCAGGAATCTTTCTCCTTTGTTCTGGGGATTTGGGAAAAAGGTGGGCAAATGAATGGTTTGGTTTAGGGCCACACTGGATACCACCTTTGCCATAAAAGGCCACACTGGATACCACCTTTGGCATAAATGAAGTGTTAGTTCGTAGAGAGACTCTGTCTTGATGAAAAATGAGGAAAGGCTCCACTGCCATTAGTACCTGTAGCTCTGAGACTCTTCTAGCTGAGGTTATTGCTAGTAGCAGGGCAGTTTTCCATGAAAGAAATTTTAAATCAGCTGAAAAAGCTGGTTCAAAGGGCGGCAGTGTAAGCTTTTCCAGAACAAAGTTGAGATCCCAAGTAGGTGTTGGTGCTCTCCTGGGCGTTCTTATGTTCTTAGCCCCTCTGAGGTACTGTCTTAGGAGTGGATGTGAGAATAAAGGAGGATCCGTGTTGTAATGAGCTGAAATTGCTGAGGCGTGGATCTTAATAGATGAAAAGCAAAGTCCTTTGTGCAACATCTCAGTTAAATATTGTAGAATCTGAGGAATGCTTGGATCAAGGGGATTTTGGCCTTTAGCCTGGTTCCAGGTGCAAAATCTTTTCCATTTGTCTGAATAGGTTTTCCTGGTGCTGGGCCTCCTGGCCTCCAGAATGACATCCATAACAGCTTTGGATAGAGGTGTTGGCTGGTTGTTTAGGTAATTTGCCATGCAGCCAGGTTTAAAGTCTTGAGCTGGCTGTGTAGAATCTGATTGTTTCGCTGGGTGAGCAGGTGAGGAACTTGTGGTAAAATCCATGGTGGGCCGTGGGCCATGTTCCTTAGAATTGGATACCTATGCTGGCGCGGCCAGTCTGGTGCAATGAGTATCATTTGTGGCCTCTCTAATCTGACTTTCAGCAGTACCTTTGCTAGAAGAGGCAGTGGAGGAAGGCATACACTGTTAATGTTTTCCAACTGAATGAGAGGGCGTCCACTTCCCAAGCTTGTGGATGGAATGTCCTTGTGCAAAATTTTTGAAGTTGGTAGTTTTGGGGGCTGGCAAACAGATCTATGTCTGGGCGTCCCCATTTTTGAGCTATCACTGCAAATACTTGTGGATCTAGTTTCCACTCGTGTGGATCCATGATGTTTCTGCTTAGGTCGTCTGCCAATGTGTTTTTCTTTCCTGGCAGGAATTGTGCTTATAATTGAACCTGGTAAGACAGTGCCGTGTTCCACAAGGTCATTGCTTGCCTGCATAGAGGGTAGGAATGTGAGCCCACTTGCTTATGTACCACATTACTGTGGTATTGTCCGTCTTTATTATTAGTTGTCCTGGGTGTAAGAGTTCCTTGAAAGCTGTTAGGGCATTCTGTGCTGCTAGCATTTCTTTTTGATTGATATGCAGATGCCTTTGATCTGTAGTCCATTTGCCCTGAATGCAGTGTCCTGCCATGTGTGCTCCCCAGGCATAGTCTGATGCATCTGTTGTCATAGTTTGCCTGGTTGTGGGTAAGGTGAAAGGCTGACCCTTGTTGAGGTGACATGCCTGGGCCCACCATAGAAACTCCTGTTAAAGGCAGGGAATGAGTGGTATCATTGTTTCCGAGCTGTGGCTGTGCTGAGTCCATACGCTTTTCAGGTACCATTGTAATTTCCTCATATGCAGTTTTGCAAATGGTATTAGTAGTATGCAAGATGCCATGAATCCCAAGGCCTGCAGAATTTTTCTTGCAGGGAGTTGGGTCTTTGTTGCCATTATTTTGAAATATTGAGTCAGCTGTTGTTGCTTGTCTGGCGTGAGATAAGCCATCTGGGCCGTTGTATTCAAGCTGGCACACAGGAATATTATGTTTTGTGAGGGCACTAGTTTTGATTTCTTTTCGTTTACTGTGTACCCTAGGCAACTTAGAAGGTGTTTGACAAATGCCAGATGCTTTAAAAGAATGTCCTTGCTTTCTGCTTGAATAAGGCAGTCGTACAGGTATGGGTATATTTGAATTCCTCTTTGTCTGCAGTATGCAATTACTGGTGCCAGGCATTTTGTGAAGACCCTGGGTGCAGTAGATAAGCCAAAGGGCAGTGCAGAGAATTGATA
Source organism: Protopterus annectens (assembly GCF_019279795.1). Taxonomy (NCBI): domain Eukaryota; kingdom Metazoa; phylum Chordata; order Ceratodontiformes; family Protopteridae; genus Protopterus; species Protopterus annectens. The sequence goes on along the minus strand of NC_056746.1, from coordinate 1,034,551,091 downwards.
ATGTGTTGAACCTGCAATAAAGCGGAGGTATCTTCTGCAATTTTGTCTGATAGGGACATGCAGGTATGCCTCCTTGAGGTCCAATGTTACTAGCCAAGCATTCCTGCCCAGCATGGGAAGAAGCTGCTGTAGTGTTAGCATCTTGAATTTTGGTACATGCAGATAGGTGTTCAGAATTGAAAGATCCAGAATGGGTCTCCATGCTTTGTCTTTTCTTGGGACTAGAAAGTCTTGAGTAAAATCCTTGTCCTTGCTCCTGTGTAGGTACCTGTTGAATGGATCTCATGTCCATGAGAGCTGTAATTTGTTTTTGTGCCTCTGCCCATTGATTTGGTGGCAGATTTGGCATTCCTTTTATCCTTGGCAAGGTATGAAAGTGGAATCTGTATCCTTGTGAGACAATGTTTAGGACCCATTTGTCTTTTGTGATGATGTGCCAGTTGTCTGCAAAAAATGCTAATTTTCCTCCCAAGGGAGCTGCCAGGAGAGATTTGCTTGGTAGTTTGAGGACTGAGTCATTGTGTTCGTCTTCTGCTATCTTGGGGCCTGTCTTCCCCTCCTTTCTGGGTAGCAGTAACCCACTGGCAAGGTTTGTAAGGGCCTTGTGACTGACCTCTGCCCCTTGGGCGTCTGTATTTGCCCCTCTGTGATCTGTCAGAAGCTGGAAAGGACCAGTTTTTTTGTTGGCCAATTTCTGCTGAAATGAGGGGGTTGTACCTGTAAAAAATCCTTCGCCGTCTGCATAGACTTGGCCTTATCCTCCATTTTCTTTAAAACCTCTTCTGCTTTGACACCGAATAATACATCCTGCTGTAAAGGTGCATTCAATAATTTTGCTTTAACATGATCAGGCAGGGTTTGTTCTTTTAACCAAGCATGTCTACGTATGACAGACCCAGTAACAGCTGTACAGGAAGCTTCCAATGAATCAAATCCACATTGTAAAGTATGTTTGCCCACCTGTTCAGCTGCATGCAACAGATCCTGCATTTCCTTGAATTCAGACTGTTCAGTATGTGTGCTAATTTTTTTGTTTTAATTGAGACATTAGGAATTGCTGATATTTCATCATGTGAAACTGACAATTTAATGCTCTCATAGCCAGAGTTGCTGAGGTGTATATTTTCTTTCCCCGTCTATCTAGGGCTCTGGAATCCCTTTCAGAGGGCACAGGATTTTTAGCCATAGAAGCTTTAGCCCCTTTGGGACCCTGGGAAATTGTTTCTGGGTCAGCCACAGGGCTTTTATAAAGGATGTGAGTCAGGTACTCTGTAGTATCTGTCTGGTTTGGCTGGAGCAGGAGGTAGAGAGTCTGGATTTAGACTAGACTCCAAGTAAACATCATCCACAATATCTAAAACTGGAGGGATAATAGCAAGTGGTCTGTGCTGGGGTAGTAAAAGGAACTCTCGGAGTCTTTTCTTAGAATCAGAGTAGTCCTGGCCTTCCCAGTGGAAATGTTCCCTCATGGTATGTAAAGTTTCCCCAAAGGAGTAGTCTTCAGGGGGAGATGCTGAGGGAATAGAGTCTTCAGCATCAGAGTCTTCATAAGGGGGAAAAGTGTAATCCTGTTCCTCAGAAGAATCTGAGGAAATTGAAACCTGGTCAGAGGAAGCATAATCCTCCTCTTGTCTTGGTCTTTTATCTGGAGGGGGATGGGAACCCCAGATTAGAGTAATCAAATCTTCAGCCATCTTAAGCATCTGTTTCTTAGGCATGGGGCCTTGAACTGTAGACTGATGTACAGTCTTTTTTGGTTTTAAAGGAGTTTTAAGCTTAGCATAAGATTTAATGGTGAGTGTAGTCGGTCTGAAGACACCTTCTGCAACCAAAGGTGTTTCCACTACACCGGGGTCTCCTTCTGCTCCGGTGTCGGAAGGGCCTAATGAAGATGGCTGCGTCGGCCTACTGGACTCCGCTTGAGAATCCGCAGCTGTCTGGGGTTCCAATTCTGCGGTCGTCAGGGGCTGCGTAGGCGCCTCATTGAAAACCGGAGAACCGGCGACAGGCCCAGCAGAGGCCTCTGAGTCTGGCTTGTTCCTAGGCTGCCTGTCCTTATCCTTGCGTTTTTTATGCATGCCGGTCGTCGGCTGCTCCGACGGTATGATATAATTAAATTTCCTACCAAAGTAATGTCGTGCAAAGTCAAAACGGCGTTTGATAGTTCGTTTATTAAACCTAGCACAAAACCGATAACCTCTGACGTCGTGGTCTGGGCCTAGGCAAGGAATACAATAAGAATGGAAGTCCTTATGAGGTATTTGCTTCCCACAAGAAATGCAATTGTTAACTTTTTCTGACATCGGACTGAGGCAAGAAAAGGTTCCCCAACGGGGTACTTAGCTTTACTGAAGACTTCGGACTGAAATTCGAATTGAAAATCTCAGGTGTCGGCCGACCGGCGCTTGCGAACTGCTTCTGCTTCGGGCACCGCGCGGCAAGAAAGACTGGAGAAAATGGCGTCAGATGCCTCTTATATACCCATGGCGCACTGACGTCAGGGAAGAAGTGACAGCAACCGACGCCGGACCAAGACTTTGGAACTCAGGCTGACTGCGGAACCGCCTGATGGCAGGATAACCCAAGTGTGATGACTGCAGCAGGGTAACACGATGAACATCATGAGTTTCCAGAGGCATGGCCGACTCCACGTAGGAGTCGGTAGCGGCCTGTGACTCTAACATAGTGGGTGTCGGGCTGTGAAAGCGCCTCACTGAGAACCGGCAACTGGCTTAGGAGAAGCTTTGTCGTCAGTTTTGGGCCTCTGTTGTCTATCTCTCCTTTTTTTTTGCATTTTTTGTGAACTCCAGTAGTCGATGGCTATCCGGCAACATTTCTGGATAATTAAACAGTCGTCCAAAATAGTTCAAAGCAAAATCATACCGACGCTTAATAGTGCGTTGGTTAAATCTAGCACAAAACCGACAACCAGAAACGTTGTGATCAGGGCCTAGGCAAGGAAAACAGTAAGAATGAAAATCCTTATGAGGTATTTGCTTTCCACAAGAAATACAATTAACTTTTTCTGACATCGGTCTGGAGCAAGAAAAAAGTTTCCCCAATGAAGTACTTAGCTTTATTGAAGACTTCGGATCTGAAACTCGAACACGAAAATCTCAGGAGTCGGCTGACCTGCACTTGCCAACTGCTTCTGCTTCGGGCACCATGTGGCAAGAAAGACTAAAGAAAACGGCGTCGGCCGCATCTTTTATACCCCTGACGACCTGACAGCAGCCAACGCAGGACCCAAGACTTTGGAATTCAGGACGGCTGAGGGCAATCTGCCAGGAGGATTACCCAAATGTAATGACTGCAACAGTGAAACACGAAGAACATCCAGGACTGCAACAGTGAATACACTCGAACATCCACATTTATGGTAAGTGTACACAACTGTACTATATTCTTCGTGTTTCACTGTTGCAGTCATTACATTTGGGTAGAATCCCAAAGCTATGGTTAGTAGGATGGATTTATACAGCATTAGAAGCAGCTATAAGGCCCTGCAGGACAGCAGTGGCAAAGCCTGCTCTGGATTTAGAGAAGAGAGGTAAATGGTAATGTTTGGTGAACGTATGACCTGAGCTCCAGGTAGCAGCTTCTAGAATGTCTCTGGTAAGGAACCCCTCTGAGAAAGGCTGTAGAAGTAGATGCAGCCCTGGTGGAATGAGATCCGATCCCCTTGGGTACAGGTTTACCATGGTGCATATAGCAGAAACGAATACAATGGCTTATCCATCTGGAAAGAGTCTGCTTTGAAATAGCCTTTCCCTCTGCAGCAAATGCCACCAGTAATTGTTCTGATTTTCTTAGAAATTTTGTCCTGTTCAAGTAGAATCTTAGCTGCCTGTGTACATCCAATGAATGCAGAATCTGCTCACCCTTGCTCTCTGGATTTGGGAAGAAAGTTGGCAGATGAATGGTCTGATTGAGGGCCACACTAGATACCACTTTGGGCATAAAGGATGGATTGGTCCTGTGAGCCACCCTGTCAGAGTAAAAAAATAATGAAAGGCTCCACTGCCATAAGAGCCTGTAGTTCTGAAATCCTTCTAGCTGAAGTAACTGCTAAAAGAAAAGCTGTTTTCCAAGAGAGAAATTTTAGGTCTGCAGTAGCAGCTGGCTCAAAAGGAGGTAGAGTGAGTTTTTCCAAAACAAAATTGAGGTCCCATGCAGGAGTTGGTGCTCTCCTGGGAGGTCTTAAATTTTTGGCCCCTCTGAGGTACTACTTTAGCAGAGGATGAGAAAAGAGGGGAGGCTCTGTGTTGTAATGAGATGAAATGGCAGAGGCATGGACTTTTATGGAATAAAAAAAGATAGGCACTTGTGAAGCATCTCAGTTAAGTATTGCAGAATCTGAGGAATATTGGGCATTGCTGTGCTTAATTCCTTGTGCTTGGTTCCAGGCACAGAATCTTTTCCATTTGTCAGCATAAGATTTTCTAGTACTAGGCCTTCTAGCCTCCAAAATGGCATCCATCACAGGTTTGCTTAGAGATGTAACTGGTGAAATTAGTTGATTAGCCATGTTGCAAGATTCAGAGTTTGGAGCAGAGTGTGCAGAATTTGATAGTTCTGCTGAGACAGTAGGTAAGGTGTCTGAGGCAGGTACCACGGAGGAAGGTGCGACATATTACGCAGGCGCTGGTACCAGTGTTGGCGAGGCCAGTCTGGAGCAATCAGAATCATTTTTGTTTTTTTCCTGACTTTTAGTAAGACCTTGGAGAGCAGAGGCAGAGGAGGAAAGGCATAGACTGATAGGTTTTTCCAGCTGAAGGATACAGCATACACTTTCCAAGCTTTTTTGTGATGAATTCTTGTGCAGAATTTGTCCAACTGATAGATCTTTTTGCCTCACCCCAAAACTATGTCTGGTCTCCCCCATTTGCGTGTCAACATGCTGAAAATTTGTGGATCCAGTTTCCATTCGTGTGGGTCCATAAGATTTCTGCTTAGTTCGTCGGCCAGAGTATTTTGCTTTCCTGGCAGGAATTGAGCTTGTAGATGTATTTGATAAGTCAAGACCGTGTTCCACATTACCATGGCTAGTCTGCAAAGGGGGTAGGAATGGGTAACCCCTGCTTATGTACCACATGACTGTGGTGTTGTCTGTCTTTATCAGTAGTTGTCCTGGATGAAGATAGTCCTTGAAGGCTGTCAGAGCATTCTGTACAGCTAGCATCTCTTTCTGAATGATAAGTAGGTGCATTTGATTTGGGCTCCATTGGCCCTGAATGCATCTCCCTGCCAGATGTGCCTCCCCCCAAGCATAATCTGATGAGTCTGTAGTCAGGGTTTGGGCGGCAGGGGGTGGAATGAATGACAGTCCCTTGTTTTGGTGGCTGGCCTCTGCCCACCATAGAAACTGTAGTTGCAGGCAAGGAATGATAGGAATTAGAAGAATGCAGGAGGCCATGAACCCCAAAGGCCTGCAGCATTTGTCTTGCAGATAGCTGGGTTTTTGTGGCCACCTGTTTGAAGTAAGTGATCAATTGAATTTGTTTTTCTGGCATAAGGCAAGTCATCTGGGCAGTTGTATTCAAGCTTGCACCCAAGAATGTAATTATTTGAGACGGCATCAGTTGTGATTTCTTTTCGTTTATGGTGTACCCTAGACAAGTTAGAAGCCTTTTTACAAACACCACATGCAACAGAAGAAAGAAACTGTTGCAAGAGTAAAATCCCATGAGTGGAGGAGCTCCCTGGTCAGCCTCCGTAAGAAGCTGAGATCCCTGATAAAATCCTCCAAAGCTAGTTACGAAAACAAAATCGCCACCTAAGTACCATGTTCAATCATAGCCTCACCTCCGGCTTTGTGCCTGCTGAATGGTGCTCAGCGATGGTTATCCCACTCCACAAAAGGGGAAACACCACGGACCCTGGGAACTACCATCCCATTAGCCTGACGAGCCTGGTCTGCAAGGCCATGGAACATATCATCATGGAACTTATAAACAAAGACACTGGTAATCCCCAAACTCTGGACCCCTCCCAGTTCGGGTTTGTAAAAGGCAGATCATGTCTCCTAAACCTGATAGACCTCTTTGAAGCAGTCACAAATGCCATATTAGACAAGGGTAAGGTGGTTCACACAGCCTATCTAGATCTTGCCAAGGCTTTTGACACCATCCCCCCTCTGGAACTATAGATAAACTCAGTAAACTAGGTATAAATCCCATTGTCACAAGATGGGTTGACAACTGGCTCAGTAACAGAACCCACACTGTGAAAGTGGCAGACTCCAAATCCGACTTCAGACAAGTGGAGTACCACAGGGTTCAGTCTTGGGTCCTCTCCTGTTTGGTATCTATTTCTCTAAAGTACAGGCTAACACAGAAGGTCTTTGGCTAACGAAGTTCACAGAGGACTGCAAACTAGGAGCTATAATCGAAACTCCTAAGAATGTGGCCATCCTATAAAAAAGCCTCACTGAGACAGATGCCTGGTGTCAAAGCAATGGCCTCAAACTCAATGCCAAAAAGTGCACTGTCATCCCCTTTGGTAAAAACTCTGTACCCATGAAATACAACATAGGCGGTAGTATACTTCACACCGAAAGTGTGATAAGAGACCTTGGGACACAGGTGGACAGTAGTCTCTCCTTTGATAATCACATCGCCACAGTAGTCAGGAAATCCTTCTACGTGGCACACCTCATCACAAAAGGTTTCTCATCCAGAAAAAAAGATGTCATTGTTCCCCTCTACTCATCACTCATTAGACCCATTAGAGTGTACAACGTCCCTTTTGGTATGTACCTCACAAGACATCTACAACAACTGGAAATACCTCACAAAGAGGATTACCAGCCTCAAACAGATGCCCTAAGCAGACCGTCTCAAAAAATTCCAGCTTTACTCCGTCGCATATCGCCTACTCAGAGGTGATCTCTGCCTAACATACAAAGCTATGTCAAACCCAGAGCTGTTGGACATGCTCCACCTAAAGAAATCCCAATCCCTCCGAGCTACATGCTCTATGGACCTAAACCTTGTCACCACAATAAATGGAACTTGCCGGAGGGATAGATTCCTGTCCCAGAGACTTCCCATACTCTGGAATAAACTACCTATCTATATCAAACAAACATCCTCATTAGCACTCTTCACGAAAAATCTTGATGATTGGATGAGAAATAGGAAATTCACCCCAGGGATCACCTCGGTGGCTCAGCTCAACAGTGGCACAGGAAAATAATTTTCTTGGGTGGCAAAAGCCAGTATAGCTTTTTGGCTGGGCTTGTATAGGCCCCAGGGCCGATAGCCTAGTACCTACATATGAACCTGTGAAGAATGTCCTTGTTTTCTGCCTGAATTAGACAATCGTCCAGGTATGGATAAATTTGAATATTTCTTTGCCTGCAAAATGCAATTATTGGTGCCAGGCACTTTGTGAAGACCCTGGGCGCAGTAGATAACCAAAGGGCAGTACAGGGAACTGGTAATGCAAATAGCCTGCTTTGAAGCGGAGTTATCTTCTGCAAGAGTCCCTGATTGGGATATGCAGGTAAGCCTCTTAAGTCTAGAATTACCAACCAAGCATCCTTGCCTAGCATAGGTAGTAACTGTTGGAGAGTCAGCATCTTGAATTTTGGAATGTCCAGAAATATACTTAGAATGGATAAATCCAGAATTGGATGCCATGATTTGTCTTTTCTGGGTAACAAGAAAAGTCATGAATAAAAACCTTGTCCCTTTTCCTTTTCTGGTACTGGTTTAATAGCCCCCATATTCATGAGGGACATAACTTGTTTCTGGCCATCTGCTCACTGATTTGGAGACAGATCTGGCCATCCGTTTGGGATCGGCAAAGTGTGGAAATTATATCTGTATCCCTGGGATACTACATTTAAAACTCATTTGTCCTGGGTTATCAGTTGCCAGTTTCGTGCATGAAGTGCCAGTTTTCCCCCCAAAGGGGTGGCAAAAAGGTAAGTGCTTGGTAATTGCAGTGGAAAGTCATTGAGACCGTTTACCGTAGGAAGGTGCCTTGCTACTTCCAGATTTGGAGGTGGAGGCACCCCATTGCTTTGTTCTATAAGTTCCTCGCGACTAAAACCTGAAGCCTTTGGATATGTCTGGGTTTGACCTGAGTGGCTCTAGTGGGCACTGGAAAGGACCAGTTGTTAGTATGTCAGTGCCTACTGAACCTGGGTGGCTGCACTTGTAGGAAATCTTTCACAGTTTGCATAGATTTAGCATTATCTTCCATCTTTTTCAAAACGTCTTCAGCCTTATTACCAAATAGACTGTCCAGTGGTAAAGGAGCATCCAACAATTTTGCCTTAACATGGTCAGGCAGATTTTGCTCCTTGAGCCAAGCATGCCTTATCACAGATCCAGTTACAGCAGCCCTGCAAGAGGCCTCCAAGGAATCAAAACCACATTGCAATGTATGTTTCCCAACTTGTTCAGCTGAATGCAATAAATCCTGCAACTCCTTGTTTTTCACACAGTCAGAAATCAACATAATTTTCTGCTAAAGTAAACCCATGACGTGCTGTTCATATTTAAGCATATGAAATTGACAGTTTAAAGCCCTGATTGCCAAGGTTGCAGACATGTAAACCTTCTTACCCCATCTATCCAGCGCCCTGGAATCTCTGTCAGAAGGGGTAGGATTTTTAGCGCAGAAGCCTTAACACCCATGGGACCCTAAGAAATGGTTTCAGGGTCAGCAGTAGGGTTTTTAAAGAGGAATTTGTAGGAGTCAGGAACCCTGTAGTATCTGTCTGGCTTACTAGGAGCCGGAGGCAGGGAATCAGGAACCAAACTGGACTCTGAGAAAACATAGTCAACAATGTCTAGAACAGGAGGTATAGCCAAAGGTCTATGCTGAGGTAGAAGGAAATCCCCAAGTCTCTTTTTAGATTCTGGGAAATCCTGACTCTCCCAGTGAAAGTGTTCCCTTAAGGTATGCAAATTTTCTCCAAAAGAAAAATACTCAGCAGGAGAAGCAGAAGGGATGGAATCTTCTGCATCAGTCTCCTCATAAGTGGGAATAGATAATTCCTGATCAGAACTGGAATCAGAAGAAATAGAAACTTGATCTGAGGATTCATAGTCAGTGCCTTGTGTCTATGCCTCTTAGCAGGAGGGGAATGGGTACCCCTGATCAAGGTAATTAAATCCTCAGCCATTTTGATAATTTGTTTTTTAGGCATTGGGGCCTGAACCCGTGGCCCAAGCGTCAGTTTTTTAGACACAGAAGTAGTTTTTGGCCTTAGTTTTGAAGATGGCGTTGGTTTAATATACAAATCTTTAGGCCTGAAAACACCCTCAGAAGCCGGTGCCTGCTCAGCGGCTCCGGAAACATTTAAGGTAGAGACATCTGCGAGTTCAATACTTAAAAGTATCTCGCAGCATACTGGACTCCGAATGGGTCTCAGTAGAGGCCTGTAAATCAAAAGTAGCAGGTATCAGGGGCTGCAAAAGCGCCTCACTGAGTACCAGCGACTGGCTTAGGAGAAACTTCGTCATCGGTTTTGGACCTCGACGGTCTGTCTCCATCTTTCTCTTTGTGTTTTTTAGGTAAACCGGTAGTCGGATTGCTAACCGACAACATTTCTGGATTGTTAAATCTAGAGTCAAAATATTTAGAAGCAAAAATATACAGACGTTTAATAGTGCATTGATTAAATTTAGCACAAAACTGACAGCAAGTCACATTGTGGTCAGGGCCTAGGCAAGGAATACAGTACAAATGAAAATCCTTATAAGGTATTTGCTTCCCACAAGTAATACAATTATTAACTTTTACTGACACTGGTAAGGAGCAAGAAAAAGTTTCCCCAACGGGGTACTTAGCTTTTAGTTGAAGACTTCGGTTCTGAAACTCAAACGACCCAGTCGGCCGACAACCACTTGCGAACTGCTTCAGGCACCGCGCAAGAAAGACTGATGTAACAGCATCGGCTGTATGTTTTATACCCCTGACGACCTGATGTCATGGAAGAAATGGACAGCAACCGACTCAGGACCTAAGACTTTGTTAATCAGGCTGACTGAGGGCAACCTGCCAGCAGATTACCCATATGTAATGACTGCAACAGTGAAACACGAAGAACATCCGTGGTGTTGTCCGTCTACCATTAGTTGTCCCGGAAGAATGTAGTCCTTGAAGGCTGTCAGAGCATTCTGTACAGCTAGCATTTCTTTTTGACTGATATGCAGGTGCATTTCACTTGGGTTCCATTTGCCCTGAATGCACTTCCCTGCCAGGTGAGCCCCCCATGCATAGTCTGAGGCATCTGTTGTTAGAGTTTGGGCGGCAGAGGGTGGTGTGAAATTAGCCCCTTGTTCTGGTGGCAGGCCTCTGCCCACCAAAGGAACTCTAGGTGTAGACAAGGTACGATAGGAATCATTGTTTCTAAGCTGTGAGAATGTTGACTCCATAGGCTTTTTTTTAGATACCACTGTAGTTTCCTCATATGCAGTCTTGCATATGGAATTAAAAGAATGCAGGAGGTCATGAACCCCAAGGCTTGCAGTATTTGTCTGGCAGATGGCAGGGTTTTTGTGGCCACTTGTTTGAAGGTGGTTGTCAAATGAATTTGCTTTTCTGGCGTGAGGTAAGCCATCTGGGAAGTTGTATTCAAGCTTGTTCCCAGGAATGTAATTTGTTGACAGGGTACAGGTTGTGATTTCTTTTCGTTTACGGTGTACCCCAGACAAGTTAGAACCCTTTTTACAAATGCCAGATGATTCAAAAGTATGTCCTGGCTTTCTGCCTGAATTAGACAATTGACCAGGTATAGGTATATTTGAATACTTCTTTGCCTGCAAAATGCAATAACTGGAGCTAGGCACTTTGTGAATAACCTGGGAGCAGTAGATAAGCCAAAGGGCAGTGCAGAGAAAGTACAGTTGTGTACATACCATAAATGTAGATGTTCGAGTGTATTCACTGTTGCAGTCATTACACTTGGGTTATCCTGCTAGAAGGCTACCCGCAGTCGGCCCGAGTTCCAAAGTTTACGTCCGGCGTTGGTTGCTGTCGCTTCTTCCCTGACGTCAGTGCGCCAGGGGTATAAAAGATGCAACCAACGCCATTTTTTTCAGTTTTTCTTGCTCCAGATGTCAGGTGCCCCCAAATAGAAAAGGCTGGAAAAAATTATGTCAAAAAACATGCATGTACCAAAATAATATTTCCTTCATCTACAAGCAAATACATCACACAGGCTGTAGAGAGTTGAGAAGTACAGAAAGGACCCAGCAATGATAAAGGGGGATGGTGGGTGGGTAACCTGGACTGCAACAGTGAATACACTCGAACATCTACATTTATGGTAGGTACACAACTGTACTATGTTCATTGTGTTTCACTGTTGCAGTCATTACACTTGGGTTGAATCCCAAAGCTGAGGTTGGATGACTGGGCCTAAATACGATTAGGAGAGGCTACAAGGCCCTGCAGAACTGCAGTGGCAAAGCCTGCTATGAATTTAGAGTAGAGAGGCAAGTGGTAGTGCTTAGTGAAAGTGTGCACTGAACTCCAGGTTGCAGCTTCTAAAATGTCGTTGGTTGGTACTCCTCTGAGAAAGGCTGCTGAAGTGGCTTCTGCTCTGGTAGAATGTGGCCTTATGCCCTTAGGCACTGATTTGCCATGTTGTGCATAGCAGAAGTGAATGCAGTGTCCTATCCATTTTGAAATGGTCTGCTTCGAGATAGGCTTTCCTTGTGATCCTGCAGCATAAGCTACAAACAGTTGCTCAGTTTTTCTGAAAGCTTTTGTTTTGTCCAAGTAGAATCGTAGTTGCCTGTGTATATCCAAAGTGTGCAGAAGTCTCTCCCCTTTATTCTGGGGATTTGGATAGAAAGTTGGCAAATGAATGGTTTGGTTAAGAGCCACACTGAACACCACATTTGGTATAAATGTTGGGTTTGTCCTTAGAGAAACCCTGTCCTGATGAAAAATGATAAAAGGTTCAACTGCCATTAATGCCTGTAACTCTGAGACTCTTTTTGCTGAAGTTATTACTAGGAGCAGAGCAGTTTTCCATGATAAGAATTTTATATCAGCTGTGTTGGCTGGCTCAAAAGGAGGCAGTGTGAGTTTTTCTAATACAAAATTGAGGTCCCAAGTAGGTATTGGTGCTCTCCTTTGGGGTCTTACGTTTCTTGCCCCTCTGAGGTATGGTCTTTGCAGTGGATGTGAAAAAATAGGAGGTTCCGTACTGTAATGAGCTGAAATGGCAGAGGCATGAATTTTAATAGATGAAAAGGATAGGCCTTTGTCCAGCATCTCAGTCAGGTATTGTAAAATCTGAGGTATATTTGGAACAAGTGGTTCGAGTCCTTGTGCCTGGTTCCAAGCACAGAATCTCTTCCATTTTTTCTGCATAAGATTTCCTAGTGCTGGGCCTCCTGGCTTCTAAAATGACATCCATAACAGCTTTAGAGAGAGGTGTGGTCTGAGTGGCTATATTATCTACCATGCAGCCAGATTTAAGGTACTGAGTTGACTGTGTAGAATCCGATTGTTTTGTTGAGTCAGAAGATGAGGAAACTGAGGTAAAGGCCAGGCTGGGCCTCGAGACAAGCTCTTTAGGATTGGGTACCAGTGCTGGCGTGGCCAGTCTGGGGCAATCAGGATCATTTTTGTCTTCTCTTGTCTGACTTTTAGGAGTACCTTGGGAAGAAGAGGCAGTGGAGGGAAGGCATAAGCTGTCAGGGTTTCCCAGCTGAATGAAAGAGCATCCACTTTCCATGCTTGTGAGTGATAAGTTCTTGTGCAGAATTTCTGTAGTTGGCAGTTGTGAGGGGAGGCAAAAAAGATCTATGTCCAGGCGTCCCCATTTCCTTGTTATCATGCTGAAGACCGGTGGATTTAGTTTCCATTCGTGTGGATCCATGAGATTTCTGCTTAGTTCGTCTGCCAGTGTATTTTTCTTTCCTGGCAGGAATTGTGCCTGCAGATGTACTTGATAGGTCAGTGATGTGCTTCACAGAGTCATGGCTTGCCTGCAGAAAGGGTAGGAATGTGTTCCCCCCTTGCTTGTTTATGTACCACATAACTCTGGTGTTGTCCGTCTTTAGCAATAGTTGTCCTGGATGTAGTAAATCCTTGAAGGCTTTCAGGGCATTCTGTACAGCTAGCATCTCTTTTTGATTGATGTGAAGATGCATTTGTTCTTTGGGCCACATGCCCTGAATACATTTTCCTGCCATGTGTGCCCCCCAGGCATAATCCGATGCATCCGTTGTTATTGTCTGCCTGGCTGTGGGTAAGGTGAAGGGTTGTCCCTTGTTGAGGTGGCCCTGGACCACCATCGAAACTCCTGTTGTAGACAGGGAATTATAGCTACTAGTGTTTCCAGGCTGTGGCAATGTTGAGTCCAAACACTTTTTAGATACCATTGTAGTTTCCTCATATGCAGTCTTGCATATGGAATTAGTAGAATGCAGGAAGCCATGAAGCCCAGGGCCTGCAGAATTTTTCTTGCAGGGAGCTGGGTCTTTGTTGCCAGCATTTTAAAGTAATGAGTCAGTCAGTTTCCTTTGTTTGTCTGGCGTGAAATAAGCCATCAGGGTAGTTGTATTTAAGCTTGCACCCAGGAATATTATTTCTTGAGATGGCACAAGTTTTGATTTCTTTTCATTTACTGTGTACCCTAGGCAAATTAATAATTTTTTTTACAAACGCCAGATGCTTTAGCAGAATGTCCTTGCTCTCTGCTTGAATAAGGCAGTCATCCAAGTAGGGATATATCTGAATTCCTCTTTGTCTGCAAAATGTGATAACTGGTGCCAGGCATTTTGTGAAGACCCTGGGCGCAGTAGATAAACCAAAGGGAAGTGCAGAGAATTGGTAATGCATTGAGCCAGCTATGAATCTGAGGTATCTTCTGCAAAATTGTCTGATTGGGACATGCAGGTATGCCTCCTTGAGGTCCAAAGTAACTAGCCAAGCCTTCTTTCCCAGCATGGGTAGAAGTTGCTGCAGTGTTAACATCTTGAATTTTGGAACATCCAGGAAAGTATTTAGGATTGATAAGTCCAGTATTGGTCTCCAGGCTTTGTTCTTTCTGAGAACCAGGAAGAGTCTTGAGTAAAATCCTTGTCCCTGTTCTTGCTGTGGTACTCTTTGAATAGCTCCCATGTCCATGAGAGCAGCAATTTCCTTTTGTGCCTCTGCCCATTGGTTTTGTGGCAGGTTCGGCATACCTTTTGATTTTAGAAGGGTGTGAAAGTGGAACCTGTAGCCCTGAGAAACTATACTCAGTACCCATTTGTCCTGGGTAATTATGTGCCAATTTTTTGCAAAAAGTGCTAGCTTTCCCCCTAGGGGCGCTGCCAAAAGGTAAAGTGCTTGGTCTTTTTAGAGGAAAGTCATTGGGACTGTTTCCTATATGGTTGTGATTTGTCTTCTCCTCCTATGGGGGCAGAAGCACCCCATTGTTTAGGTCTGTAGGAGGCCTGGGGCTGAGATCTGCCTTTTTGTGGCCTGTCTGACACCTGAAAGGGCCAATTTTTTGAAGGCCAGTTTCTACTAAACCTAGATGGCTGAACCTGTAAGAAATCCTTTACTGTCTGCATAGATTTTGCTTTATCCTCCATTTTCTTTAACACCTCTTCTGCCTTAACACCAAACAAAGTATCATGCTGTAATGGAGCATCCAATAATTTAACTTTAACATGTTCAGGTAAACTTTGTTCTTTTAACCAAGCATGCCTTCGAATGACAGAGCCTGTAACTGCGGCTCTGCAAGAAGCCTCTAATGAATCAAAACCACATTGCAGAGTATGCTTTCCCACTTGTTCAGCTGCATGCAATAATTCCTGCATTTCCTTATTGTCAGGATTCTCCGAATTTGTAAGCATTTTCTGTTTAACAAAGACATGAGGTACTGTTGATATTTAAGCATGTGAAACTGGCAGTTTAAAGCCCTTACAGCTAAAGTAGCAGAGGTGTAAACTTTTTTCCCCCATCTATCCAGAGCTCTAGAATCCCTATTAGAGGGAACAAGGTTTTTAGCAGTGGAAGCCTTAACCCCTTTGGGACCCTGAAAATTTGTTTCAGGGTCAGCAGCAGGGTTCTTATAAAGAAATTTATGAGAGTCAGAGACCCTGTAATACCTGTTGGGCTTGGCTGGTGCAGGGGGTAAAGAATCAGGAGACAGAGTGGATTCAGAGAAAACATCATCAACTATATCAAGCACAGGGGGGATAGCCAAGGGCCTGTGTTGAGGCAGTAAAAGAAAATCTCTGAGCCTTTTCTTGGATTCTGAATAATCCTGGCTCTCCCAGTGGACATGTTCCCTCATGGTGTGCAAAGTTTCCCTAAAAGAGTAATCCTCAGGTGGAGAGGCTGAAGGTATAGATTCTTCAGCATCAGAGTCCTCATAGGGAGGAAGAGAATAGCCCTGATCTGAAGAGGAATCAGAGGAAATAGAAACCTGGTCAGAGGAATCATAGTCAGTGTCTTGCCTAGGCCTTTTATCAGGAGGGGGATGGGAACCCCTGATCAAATTAATTAAGTCCTCGGTCATTTTAAGCATCTGTTTCTTTGGCATGGTTGACTGTCCAGGAGAATGCTGTACTTGTTTCTTTGTCTTTAATGGTGTCTTTGACTGCACTTGAGCTGCTGCAGAGGATTTGATAGTAAGCTGTGAAGGTCTGAAAACACCCTCAGAAGCCGATGCCTGCTCAGCGGCTCCGGACTTATCAGAGGGAATATTTTCCGTAGGCCCAATACCTTGAGTATCCAGAGGCCTAGTTGTCACCACGTGGGAGTCGGATATGGCCTGTGGCTCTGAGGTAGCGGGTGTCGGGGGCTGCGAAAGCACCTCGCTGAGAACCGGCGACTGGCCTAGAAGAGGCTTCGTCGTCGGTTTTGGACCTCGGATGCCTGTCCTTTTCCTTGTCTTTGCGTTTTTTATGAATTTTTGTTGTCGGATGTTCTGACAGCATTATATAGTTAAACCTTCAGCCAAAGTAATGCAATGCAAAATCAAACTGACGTTGAATAGTGCATTTGTTGACTCTAGCACAAAACCGACAACTAGTAAAGTTGTGGTCAGGGCCTAGGCAAGGAATATAGTAAGAATGAAAGTCCTTATGAGGTATTTGCTTCCCACAAGAAATACAATTGTTAACTTTTACTGACATCGGTCTGGAGCAATTAAAAGTTTCCCCAACGGGGTACTTAGCTTTACTGAAGACTTCGGTTCTGAAACTCTATTTCGAAAATCTCAGGAGTCGGCCGACCGGCACTTGCGAACTGCTTCTGCTTCAGGCACCGCGCGGCACGAAAGACTTAAGAAAATGGCGTTGGTTGCATCTTTTATACCCCTAACGCACTGACGTCAGGGAAAAAGTGACAGCAACCGACGCCGGACCTAGACTTTGGAACTCAGGCTGACTGCGGGAAGCCTGCCAGCAGGATAACCCAAGTGTAATGACTGCAACAGTGAAACACGATGAACATCTGGTAGTGTGTGTAGCCTGCTTTGAAGCGTAGGTATCTTCTGCAAGATTCCCCGATTGGGATGTGCAGGTATGCTTCTTTTAAGTCTAGTGTTGCCAACCAGGCTTCTTTGCCTAGCATAAGAAGTAACTGGTGAAGAGTCAGCATCTTGAATTTTGGAATCTCCAGAAAAGTGTTTAGCATAGACAAGTCTAGGATTGGATGCCATGATTTGTCTTTTCTGGCTACCAGGAAAAGTCTGGAGTAGAAACCTTGTCCCTTTTCCTCTTCTGGTACCAGTTGAATAGCCGCCATGCTTAAGAAAGAAAGTACTTGTTTTTAAGCCTTTGCCCATTGATTTGGGGGTAGGTCAAGCCACCCACTTGGCGATGGCAAATTGTAAAAGTGAAATCTGTATCCCTGGGACACTATATTTAAAACCCATTTGTCCTGGGTAATGAGTTCCCAGTTCTTTGCACGAAGAGCAATCTTTCCCCCAAAGGGGCAGTCAGAAGATAAGTGCTTGGAAATTTTAAAAGGAAGTCATGGAGACAGTTTACCATAGGTGGAGTCTTGTTATTCCCAGACTTGGAAGTGGAGGCCCCCCCCCATTGCTTAGTTCTGTGAGTCCCCTGGGACTGAAACCTGGGATTTTTGCTGTTTCTGGGTTTGGCTTGAGAAGACCTGGAAGGGGCTGGAAAGGACCAATTCTTAGAAGGCCAGTGCCTACTAAATCTAGGAGGCTGGACTTGTAAAAAATCTTTAACAGTTTGCAGAGATTTTGCTTTATCTTCCATCTTTTTAACAACTTCCTCAGCCTTGTTGCCAAACAGGCGGTCCTGATTTAAAGGAAAATCCAACAATTTCGCTTTAACATGATCAGGTAAAGATTGCTCCTTAAGCCAAGCATGCCTTCTAAGCACAGACCCAGTAACAGCAGACCTGCAAGAGGCTTCTAAAGAATCAAAACCACATTGCAAAGTAAGTTTTCCAACTTGTTCAGCAGAATGCATTAAATCCTGTAAGTCTTTATCCTCCACACAGTCAGGAATCAACATCATTTTCTGTTTAAGCAGTCTAATAACATGTTGCAGATATTTTAACATATGAAATTGGCAGTTTAAAGCTCTAATTGCCAAGGTTGCTGAAGTACAAACCTTTTTACCCCATATATCCAGCGCCCTGGAGTCTCTATCAGAAGGGGTAGGATTTTTAGCAGTAGAAGCCTTAATGCCCTTGGGCCCCTGTGAAATAGTCTCTTGATCTGCAATAGGATTTTTGAAAAGGAAAGTACAGTTTTGTACCTACCATAAATGTAGATGTTCGAGTGGTAATACAGCTGCAGTCATAACAGATGGGGTTCTCCTGCCATCAGGCGGGTCCTAGGTCGGCCGAATTCCAAAGTCTAGGTCCGGCGTTGGTTGTCTTCGCTTCTTCTCTGACGTCAGTGCGACAGGGGTATAAAAGAACCAGTCAACGCCATTTTCTTCACTTTTTCTTGCCCCAGACGTCAGGTGCCCCCAGAAGGAAGGCAATACATAAAATTATGTAATAATGCAATGTAATATAATCAAAGACCAGTAGTTGCAAGCAAATACACCATAAAAGAAGACCCTTAGAGCGGAAGGAGGGAGGGAAACCTGGACTGCAGCTGTATTAGCACTCGAACATCTACATTTATGGTAGGTACAAAACTGTACTATGTTCCATCGTGCATACAGCTGCAGTCATAACAGATGGGTAGAATCCCAAAGCTAAGAAAGGGGTGGTAGGCACTAGGTGGAGCTAGGAGGAGCCAAAATGCCCTGCAAGACTGCAGTGGCAAAGCCTGCTCTAGATTTGGAGTATAATGGTAGGTTGTAGTGCTTGGAGAAGGTATGCACAGAACTCCAAGTGGCTGCTTCTAAAATATCCTTGGTAGGAACTCCTCTGAGGAAGGCTGCAGAGGTAGCTGTGGCCCTGGTAGAATGAGTTCTAATGCCTGTAGGTAAAGTTTTGCCATGAAAGGAATAGCAAAAGCGTATGCAGTGGGCTATCCATTTTGAGATTGTCTGTTTAGATATTGACTTTCCTTGAGCTCCTACCGCATAGGCCACAAAAAGCTGTTCTGATTTTCTGAAAGGGTTTGTTCTGTCCAAATAATAACACAGTTGTCTGTGGATATCCAAGGAATGCAGTAATCTCTCCCCTTTGTTTTGAGGATTAGGATAAAAAGTAGGTAAATGTATGGCCTGATTTAAGGCTACCCTGGATACCACTTTAGGCATAAAGGACGGGTTGGTACGTAATGAAACTCTGTCCTGATGGAAGATGATAAAAGGCTGGACAGCCATAAGAGCCTGTAGTTCTGAAACTCTACGAGCTGAAGTGATAGCCAGAAGGAAAGCTGTTTTCCAGGACAAATATTGTAAATCTGATGAGGCAGCTGGCTCAAAAGGAGGCAAAGTCAGTTTTTCCAGAATTAAATTAAGATCCCAAGCAGGTATTGGCTGTTTTCTTGGAGGTCTTAAATTCTTAGCCCCTCTGAGGAACTGTCTTAATAGAGGGTGAGAGAATAAAGGTGGATCAGTGCTGTATTCTGCAGAAATGGCTGAGGCATGGATTTTGATGGAGGAGAACGAAAGTCCACTGCTTAGCAGTTCAGCTAAAATATTGTAGCATTTGAGGTAAATTCAGTTTTCCAGGGCACTGGCCCTTTTTCTCATTCCAAACACAAAAACGTTTCCATTTTGCAGAGTAAGCTTTTCTAGTTGATGGCCTTTTGGCCACCAAAATGACATCCTGCACCTCCTTGGAGAGCAGGGCCTGCTGCGATGCTAAGAAATCTTCCATGCGGCTAGATTGAGCATTTTCAGCTGACTGTGAAGAGTTTTGAAGCTGTGCTGAGTCAGAAGAAGAGGCATTAGAGGCAAAGTCCATGGTGGGGAATGCGTCAGGCTCCTCAGGAGTGGGTACCAGTGTTGCCTTGGCAGGTCCGGAGCAATGAGGATCATCTTTGGTCTGTCTGCTCTGGTCTTCAATAGGACTTTGGGCAGCAGAGGAAGAGGTGGCAAGGCATAAACTGTCATTGATGTCCAACTGAAAGAGAGAGCGTCCACTCTCCAGGCCTTTGGATGGAAGATCCTTGAGCAGAATTTTGTCAATTGATGATTTTTGAGAGAGGCAAAGAGATCTATGTCTGGCCTTCCCCATTCTTGGATTATTTCTGTAAAAACTTTTGGCAACTTCCATTCGTGTGGATCTGTCATACTCCTGCTTAGGTTGTCTGCCAGCGTGTTTTCCTTGCCTGGCAAGTACTGTGCTTGTAATTCCATTTGTAAGTCCATGGCCATGTTCCAAAGTGACATGGCCAGTCTGCATAGGGGATAAGAATGTGTTCCTCCCTGCTTGTTTATGTACCACATAACTGTGGTGTTGTCTGTTCTTATCAATAGCTGACCTGGTTGTAGAAGGTCCTTGAAAGCTATAATAGCATTTATCACTGCTAGCATTTCTTTTTGATTGATGTGTAGGTGCTTTTCTTTTTGGGTCCATTTGTCCTGAATGCACCGGTCTGTCATGTGCGCCCCCCAGGCGTAGTCCGAGGTGTCTGTTGTGATGACTTGATTTGCTTGAGGATTGCTGAATGGAAGACCTGTGTTTGTTTGGCATGCTTGAGCCCACCACAGAAATTCCTTTTGCAGACATGGAATTAATGGTATTATTGTTTCCAAACTGTGGCTGTGTTGAGACCATATGTTTTTTAGGTACCATTGTAGTTTTCTCATATGCAGCTTTGCACATGGGATTAGTAAGACGCAAGATGCCATGAATCCCAGAGCCTGCAGGATTTTCCTTGCAGTCAGCCTGGTGCAATTTTCCAGTGTTCTGAAATACTGAATTAGTTGCCCCTGCTTCTCTGGCGTGAGGTCGGCCATCTGGGTGTTTGTGTCCAAATTGGCACCCAGGGAAATTATCTTCCAAGAGGGTATTAGTCTTGATTTCTCTTTGTTGACTGTGTATCCTAGAGAGTTTAATAATATTATTACATAAGCCAGATGTTTCAGAAGAATGTACTTGCTGTCCGCTTGGATCAGGCAGTCGTCCAAATAAGGGTAGATTTGTATCCCTTGAAGTCTGCAGTAGGCAATTACTGATGCCAGGCATTTCGTGAATACTCTGGGCGCAGTAAATAAACCAAAGGGCAATGCAGAGAATTGGTAATGGGTTGAACCTGCAAGAAATCTGAGGTATCTTCTGCAATTTTGTCTGATTGGGACATGCAGGTATGCCTCCTTGAGGTCCAATGTTACCAGCCAAGACTCCTTGCCCAGCATGGGAAGAAGTTGCTGTAGAGTGAGCATCTTGAATTTTGGTACGAGTAGGAATGTGTTTAGGATGGGAAGATCCAAAATCGGTCTCCAATCTTTTCCCTTCCTTGGCACCAGAAATAGCCTGGAAAAAAACCTTGACCTTGTTCGTGTGTAGGTACCTCTTGAATAGCTTTCATGTTTATAAGACCTGAAATTTGCTTTTGTGCCTCTGCCCTTTGATTGTGTGGCAGGTTTGGCATGCCTTTCATTTTTGGAAGGGTATGAAAATGGAATTTGTAGCCTCTGTTTATAATGTTCAGGATCCATTTGTCCTTTGTGACAATATGCCAATTTTTGAGAATAGTGCCAGCTTTCCTCCTAAGGGGGCTGCCATTTGAGACCTGGTTGGCATGCAAAGGGGCAAGTCTTTGGTTTTGCTTTCTGAAAGATTGCGAGTTGTCCTCACCACCTCTTTGTGTAGGAGCTTGCCATTGTCTGCCTCTGTACGAGCCTTGTGTTTGTCCTCTGCCCCTCGGGCGCCTGTATCTGCCTCTTTGGGGTCTGTCTGTGGCAGGAAAGGACCAGTTTTTGGAAGGCCAATTTCTACTAAAACGTGGGGGTTGGACCTGCAGAAATTCTTTCACAGTTTGCATTGATTTAGCCTTTTCCTCCATTTTCCGTAATACTTCCTCAGCATTTGCCCCAAATAGTACATCCTTTTGAAGAGGGGCGTCTAGTAATTTAGCTTTGACATGATCAGGCAAGGCTTGTTCCTTGAGCCAGGCATGCCTACGTATGACTGAGCCTGTAACAGCAGCTCTACATGAGGCCTCTAGAGCATCAAAACTACATTGTAAGGTATGTTACCCACTTGTTCTGCACTCTGCATCAAATCCTGCAACTCCTTCATGTCTGGTTGTTCAGGTTGTGACATTTTACTTTTCAATTGAGATAACTCAAACTGTTGGTATTTTAGCATACGAAACTGACAGTTTAAGGCCCCCATGGATAAGGTAGCCAAGGTATATACCTTTTTTCCCCACCTTTCTAAGGATCTGGAATCTCTCTCAGAAGGCAATGGGTTTTTGGCAATGGAGGCCTTAACTCCCTTGGGCCCTTGTGAGATGGTTTCTAGGTCAGCAGCATGGCTTTTGTATAGAAATTGATGTGAGTCAGGAACCTTGTAGTACCCGTCAGGCTTAACTGGAACTGGAGGAAGAGAGTCCGGGTTAAGGCAGGCCTCAGAGTAAACATCATCTAGGATGTCCAGGACAGGAGGTATAGCCAGAGGCCTGTGCTGGGGTAACAAAAGAAATTCCCTGAGCCTTTTCTTGGAATCTGAATAATCCTGGCCTTCCCAGTGGAAGTGTTCCCTTAAGGTATGCAGAGTTTCACCAAATGAGTAATCCTCAGGGGGGGATACAGAAGGAATAGATTCCTCTGCATCAGAGTCTTCAAAAGGGAAGTAAGACTGTTCCTGATAATCAGAGTGCTCTGAAATAATGGAGCCCTGATCAGAGGAGGGGGAATCTTCCTCCACTCTGGGTCTTTTGTCCGGAGGTGGCTGAGAACCTCTGATTAGAGTAATTAAATTCTCAGCCATTTTAAGCATCTGTTTCTTAGGCATGGGGCCTGGAGATGGGCCCTGTGTAGCTGGTCTCTTAGGGTGCATGGTAGCTTTAGACTTGGTGAAAGCCTTGATGGAGAAAGAAGAGGAAGGTCTGAAGACACCTTGAGTGGAGGTGGACCTGTCCACATTCTGTGTTTCAATGCCAAGCGTGGCTTCGGTATCTGTAGTCAGGGTGTGGGCCAAGGAGCCTGCGACCTCGGGTACAGAAGACACCGCCAAAGATGTGTCGTTGGTAATCAGGGGCTGCGTAGGCACCTCGCTGAGAACCGGACCACGTGTAGTCGGCTTAGGCGTGGTGTCGGTAGAGGCCGCGGACCTCGAGTGTCAGTCCTTGTCTTTGCGTTTTTTAGACAAAACCGGAGTCGGAGTATCCGACGACATAGTACAGTTAAATGCTTTCCCAAAATAATGCTGGGCGAACTCTGCCCGACGCTTAATAGTGCGTTTGTTGAATGTAGCACAAAAGCGACAGACCGAGACGTCGTGGTCTGGGCCTAAACAAGGTATACAGAGGGAATGGAAATCCTTATGCGGTATTTGCTTCCCACAAGAAATACAATTATTAACTTTGTCTGACATCGGTCTGAGGCAAGAAAAGTTTCAACGGGTACTTAGCTTTTAAGAAGACTTCGGTTCCAAATTTTCGTAATCTCAGGAGCTGGCCGACCGGCACTTGCGAACTGCTTCTGCCGGGCACCGCGGCAAGAAAGACTGGAGAAAATGGCGTCGGCTGGTTCTTTTATACCCCTGTCGCACTGACGTCAGGGAAGAAGCGACGACAACTGACGCTGGACCAAGACTTTGGAATTCGGCCGACCGAGGACCCGCCTGACGGCAGGAGAACCCCATCTGTTATGACTGCAGCTGTATGCACGATGAACATCTTGTGGGACTCCAGGACCCTGTAGTATCTGTCAGGTTTACTGGGAGCAGGAGGCAGGTAATCAGGGGCCAAACTAGATTCCGAAGAAGCATCATCAACAATGTCTAGTACAGGAGGAATAGCTAAAGGCCTATGCTGAGGTAGGAGAAGGAAATCCCTAAGCCTCTTTTCTGAATCAGAAAAATCCTGGCTTTCCTAGTGGAAATGCTCCCTTAGAGTATGTAAGGTTTCCCCAAAAGAAAAATCCTCAGGTGGGGAAGCAGAAGGAATGGAGTTCTCTGCATCAGAATCTTCATAAGTAGATAAAGGAAAGTCCAGATCATCACAAGAAGCAGAAAAAACAGAATCCTGGTCAGAAGATTCATAATCAACTTCAGTCCTAGGTCTCTTAGAAGAGGGGGGGTTGGCTACCCCTGATTACAGTTATTAGATCTTCAGCCATTCTTATAACTTGTTTTTTAAGCATAGAGGCCTAAGCATGTGGCCTGGGCGTCGTTTCTTTAGGCATGGTTTGTGATTTAGGCCTAAGTAAAGAAGATGGCGTCAGTTTAATATGCAAGTTCGTAGGCCTGAATACACAGTCAGAAGCCGGTGCCTGCACAGCGGCTCCGGACCCATCCAAGGTAGAGACATCCACGGGTTCCATAGTTGAAGCATCTCGGGGCATACCGGACTCCGAATGGGTCTCAGTAGAGGTCTGCGAATCAGAAGTAGCGGGTATCAGGGGCTGCGAAAGCACCTCACTGAGTACCGGCGAACTGGCAACTGGCTTAGGAGAAGCATCGTTGGCAGTTTTGGACCTCGGCGGCCTGTCTGTCTTTATCTTTGCATTTTTTCGGAATCCCGGTAGTTGGATAGCTAACCAACGACATTTCTGGATAATTAAACCGAAAACCGAAATATTTAGAGGTGAAAATATACAGACGACAGAGAGTGCGCTGATAAAATAAAGCACAAAACCGACAGGAAGGTACATCGTGGACAGGGCCTAAGCAAGGAATACAGTATGAATGAAAATCTTTATGAGGTACTTGCTTTCCACAAGTAATGCAATTATTAACTTTTACTGACATCGGTAAGGAGCAAGAAAAATTTCCCCAATGGGGTACTTAGCTTTAGTTGAAGACTTTGGTTCTGAAACTCAAAAACGAAAATTTCAGGAGTCGACCAACCGGCACTTGCGAACTGCTTCTGCTTTGGGCACCGCATGGCAAGAAAGACTGATGCAATGATGCCAACTGCATGTTTTATACACCTGACGACCTGACATCATGGAAGAAGGAACAGCAACTGACGCAGGACTCAAGACTTTGTTAATCAGGCCGACTGAGGGCAACCTGCAGGCAGATTACCCTAATGTAATGACTGCAACAGTGAAACACGAAGAACATCTGCCACCACACACAGTTTACAAAGTTAAAAATAAATATAGTTTCCAAAGGGCAAGTTTAAGAAAATATTCAGGGGCCTCTACGTCACGTTCTAACCAAATGTCAACATACAGACTTGTTAGTGTCTATGAGAAGCCATTATGTTAGCTATTTTTTTTAGAAAATTACCAAAATCCCTGGCATATGCCCTTAGCCTCATAACTCCTTGCATTAAATACGGATTTCAAACCCATTAAAATCTTTTCAAGTAAGTTTTACGACCCACTATATAAGGACTATGCAGAGGACAGTTTACATCCTTGTGCACCTTTAGAGAGCAATAAAAATTTAGACCCTGGAAACCTGCATTAAAAAAAAAACACAAACTCCATTCCCTTAGAAATCAAAGTGCATACACTCGTGTATATTTATTACATTTACTCTTGTCAACCAAGAGGAAAGTGATCAGAGACTTCAACATACCTTAGTATGCTTATGTGACTTGTTTCCTTCCTATGCAGACTTTAAAGGAAAGTACAGTTTTGTACCTACCATAAATGTAGATGTCCGAGAGGCATGCATCTGCAGTCCTTACAAATGGGTTGTCCTGTCGTCAGGCAGCCCTTCGGTCGGCCGGATTCCAAAGTCTGGGTCTGGCCTCGGCTGATGTCGCACTTCACCCGACGTCATAGCTGCAGTTCTTTGGGTATAAAGGCATCAGCCGACGCCATTTTCCTCAGTGTTTCTTGCCCCAGATGCCAGGTGCCCTCTAGGAAGGCTAAATTTGGATAAATGCAAATGGTTCCAAATAGTAGAGAGCAAACAAAAAATAAGCATGTATGTACATATATACAAACAAATACACTATAATAGATTCCCCCAGCTAGCTACAAGATGGGCAAATACCCTAGGAGTACCACAGAGGGGAAGGAGGGTGGGTAATCCTGACTGCAGATGCATGCCTATCGGACATCTACATTTATGGTAGGTACAAAACTGCACTATGTCCTTCAAGGATGCATCTGCAGTCCTTACAAATGGGTAGAATACCATAGCCAAACTGGGGGAGGAGGAGAAATAAGATTATGGTGTAGTTAAGATCCCTTGCAAAACAGCAGTGGCAAAACCTGCTCGGGATCTGGAGTATAAAGGTAAATTATAATGCTTGGCAAATGTATGCACGGAGCTCCAAGTAGCAGCCTCTAAAATGTCTTTGGTAGCCACTCCTCGTAAAAAAGCTGTGGTAGTGGCTGTAGCCCTTGTAGAGTGAGGCCTGATGTTTTCTGGAGTTTTCTTTCCATGAAAGGAGCAACAAAATCTAATGCAATTTCCTATCCACTTAGAGATTGTCTGTTTTGAAATTGCTTTTCCTTCCATTCCTGTTGCATATGCTACCAGTAGCTGGTCAGTTTTTCTATTGCTCTTGGTCCTGTCCAGGTAGTAACGTAATTGTCTATGTACATCCAAGGTATGCAACAGTCTTTCTCCCCTGTTCTGTGGGTTGGGGAAGAATGTAGGTAGGTGGATAGCTTGATTTAAAGATACCCTGGAGACCACCTTTGGCATAAAAGTAGGATTAGTTCTCATGGACACTCTATCTTGATGGAAGATCAGGAAGGGCTGTACTGCCATTAATGCCTGTAGCTCAGAAACCCTTCTTGCTGAAGTGATTGCAAGCAGGAAGGCAGTTTTCCATGACAAGTACTGTAATTCTGCTGTTGCTGCTGGCTCGAAAGGAGGGAGTGTCAACTTTTCTAGCACAAAGTTCAAGTCCCATGCTGGCAATGGTGGCTTCCTGGGTGGCTTTACATTTTTAATCCCTCTCAGAAACTGCCTGAGCAGAGGATGTGAGAAGACTGGAGGATCCAAGTTGTATTCTGCTGAAATAGCTGATGCATGAATCTTAATGGAAGAATAGGAAAGGCCGTTGTGGAAGAGCTCTGCCAAGTATTCCAGGATGTTAGCTATGTTTACCAGTGACGCATTCTCTCCTTTTGCAGTACTCCAAATGAGATATCTTTTCCATTTTGCTGAATAATTTTTTCTTGTTGAGGGTCTGCGAGCCTCCAAGATAATGTCCTTAACCCTTTGAGATAAATCTGGGTTATTTGGTCTTATGCAATGTTCCAGGCAGCCAGCTGCAGTGTTTTCAGGTTTGGATGCAGGGTTTTGAAGTTGTTCTGTGTTAACAGCAAGGGAATTAGGGGCAGAGGCCATATTTGTTCCCGAGACATACTCCTCAGTAATGGGTACCAATGTTGCCTTGGCCAGTCTGGAGCTATCAGGATGATCCTTGGACGGTCTTCTTTGATCTTCAATAGCACCTTGTGCATCAAAGGAAGAGGTGGGAATGCATATGCTGTCAGGTTTTTCCAAATGAAAGATAGGGAGTCCACTTTCCAAGCAAGTGGGTGGTACGTCCTTGTGCAGAATTTTTTCAGTTGGTGATTGTGTGGGGATGCAAATAAGTCTATTTCTGGTAGTCCCCATTTCCCTGTAATGGCTTTGAAGATGTCCGGATGCAGCATCCATTCGTGGGCATCCATGGTAGTTCTGCTTAGGATGTCTGCTAGTATATTTTTTTTTCCTGGCACAAAAATTGCTTGTAGCTGAATGTTGAAGCTCAGTGCCACATTCCAGAGGTCCATTGCCATCCGACATAGAGGGTATGAATGTGTGCCTCCCTGTTTGTTGATGTACCACATAACTGTGGTGTTGTCGGTCCTTATCAGCAGTTGACCCTGTCGAAGAAATGGTCTGAATGCCTGAATTGCCAGTTTTACTGCCAGCATTTCCTTTTGATTTATGTGTAGGTGCAGCTGGTCTTGAGTCCATAAGCCTTGTATGCATTTGTCCAGCATGTGTGCCCCCCAACCGAGGTCTGAGGCGTCTGTTGTGATGGTCTGGCTTGGTTGAGTGCTGTGGAAGGGCAAGTCCCTTGTTTGACTGACAGGCCTGGGCCCACCATTGGAATTCTTGTTTCAGGCATGGAATTATTGGAATTTGGGTTTCTAGGCTGTGCTTGTGCTGAGACCATAAATTCCTTAGGTACCACTGTAACTTTCTCATATGTAGTCTGGCATGTGGAATCAATATTATGCAGGATGCCATGTAACCGAGAGCTTGCAGGACTTTTCTTGCTGTTAGCTGGTTCTGCTTTGTTAATGCCATGAAGTAGAAAGGGAGTTGCTCCTGTTTTTCTACTGTCAGGAATGCCATTTGTTTTGATGTGTCCAAATCTGCACCCAAGAAGGTTATCCTTTGGGATGGTATCAGCCTTGACTTTTTTATGTTGACTGTGTATCCCAGGGCTTGTAGTAGATGAATGACCCTTTCCAAATCTTTGTTAATATGTTTTGTTGTCCGCTTGTAACAGGCAGTCGTCCAGGTAAGGGTAAATTTGAATTCCTGAAGCCTGCAATGAGCAATTACTGATGCCAGGTATTTCGTGAATACTCTGGGCAGTAGATAAGCCAAATGGCAATGCTGTGAATTGATAATGCTCTGTACCTGCAAGAAATCTGAGGTATCTTCTGCAATTTGGTCAGATGGGGACGTGCAGGTATGCCTCCTTGAGATCTAGAGTTACCAGCCAGGACTCCTTGCCCAGCATGGGAAGAAGCTGCTGTAGGGTCAGCATTTTGAATTTTGGAACAATGAGGTATGTGTTTAAAGCGGACAGGTCGAGAATAGGTCTCCATTGGTTTTCTTTTCTTGGTACCAGGAAGAGTCTGGAGTAAAATCCTTGCCCTTGTTCCATAGGTAGTACCCTTTCTACAGCTCTCATCCTTAGTAAGTGAGTTATTTGTTCTAGAGCTTCTGTCTACTGATTTGGAGGTAGGTTTGGCATTCCTCTCTTCCTTGGTAGAGTATGGAAGTGAAACCTGTAACCTTGGTCTATTGTCTGTAAAATCCATTTGTCTCCTGTGATGTAATGCCAGTTTACTGAAAATAAGGCTAGCTTCCCGCCTAAGGGTGCCTCTAGTTGTTCCCTGGTAGGCGGTGCCAGAGCCAAGTCACTGTGATTGTCCTGTGGAAGTGGTGGTGGCTGGATCTGTGGCTGTACCTCGCTGGTTGTTAGCCTGCCACTGACGTCCCCTGTAGGCACCTCTGGATTGACCCCTGCCTCTTGAGCGCCTATTCCTGCCTCTCGGAGCTCTGGAGGTGTCTGGAAAGGACCAATTCCTGGAAGGCCAGTTCCTGCTAAACCTTGGAGGCTGGACCTGCAAGAAATCCTTGACTGTCTGGACAGATTTTGCTTTCTCTTCCACCTTCTTCAGCACCTGCTGCGCAGGGGAGCCAAACAAATTGAGCTTATCCATGGGAGTATCTAGGAGCTTTGATTTAACATGGTCTGGTAAGGACTGCTCTTTTAAAGTACAGTTTTGTACCTACCATAAATGTAGATGTCCGAACTGGATAGCATCTGCAGTCATAACAGCTGATTCCAAAGTCCGGTCCGCTTCGCTGATGTCGCTCTTCATCCGACGCCATCTCTGTTGGACATAAAGGCATCATCAGTGTTTCTTGCCCCAGATGCCAGAAGCCCTCTGAAGG
Source organism: Protopterus annectens (assembly GCF_019279795.1). Lineage (NCBI taxonomy): Eukaryota > Metazoa > Chordata > Ceratodontiformes > Protopteridae > Protopterus > Protopterus annectens. The sequence continues at coordinate 1,034,521,952 of NC_056746.1, read as the reverse complement.
CTAAAATTTTTGGATAGATGCCAATGTTTCCAAAAGGATAGAGGTAACCACAAAAATAAGCATGTATGTACATATATACAAACAAATACACCATAAAAGACTCCCCCCCATCAGCTAGCTATTAGGAGGGTAAACACCCTAGGAGTACCTCAGAGGGGAAGGAGGTGACTGCAGATGCTATCCAGTTCGGACATCTACATTTATGGTAGGTACAAAACTGTACTATGTCCTTCATGGATGCATCTGCAGTCATAACAGCTGGGTAGAATACCATAGCCAACTAGGGGGAGGAGGATAAGGTAGATTATGGTGTGTTTAGGATCCCTTGCAGTACAGCAGTGGCAAACCCTGCTCGGGATCTGGAATATAGAGGCAAATTATAATGCTTGGCAAATGTATGCACGGAGGTCCAAGTAGAATAATGTCTTTGGTAGCCACCGTAAGAAGGCTGTGGTAGTGGCTGTTGCCCTTGTAGAATGAGGTCTTATGTTCTGTGGAATTGGTTTTCCATGGAAGGAGTAACAGAATCGTATGCAATTTCCTATCCATTTGGAGATTGTCTGTTTGGAAATAGCTTTTCCTCTCTTCCTGTTGCATAGGCCACAAAAGTTGGTCAGTCTTTCTGCTGCTTTTGGTTCTGTCCAAGTAGTAGCGTAGCTGTCTATGTACATCCAAGGTATGCAGTATTCTTTCCCTCTGTTTTGTGGGTTGGGAAAGAAGGTAGGTAGGTGGATTGCCTGGTTTAAAGACACTCTGGATACCACCTTAGGCATAAATGTTGGATTAGTCCTCATGCATACTCTATCTTGGTGGAAGATTAGGAAGGGTTGCACTGCCATTAAGGCCTGTAGTTCTGAAACCCTCCTTGGTGAGGTAATTGCCAGTAGGAAAGCAGTTTTCCATGACAGGTGTTGTAAGTCTGCTGTTGCTGCTGGCTCAAAGGGTGATAGTGTCAACTTTTCTAGTACTAAGTTTAAGTCCCAAGCTGGTAATGGTGGTTTCTTGGAGGTTTTACATTCTTGATTCCTCTGAGAAATTGTCTGAGCAGAGGGTGTGAAAAACAGGTGGATCAAAGCTGTATTCTGCTGAAATAGCTGATGCATGTATCTTGATGGAGGAGTAGGACAGGCCTGAATGGAGAAGTTCGCCAGATACTCCAGGATGTTAGGCATATCTATGTTTGACACATCTTTTCCTCTTTCAGAACTCCAGCTGACAAACCTTTTCCATTTTCCAGCGTAGTTCCTTCTTGTTGAAGGTCTCATGTTTTCAAGAATAATGTCTTTAACTCTTTGGGAAAGTTCTTGATTAGCTGCTGCTATGTGATGTTCCATGCAGTCAGTTGTAAGGTTTTCAGGTTTGGATGTATGGTGCTGTAGTTGTTCTGAGTTAGCATCAAAGGCATCAGGGTATTGGCCACATATTGTTCGAGACAAGCTCCTTAGTAGTGGATACCAGTGTTGTCTTGGCCAGTTTGGAGCTATCAGGATTATCCTTGGATGTTCTTCCTTGATTTTTTGTGTATCAAGGGAGAGGTGGGAATGCATAAACTGTTAGGCCCTTCCAGCTGAAGGAGAGCTTAATCCACTTTCCATGCTAGTGGGTGAAATGTCCTTGTGCAGAATTTTTGAGTTGGTGATTGTGAGGAGATGCAAATAGATCTATCTGAGGCATTCCCCACTTCTTTGTAATGGTCCTGAAGATGTCCGGGTGCAGGTGCCATTCGTGAGCATCTGATGTGGTCCTGCTTAAGATGTCCGCTAGAGTATTTTCTTTTCCTGGTACAAATATTGCTTGCAGCTGGATGTTGTAGCTGAGTGCCAGGGTCCACAGTTCCAAAGTCATTCTGCATAGGGGGTATGAATGAGTGCCTCCCTGTTTGTTGATGTACCACATGACTGTGGTGTTGTCTGTCCTTATCAACAGCTGGCCCTCTTTGAGAAATGGTCTGAACTTTGGATAGCCAGTTTTACAGCCAGCATTTCTTTTAGGTTGATGTGCAGGTGAAGTTGATCCTGAGTCCACAATCCTTGCACGCATTTGTCCAGCATGTGGGCCCCCCATCCTAGGTCTGAAGCATCTGTTGTAATGCTCTGGCTTGCTTGACATCTGAGAAAAGGAAGGCCTGGGTTGGACCGGCATGCCTGGGCCCACCATAGGAACTCCTGTTTTAAGCATGGAATTAGTGGGATTTCTGTTTCGAGGCTGTGTCTGTGTTGGGACCATAAATTCCGTGAGGTACCACTGTAGTTTTCTCATATGTAGTCTGGCAAATGGAACCAAAATTATGCATGATGCCATGAAGCCCAAGGCCTGCAGAACTTTTCTTGCTGTTAATTTGTTCAGCTTTGTTAGGGACAAAAGAGGGAGTTCTTTTGTTTTTCTGTAGTTAGGAATGCCATTTGTCTCACCCAAGAATGTCCTTGTTTGGGATGGTATCAGTCTTGACTTTTGTAGATTGACTGTGTATCCCAGTGCTTGTAGCAAGTAAATGACCCTTGCAAATCTGTTGTCAACTTGCTTTTGTTGTCCCTTGTAGCAGGCAGTCCCAGGTATGGGTAAATATGAATTCCTGCAGTCTGCAATATGATGCCAGGCATTTTGTGAATACTTAGATAAGCCAAAAGGCAATGCTGAGAATTGATAGTGCTCTGATCCTGCAAGAAATCTGAGGTATCTTCTGCAGATTGGCAGGTATGCCTCCTTGAGATCTAGAGTTACAGCCAACACTCCTTGCCCAGCATGGGAAGAAGCATTTTGAATTTTGGGACAATGATGTATGTATTCAAGGTGGACAGGTCGAGAATTGGTCTCCAACTTTTTCCTTTCTTGGAACTAGGAACAGTCTGAGTAGAACCCTTTCTTGCTCTGCTGCAGGCACTTTTTCCACAGCTCTCATGTTTGCTAACTCCATTATCTGTTGTAAGATTTGGCATTCCTCTTTTGACTGGTATAGTGTGGAAGTGGAATCGGTAACCTTGATGTATAATTTGCAGAATCCACTTGTCTTTTGTTATGTGGTGCCAGTGTCACTGTGGCTGTGTTGAAGTAGTGGCAGTGGCTGTGTCTGTGCCTCTGTTGTTACCTCACTTCCTCTGGTTTGGTTTCTGCGAAATCTTGTGGAGTCAGGAAAGGACCAATTGGCAGGCCAGTTCCAAATCTGTAACAGTTTGAACTGATTTTGCCTTTTCTTCCATTTTCCAGGTGCACCAAACAAACTTGTCTTATCCATAGGAGCATCTAACAATTTTGCTTTAACATGATAGCCATGCATGCCTTCTTATCACTGTGCCAGTCATGGCTGATCTAAATGAAGCCTCCAGTGCATAATGGTTACTAACCTGTTGTATGTTATTTACCATTTCTAATACATATTTCTTGTGTCAAGCTTCATCAGTGGTTAATTTTTAGTTAGCTGATCAAGCATAAACTCTTGGTATTGTATCATGTGGGGAAGTCAAGCTAGGAGAGAGAGCTGAGAGAGTAGTTAAGTTTTATTTTACCTGTCTAATGCTAATGCCTTGCTTCCCTTTCAGAAGGTTAGGGGTTTTAGCTATGGTCGTGCAAACGCCTGACCCCCTGGGATATTGTTTCTGGTCTGCAAGGGGGGCCTTGAAGGTGGTGATGAGGTCAGGCACCCTGTAAAATCTATCTGGTTTTAATGAGTCTGGCAGAGCAGAGCAGAGAAAAAATCATTATAAAAGCCATCTACCAAAAGAGAGAGGAGGGAGGGTCTGTGCTGTTGTGTGGGTGCAGAAAGGTTTTAAAGTCTTTTTCGGGAATCTGAAAGGAGAATTCTTCTGAGGAGGTAGCTGGAATGGATTCTTCAGCATCAGAATCCCAAAATTAGAAAAAGGGGCCTCAGGCTGGTCAGTGTAAATGTCTGATCATCTGCAGAAATCATCAGGACACTGGCTCAGGGGGCTCTGCCCTAGGTCTCTTTATCTGGGGGCTGAGAGGCCCTGTCTGGGTGAGGTTGAGATCGAAATCAAATCTCTGCCAAGGTGAGCATTTGAGAACCAGAAGAGGGAGGCCTGGTTGGTGGTTTAACAGGCACTGATTTGGTAGACTTGGCTGCTTGCCCTGGCGCTGTACCTACAGGTTAAACAATTATTAACTTTCAAGAAAGAGGGGAAGATGCATGGCCGGCTGCCGCTTACACCAAAGTCCAACAGAGATGACGCCGGATGAAGAGCGACATCAGCCGGACAACCCAGCTGTTATGACTGCAGATGCATCCATGAAGGACATCCATGCATGTCTTCTGATCACTGTGCCAGTCATGGCTTGTCTAAAGGAAGCCTCCAGTGCATCATAGCCGCATTTTAAGGAATGATTACTGACCTGCTGAATGTTATGTACCATTTCCTGTACAGATTTTTTGTCTAATGGTTCATCCGAGGACAGTTTTTTAGTTAATTGGTCTAACATAAATTCCTGATACTGAAACATGTGGAATTGACAGTTCAAGGCCCTAGCAGAAAGAGTAGCAGAGGTGTAAACTTTTTTACCCCATCTCTCTAAGGCCCTAGATTCCCTTTCTGAGGGGAGGGGGTTTTTGGTAGAAGAAGCTGCTACAGCCTTGGGTCCCTGGGAGATAGTTTCGGGATCTACAAAGGGGGCCTTATACAAATGATAATGTGTGTCCGGAACCCTGTAGTACTTATCGGGCTTAGCAGGGGCCGGAGGAAGAGAATCAGGAGCAGTACAAGCATCATTAAAAGCATCATCCACAACAGTAAGTACTGGAGGAATGGCTAAAGGCCTATGCTGTGGCAAATGCAAAAAGGTTCTAAGCCTTTTCCTAGAGTCTGAAAAATCCTGGCCCTGCCATTGAAATTGTTCCCTCATAGCATGCAAGGTTTCCCCAAAAGAAAATTCCTCAGGCGGAGGGGCAGAAGGAATGGAGTCTTCTGCATTAGAGTCCTCATAAGGAGAAAAGGGGCCCTCTGGAGGGTTTGAATTATCTGATTCATCAGAGGAGCCATCTGAAGAAACTGGCTCAGGGGCTCTACTAGTCCTCTTCTCTGGAGGTGGGAGAGAGGCCCTGTCTGGATGTGGTTGGGATCCCCGGATCAAAGAAATGAGATCCTCTGCTAGACTAAGCATTTGTGAACTAGAGCTAGGCCTGTGAGAGGGGGTCTTAGCAGGCACAGATTTGGTAGTTTTTGCTGCTTTAGCCCTGGCAAAGGCCTTAATCGACATGGATGCAGGAGGCCTAGCAGTTCCACGTGCAGGGGTAGAAATATCCAAAGGGATAGTATCAGATAAATCCTGCGAACCTGCAAGAGCAGGTGGGATTTCCGTAGCAGATTCAGCCTGGCTGGATGAGGCCTCGGTAAGTGGCAAGCTTTCGGCCGAAGAACCGTGGACTCAGTTTCAGCCGAAACCGAGACACTCGCGGTTATTTAACCGCGGTTCGGCGAAACCAAGGACCGAGTGTCGGTCCTTTTCCTTGCGCTTTTTAGAAATTTGCGTAGTCGGAGTATCCGACGGCATAATGTAAGCAAAATCGGAGCCGAAAAACTCTTCAGCAAATTCCGACCGACGTCTAAGCATCCGTCGGTTGAAAGAAGCACAGGCTAGACAAACTGCTACGTCGTGGTCTGGGCCTAAGCAAGGTAAGCAGTAAGAGTGGAAATCTTTATGAGGAATTTGTTTCCCACAAGTTAAACAGTTATTCACTTTTTCTGACATCGGCTGAGGCAAGAAAGAGTCCCCAACGGGGTACTTAGCTTTTTAGAAGTCTTCGGTACTTGTAGTATTAAACTCTGGTTCTGACCGACCGGCACATGCGATCAGCTTGTGCTTCGGGCGCCACGCGGCAAGAAAGACTGGGGAAAATGGCGTCGGCTGATGCCTTTATACCCGAAGAACTGCAGCGATGGCGTCGGGTGAAGTGCGACACCAGCCGAGGCCAGACCCAGACTTTGGAATCCGGCCGACCGAAGGGCTGCCTGACGACAGGACAACCCATTTGTAAGGACTGCAGATGCATCCTTGAAGGACATCTGTACTATGTCCTTCAAGGATGCATCTGCAGTCCTTACAAATGGGTAGAATACCATAGCCAAACTGGGGGAGGAGGAGTAATAAGATTATGGTGTAGTTAAGATCCCTTGCAAAACAGCAGTGGCAAAACCTGCTCGGGATCTGGAGTATAAGGGTAGATTATAATGCTTGGCAAATGTATGCACGGAGCTCCAAGTAGCAGCCTCTAAAATGTCTTTGGTAGCCACTCCTCGTAAAAAAGCTGTGGTAGTGGCTGTAGCCCTTGTAGAGTGAGGTCTGATGTTTTCTGGAGTTTTCTTCCCATGGTAAGAGTAACAAAATCTAATGCAATTTCCTATCCACTTAGAGATTGTCTGTTTTGAAATTGCTTTTCCTTCCATTCCTGTTGCATATGCTACCAGTAGCTGGTCAGTTTTTCTATTGCTCTTGGTCCTGTCCAGGTAGAAACGCAATTGTCTATGTACATCCAAGGTATGTAAATAGAAGTTATGTCCTTACCATAACGTTCCATGTGGAGTGTTCATCTCGCCTTTGTTCTTACACATGGGTTCGGAGCCGATCCTCGGCTCCGTGTCGGCCGCTTGCAAGCTCTGCATCGAGAAGAAGCTCGAGACAATCTAATACCCACAATCCCCCTCTGCCTTTACCTCAGATCTAGTTTGCAAGCAAACCAGTTTCCAGAGAGAGCACACTCATGCTTACATCACATATGCACAGAACTAAGAATCTATATATATATATATATATATATATATAGACACATACACATATATATACATGTCAACTATATACACAACAACTGCAAAGCAGAAGCAGAATGCCCCAGGCCAGGCACCCAAAAACTGAACGTTCTTCCTAAGGGTGGGAGGGTGGGAATGTAAGAACAAAGGCGAGATGAACACTCCACATGGAACGTTATGGTAAGGACATAACTTCTATATGTGATAGTGTTCAATCTCGCCGTTTGTTCTTACACATGGATAGTGTCCCTAGCTCCTTGTTCCTGAGGAACTCACGGAAGGACGTTCTTGAGCACAGTGGAACCAAAGGTTGCCCTGTCCCTAGAAACCTTGTCTACCTTATAATGAGAAATGAATGTATGTGGCTTAGACCAAGTAGCAGCCGCACAAATAGCGTCTAGTGGTAGGCGGGCTGCATGAGCCAGGGATGTAGACACTGACCTTGTGGAATGTCCTTTGGGTTTGTGCAAAAGAGTTTGATTTGAAGAATCATAGACATAGATTATACAATCCGTTAACCACTTAGAAAGAGTTCTTTTAGTAACTACTCCTTTCCTGTTATCAGCAAAGGCCACAAAAGTTGATCAGTTTTTCTGTGATCTTTTGTTCTATCCAAGTAAAACCTTAGCTGTCTGTGAACATCTAATTTGTGCAACATATACTCCATTTTGTTGGAGTGATTCTTGAAGAAGGTGGGTAATTCAATGGACTGATTAATATTATTAATAGAACAAACTTTAGGAAGGAAGGATGAATTAGTTCAAGAGAAACTCTGTCAGAGTGAAAGATCAAATAAGGGTGCTTAATGGAGAGAGCTTGAAGTTCAGATACTCGCCTAGCGGATGTAATGGCTACCAAAAAGAGAGTCTTCCAAGACAAAAATTTCAATGGGCAAGAGGAGGCTGGTTCAAAGGGGGGCAACATTAATTTAGATAACAATAAGTTTAGACTCCAAGGTGACGAGGAGATCTAATTGGTGGTCTAATATGAAAGCCCCTTTTAAAAAGGCTTTACAAAGTCTGTGGGCCATAACAGGAGCCCCACATTCTTCCACATGGAAATTAGAAATGGCAGCCAATTGAACTCTTAATGTGGCAGGAGAAGCACCCTGATGGAACAAGTCTGTTAAAACTCTAATATTTTATTCAAAGGAGCTATAAAAGGATCCACTTGCTGTGTATTCGCCAGAATACAAATCGCTTCCATTTACTAGAATATGTTTTAGTAGTGGAAGCTTTATGAGAAGCCACTAATATATTCTGAACTGCAGGCGAGAGAAGATCAGACCTGGCTAAGTTGGGAATTGGAGCAGCCAAGCTGCTAGATGGAGGGACAAGAGCGCGGGATGGGGAGCCCCTGACGAGTGAGTCAATAGATCTGGCTCTGGGTCCAGTATCCAGGGTCCCCGAATGCAGTGTGTCTTCAGGAAGGGAAACACAATTTGACGAGGCCAGAATGGGGCAATGAGGATTATTGTCCTGTGTAGGTTTCTGGCTTTCTGGAGAAACTTTGATATCAGGGGAAATGGAGGAAATGCGTACAGGAGTCCCGGGGCCAATCGTGAATCAGTGCGTCCCTGGGGACTTCCCCTGGAGGGGGTAATAGGGCAAAGTAGCTCCTGCATTTGGCGTTCATTGGAGACGCAAACAGATCGCAGGAAGGCTGGCCCCACGTGCGAAAAATCTTTTTCGCAACTGAATGTTTTAGGGACCACTCGTGCGGTAACAGAATTGCTCTGCTCAGCCTGTCGACTATGACGTTGGATGACCCCGGGATGTGCGTTGCTATTAGAAAGCGACCCGTGGACTCCGCCCATTGCCAGATTCTCATGGCCTCTCTGCATAGCTGATAGGACTTGGTTCCCCTTGCTTGTTTATGTACCAGACTACCGACATGTTGTCCGTCTGAACTGCAATAGTTCCCAGAGGAAGAAGGGGAGCAAAGTGTTGCAACGCTAGAAACACTGCCCTCAACTCTAGAACATTGATGTGCAGATTGTACTCCAAATTGGTCCATTCGCCTTGGACTGTCTGTCCCTGAAAGATGCCCCCCCACCCTATCAAGGAAGCGTCCGTGGTCACCGTAACTGTAGGCGTAGCACAAATGGTCTCCCCTTGGAAAGGTTGCACGTTTGAAGCCACCAGTTTAGGTGTGTTTTGCATGTGTTCGTTATAAGAATCTCGTGTGTTAGAGGTAGTTGTTGGAACGACCATTGTGCAAACAGTAGCCATTGTAGGACTCTCATGTGCAGCCTTCCCAAGGGTATTGCAATAAGAGAAGCTGACATCAGTCCCAAAACCTTCAGTACCAGTTTTGCTGGGGATTTCCTGGACAAGAGAAGAAGACGTATGTGAGTCTGAAGTGAAAGTATCCTTTCTGGAGGAAGTCTTAGAATTAACTGATGTGTGTTTAATTCCGCTCCTATGAACAAGATACTCTGTGATGGCTGTAGTAAGGATTTTCCGAAGTTTACGGAAATTCCTAGGTGAACACACAGTTGAAGAGTATAGTCTCTGGCCTGTACTAGTTGACGCTGGGTGGTGGCAGAAAGGAGCCAGTCGTCCAGATACGGAAACACCTGGAATCCTTGGCTTCTCAAGTGAGACGCTACCACTGCCATGCATTTGGTGAAGACCCTGGGGGCTGAGGTCAGACCAAAGGGCAGGGCTCGAAAATGAAAGTGACTGGCACCCAGCCGGAAGCAAATGATCTCTGGAAGCCCTGGCCATTTTGATGTGGAAGTATGCATCCTCCAGATCTATAGAGCACATCCAGTCGCCCTTCTGTAAGAATGGAAGGATCGATTGAAGCGTGACCATTCGGAACTTTTCTTTCTTGACGAAGGTATTGAGGTCGCTTAGGTCCAGAATGGGCCTCCAGTCCCCTGTTTTCTTTGGAACTAAAAAGAACCTCGAGTAAGTCCCGAATCCTTGCTGGTCCGCTGGGACTGGTTGGATGACTCTTTTTCTAGCAGCTTTGAAATTTCTATAGCTGCTGGCTCTCGCAGATGGGGCGGTACATCTGGGAGTCTTTTCTTTGGAATGGGATGGGATAGAAAGGGTATATTGTAACCTCTGGTAACCACGCTTTTACCCACTTGTCTGTAGTTATGTTTTGCCAGGCCTGAGGGTATAAAGCTAGCGACCCCGACTGTCTCCAGAGCAGGACAGTCGGGCCTCCTCTCAGGAGTGCTGGAAAGGTTTACCAGGAGTGTATCCCTGTCACCTTGATTCTGCGGACCCCTCTGCCACCAGGGCGTCTTCCACCTCTGCCCCTCCTCTGCCTCTAGAGGGCATCACCCTGTGTGCCTGGGAAAGATCCTTGGGGTTTGAAACCACATTTTTCCACCACGTTGCCCTTTGGGGTGCGGTCTGGTTGGGGTGGAAAACGGACTCCGACAGCAGACAGAGTCTTTCCCTCCTGTTCACACCGGTAAGGGTCTCCTTTACTTTGGGGCCAAAGAGAGTGGCACCGTCAAATGGGCGTTAGTAAAGGAAGACTTGAAGGCTTCCAAATGAACATAAGCGCATCCAGGATTGTCTGTGAAGAGCAATCGCTGAAGCTGCTGCCCTACTCGAACCTTGGCTGCGTAAGAGATCAGCCTCATGGACGAGTTCACAATGGATGTAAGGGTATTAAGTTGCGCTGTCACTTTCTCTGAGACAGCAGCATCTGTAGTACCCTGGAGGGTATCTCCCAACTCTTTGACTAGATCCCTCTGTAGTCGTGTAAAGTGGGTCAAATAGTTCAGGGATCGCATGGAAAAAGCCGCTGAACTAAAAATGCTTCCCATACCTGTCCATAGTCCTAGAATCTTTATTAGGGGATGGACAGATGAGGAAGATTCCGACATCTCCTTTTCGTGGCGCTGCCATCACGATAGCGTCCACTGGAACTCCTTTTGTTAAGTAAGTCTTGTCCTGGGGTGCAGTGATATACTTATTGGGTTTCCTTGGGACTGGTTCCACTGTATCAGGAGCCTCCCACGCCCTTCGAGCAATAAGTTCCATTAATTCGTCGAAGGGCGGAGTGACCCAGGAGGAAGAAGGGCGAGCACCGAATGCCTTCAGCAAGACTGACTCATCCTCAGAAGGGGGGAGGGACTGCCAATCACCTCTCTGTTTCAGGATCTCCAATATGTCAGAAAAAGAGACATATTCTGAAGGTGACTTAGGGGACCCTTCTGACTCATCTAAGTCAGTATCGGATGTCAAGGATTCTTGTGGAGAATCCAAGTGTCTCCTCTTACACAATCTTTTCCTAGGGACTTCTTCGTGGGGAGCATCCGAAGAAGCCTCCGAGGAAGAGGGGGCACCCTCCAGGGGTGGCTGAGACACCGGTGCTCGACGCTTGGGATGTGGCCGTGGGTGCAGAGGAGGATAACGGCCCTTTATGGGGAGGAGAGGTTGCTTCTACTGATGTGGTTGTCTGGGTAGACAACACCTTCCTCATCAGATCGAAAGCCCCCGGGGCCCGAGTCGAAGAATCTCCCGGTTCCGAAGAAATGGGAAGAATCTCCAAAACAGGCACCGAAGGCATCGACCCCGAGGACGGAGCCGAATCGATCCGCCGAGGCCCGAGGGAAGGGTCGGAACCAAACGCCGGTTCGACTCTCGGCCCCGGAACCAAGGACAGATCGTCGGCCCGAGACTCCGGGTCCGACGGAGTCGAGGTGAGAGGAACAGACCGAGAGAAGGACGGTTCTGGACCCGAGGGCTCCACAATCAGAAGATCAACCTCCTCCGGCTCCAAAGACTCGATAGGTCTCGGAGGAGGAATGGATGGAGACAATGGGAGGCCTTCAAGTTTCGACACCAACTGGGTGGAAACTGAAATAAGTTTGGATAGGGCCGAATGCTCCAATAACTTCTGCACCACACGATCCACATCGACATCGGAGAGCTTAGAAGAACGGGTCGAAGGAATCGAAGACGGAGCCGACCTCAATAGAGTCGAGGGAGGGAGCTCCATCACCGGTTCCAAGACTCGAGGCTCAGGAACCGATACCAGTTGAACACTCGCCCAAGTCTGTGGAACCGGTGATCTAACTTTACTCGAAGAGCTCGGAGCCGATGACTTGGGCTCCGACGTCTTCGATTCCTTCGAGGATTTGGATGCCTGGTCTGAAGCATCCAGAGCCTCCTGAAAGGAAGGTTTTAACAACCCTCTGTCCATGGGTTTCCTGCGCCTATCTGTCATGACCCTCCCACTAAAAGAGTGACAAATAGAACAGTCCTCTTGTAAGTGGAGAGGGCCAAGACAGTAGACACAGGAACTATGGTTGTCAGTAACTGACATTTTTTGGCCACACTGACAACGCTTAAAGCCTGATTTAATTTTGTCAGACATTTTTCAGTAGAGAAAAGTCAAGTCCAGTATAAAAGACAAATCCAATGTAAAGAAGTCAAATCCGATGGGTATGTCAGTCCGGTTGCCAAATTTAGAAGGGGGTAGTAGGCCCCGAAAACTCTAACCAGATAAATTTAATTTAACGGTACCGAGAATTCTACCTACACACTCTCATACACTAAGTATACCTAAAGGTACTATCAGAACAACTTTTTCTAAAATATAACAAAAAAAATAAGTTATATCTTATCTGAAGATGCTCGAGCTAGCTCCCAGCGATGCGAACGCAGCAGCGGCAAACTAGATCTGAGGTAAAGGCAGAGGGGGATTGTGGGTATTAGATTGTCTCGAGCTTCTTCTCGATGCAGAGCTTGCAAGCGGCCGACACGGAGCCGAGGATCGGCTCCGAACCCATGTGTAAGAACAAACGGCGAGATTGAACACTATCACATCAGTCTTTCTCCTTTGTTCTGTGGGTTGGGGAAGAATGTAGGCAGGTGGATAGCTTGGTTTAAAGATACCCTGGAGACCACCTTTGGCATAAAAGTAGGATTAGTTCTCATGGACACTCTATCTTGATGGAAGATAAGGAAGGGCTGTACTGCCATTAATGCCTGTAGTTCAGAAACCCTTCTTGCTGAAGTGATTGCAAGCAGGAAAGCAGTTTTCCATGATAAGTACTGTAATTCTGCTGTTGCTGCTGGCTCGAAAGGAGGGAGTGTCAACTTTTCTAGCACAAAGTTCAAGTCCCATGCGGGCAATGGTGGCTTCCTAGGTGGCTTTACATTTTTGATTCCTCTCAGAAACTGCCTGAGCAGAGGATGTGAGAAGACTGGAGGGTCCATGTTGTATTCTGCTGAAATAGCTGATGCATGAATCTTAATGGAAGAATAGGACAGGCCATTGTGGAAGAGCTCTGCCAAGTATTCCAGGATGTTAGCTATGTTTACCAGTGACACATTTTCTCCTTTTGCTGCACTCCAAATGAGATATCTTTTCCATTTTGCTGAATATTTTTTTCTTGTTGACGGTCTGCGAGCCTCCAAGGTAATGTCTTTAACCCTTTGAGATAAATCTGGGTTATTTTGTCTTATGCAATGTTCCAGGCAGCCAGCTGCAGTGTTTTTAGGTTTGGATGCAGGGTTTTGAAGTTGTTCTGTGTTAACAGTAAGGGAACTAGGGGCAGAGGCCATATTTGTTCCCGAGACGTACTCCTCAGTAATGGGTACCAATGCTGCCTCGGCCAGTCTGGAGCTATCAGGATGATCCTTGGACAGTCTTCTTTGATCTTCAATACCACCTTGTGCATCAAAGGAAGAGGTGGGAATGCATATGCTGTCAGGTTTTTCCAACTGAAAGATAGGGAGTCCACCTTCCAAGCAAGTGGGTGGTATGCCCTCGTGCAGAATTTTTTCAATTGGTGGTTGTGTGGGGATGCAAATAAGTCTATTTCTGGTAGTCCCCATTTCCCTGTAATGGTTTTGAAGATGTCTGGATGCAGCATCCATTCGTGGGCATCCGTGGTAGTTCTGCTTAGGATGTCTGCTAGTATATTTTCATTTCCTGGTACAAATATTGCTTGTAACTGAATGTTGAAGCTCAGGGCCACATTCCAGAGGTCCATTGCCATCCGGCATAGAGGGTATGAATGCGTGCCTCCCTGTTTGTTGATGTACCACATAACTGTGGTGTTGTCCGTCCTTATCAGCAATTGACCCTGTCGAAGAAATGGTATGAATGTCTGAATTGCCAGTTTTACTGCCAGCATCTCCTTTTGATTTATGTGTAGGTGCAGCTGGTCTTGAGTCCATAAGCCTTGTATGCACTTGTCCAACATGTGTGCCCCCCAACCGAGGTCTGAGGCGTCCGTTGTGATGGTCTGGCTTGGTTGATGTCTGTGGAAGGGCAGTCCTTTGTTTGATTGACAGGCCTGAGCCCACCATTGGAATTCTTGCTTCAGGCATGGAATTATTGGAATTCGGGTTTCTAGGCTGTGCTTGTGCTGAGACCATAAATTCCTTAGGTACCACTGTAACTTTCTCATATGTAGTCTGGCATGTGGAATCAATATTATGCAGGATGCCATGTAACCCAGGGCTTGCAGGACTTTTCTTGCTGTTAGCTGGTTCTGCTTTGTTAATGCCATGAAGTAGAGAGGGAGGTGCTTCGGTTTTTCTACTGTTAGGAATGCCATTTGGTTTTATGTGTCCAGCTCTGCACCCAAGAAGGTTATCCTTTGGGATGGTATCAGCCTTGACTTTTTTATATTGACTGTGTATCCCAGGGCTTGCAGTAGATGAATGATCTTTTTCAAATCTTTTGTTAATTTGTTTTTGTTGTCCGCTTGTAACAGGCAGTCGTCCAGGTAAGGGTAAATTTGAATTCCCTGAAGCCTGCAATGAGCCATTACTGATGCCAGGCATTTCGTGAATACTCTGGGCGCAGTAGATAAGCCAAAGGGCAATGCTGAGAATTGATAATGCTCTGATCCTGCAAGAAATCTGAGGTATCTTCTGCAATTTGGTCGTATGGGGACGTGCAGGTATGCCTCCTTGAGATCTAGAGTTACCAGCCAAGACTCCTTGCCCAGCATGGGAAGAAGCTGCTGTAGGGTCAGCATTTTGAATTTTGGAACAATGAGGTATGTGTTTAGAGCGGACAGGTCTAGAATAGGTCTCCATTGGTTTTCTTTTCTTGGTACCAGGAAGAGTCTGGAGTAAAATCCTTGCCCCTGTTCCATAGACGGTATCCTTTCTATAGCTCTCATCCTTAGTAAGTGATTTATTTGTTGTAGAGCTTCTGTTTTCTGATTTGGAGGTAGGTTTGGCATTCCTCTCTTCCTTGGTAGAGTATGGAAGTGAAACCTGTAACCTTGGTCTATTGTCTGTAAAATCCATTTGTCTCCTGTGATGTAGTGCCAGTTTACTGAAAATAAGGCTAGCTTTCCGCCTAAGGGTGCTTCTAGTTGTTCCCTGGTAGGCGGTGCCAGAGCCAAGTCACTGTGATTGCCCTGTTGGGATCCCCGGATCAAAGAAATGAGATCCTCTGCTAGACTAAGCATTTGAGAACTAGAGCTAGGCCTGTGAGAGGGGGTCTTAGCAGGCACAGTTTTGGTAGATTTTGCTGCTTTAGCCCTGGCAAAAGCCTTAATCGACATGGATGCAGGGGGCCTAGCAGCTCCACGTGCAGGAGCAGAAATATCTAAAGGAATAGTATCAGATAAATCCTGTGAACCTGCAAGAGCAGGTGGGATTTCAGTAGCAGATTCAGCCATGCTGGATGAGGCCTCGGTAGGAGGTAAGCTTTCGGCCGAAGGAAGAACCGTGGACTCGGTTTCAGCCGAAACCGAGACACTTTCATGTTAGCTTAACCGCGGTTTCGGCCGAAACCGCGGACCGCGAGTGTCGGTCCTTTTCCTTGCGCTTTTTAGTTATTTGCGGAGTCGGAGTTTCCGACGGCATAATGTAAGCAAAAGCGGAGCCGAAAAACTCCTCAGCAAATTCCGACCAACATCTAAGCGTCAGTCGGTTGAAAGAAGCACAGGCTAGACAAGCTGCTACGTCGTGGTGTGGGCCTAAACAAGGTAGGCAGTAAGAGTGGAAATCTTTATGAGGTATTTGTTTCCCACAAGTTAAACAGTTATTCACTTTTTCTGACATCGGCTGAGGCAAGAAAGAGTCCCCAACGGGGTACTTAGCTTTTCAGAAGTCTTCTGTAGTAGTAATCTCTGGTTCTGAATGACCGGCACTTGCGAACAGCTTCTGCTTCGGGCGCCACGCGGCAAGAAAGACTGAGGAAAATGGCGTCGGCTGATACCTTTATACCCGAAGAACTGCAGCTATGATGTCGGGTGAAGTGCGACATCAGCCGAGGCCAGACCCAGACTTTGGAATCCGGCCGACCGAAGGGCTGCCTGACGACAGGACAACCCATTTGTAAGGACTGCAGATGCATCCTTGAAGGACATGGATAATATTCCTGCTGAGGTCATTTTGAGGAAGAGGAAGAAAGGAAAGCTTCAAACCTCCTTTGGCTCTTGCTCTAGGTGAAGATGCTTCTGACGAATGACAACTCTTCAATGCTTTTTTTCTTTCAACACCTAATACTTCTAAACAGCAATGCAACAATTGCTAATACCACCAAAAGTACAGTTTTGTACCTACCATAAATGTAGATGTCCGATAGGTATGCATCTGAAGTCCTAACATATGGGTTGTCCTGCCTCAGGCAGCCCTTCGGTCGGCCGGATTCCAAAGTCTGGGTCTGGCCTCGGCTGATGTCGCACTTCACCCGACGTCATAGCTGCTGTTTGTCGGGTATAAAGGCATCAGCCGACGCCATTTTCCTCAGTGTTTCTTGCCCCAGATGCCAGGTGCCTTCTAGGAAGGCTAAATTTGGATAAATACAAATAATTCCAAACAGTAGAGAGCAAACAATAGGAAAATATATATCCAGATATATACATATATACAAACAAATACACCATAATAGATTCCCCCAGCTAGCTAAAAGAGGGGTAAATACCCTAGGAATACCACAGAGGGGAAGGAGGGTGGGTAATCCTGACTGCAGATGCATACCTATCGGACATCTACATTTATGGTAGGTACAAAACTGTACTATGTCCTTCAAGGATGCCTCTGCAGTCCTAACATATGGGTAGAATACCATAGCCAAACTGGGGGAGGAGACACTAAGATAAAGATGGTGTAGTTAAGATCCCTTGCAAAACAGCAGTTGCAAAACCTGCTCGGGATCTAGAGTATAAGGGTAGATTATAATGCTTGGCAAATGTATGCACGGAGCTCCAAGTAGCAGCTTCTAAAATGTCTTTGGTAGCCACTCCTCGTAGGAAAGCTGTAGTGGTGGCTGTAGCTCTTGTGGAATGAGGTCTGATGTTATCAGGAGTTGTCTTTCCATGAAAAGAATAGCAAAATCGAATGCAATTTCCTATCCATTTTGAGATTGTCTGTTTTGAAATTGCTTTTCCTTGCATTCCTGTTGCATATGCTACCAGAAGCTGGTCAGTTTTTCTGCTGGTCTTAGTTCTGTCCAGATAGTAACGTAATTGTCTGTGTACATCCAAGGTATGTAGCAGTCTTTCCCCCCTGTTCTGTGGATTGGGGAAGAATGTAGGTAAATGAATCGCTTGGTTCAATGATACTCTTGAGACCACTTTTGGCATAAAGGTAGGGTTAGTTCTCAGAGAGACTCTGTCCTGATGGAAGATAAAGAAGGGTTGTACTGCCATTAATGCCTGTAACTCAGATACCCTTCTTGCTGAAGTAATTGCTAGCAGGAAAGCAGTTTTCCAAGACAAGAATTGTAATTCTGCTGTTGCTGCTGGTTCAAAAGGGGGAAGTGTTAACTTTTCCAGCACAAAGTTGAGATCCCATGTAGGTAAAGGTGGTTTCCTTGGAGGTTTTACATTTTTGATTCCTCTCAAGAACTGCCTGAGTAGAGGATGAGAGAAGACAGGAGGATCCATGTTGTATTCTGCTGAAATTGCTGATGCATGAATCTTAATGGAAGAGTAAGACAGGCCATTGTGGAACAGTTCTGCTAAATATTCCAGGATGTGTGCTATGTTTGCCAATGAGACATTTTCTCCCTTTGCTGCACTCCAAATGAGGTATCTTTTCCACTTGGCTGAATAAGTCTTCCTTGTGGAGGGTAGGCGTGCTTCCAGGATAATGTCCTTAACCCTCTGAGATAAACCTGGGTTATTTTGTTTTATGCAATATTCCAGGCAGCTAGCTGCAGTGTTTTCAAGTTTGGATGTAGGATCTTGTAGTTGTCCTTTGTTAGTAGTAAGGGGCATAGAGGTAGAGGCCATGCGTGTGTCCGAGACATGCTCCTCAGTAGCGGGTATCAATGTTGCCTCGGCCAGTCTGGAGCTATCAGAATTACCCTTGGCTGATCCTCTCTGATCTTCAGTAGAACTTTGTACATCAAGGGTAGAGGTGGAAATGCATATGCTATCAGGTTTTTCCAGCTGAAGGAAAGGGAGTCCACCCTCCAAGCAAGTGGGTGGTATGCTCTTGTGCAGAATTTCTTCAATTGGTGGTTGTGTGGGGAGGCGAACAGGTCTATTTGTGGTAGTCCCCATTTCTTTGTTATGGCTTTGAAGACATCTGGATGCAGCATCCATTCGTGAGCATCCGTGGTAGTTCTGCTTAAAGTGTCTGCTAGAGAGTTTTCTTTTCCTGGTACAAATCTGGCCTGAAGTTGAATGTTGAGATTCAGGGCCACATTCCACAGGTCCATTGCCATCCGGCATAGAGGATATGAATGTGTACCTCCCTGTTTGTTGATGTACCACATGACTGTGGTATTGTCCGTCCTTATCAGCAGATGACCCTGTTGAAGGAGTGGTCTGAATGCCTGGATCGCATGTTTCACTGCCAGCATCTCCTTTAGATTTATGTGTAAATTCAGCTGGTCTTGAGTCCATGGGCCTTGTATACACTTGTCCACCATGTGCGCCCCCCATCCTAGGTCTGAGGCGTCCGTGGTGATGGTTTGGCTTGGATGAGGTTTGTGGAAAGGCAATCCTCTGTTCAACCGACAGGCCTGAGCCCACCACAGGAATTCTTGCTTCAGGCATGGGATTATTGGAATCTGGGCTTCTAAACTGTGCTTGTGTTGAGACCACACATTCCTTAGGTACCTTATGCAATCTGACATGCGGAACCAATATTATGCAGGATGCCATGTAACCCAGGGCTTGCAGGACTTTCCTTGCAGTAAGCTGAGTTTGTGTTGTTAATGTCATGAAGTAGACTGGTAGTTGCTTCTGTTTTTCTTCTGTGAGAAAAGCCATTTGAGTTGATGTATCCAGTTCTGCACCCAAGAATGTTATCCTTTGGGATGGTACTAGTCTTGACTTTTGCATGTTGACCGTGTCACCCAAGGCTTGCAACAGCTGTATGACATTTTCCAAATCTTTTGTTAATTTTTCCTTGTTGTCCGCTTGTATTAGGCAGTCGTCCAGGTATGGGTAAATTTGAATTCCCTGAAGCCTGCAATGAGCAATTACTGATGCCAGGCATTTCGTGAATACTCTGGGCGCAGTAGATAAGCCAAAGGGCAATGCTGAGAATTGATAATGCTCTGATCCTGCAAGAAATCTGAGGTGTCTTCTGCAATCTGGTCGTATAGGGACGTGCAGGTATGCCTCCTTGAGATCTAGAGTCACCAGCCAAGACTCCTTGCCCAGCATGGGAAGAAGTTGCTGGAGGGTCAGCATTTTGAATTTTGGCACAATGAGGTATGTGTTCAGTGTGGACAAGTCGAGAATTGGTCTCCATTGATTTTCTTTTCTTGGTACAAGGAAAAGCCTGGAGTAAAATCCATGGCCTTGTTCCATAGGCGGTACCTTTTCTATAGCTCTCATCCTTAGTAAGTTGTTGATTTGTCTTAGAGCGTCTGTTTTTTGGCTTGGTGGTAGGTTTGGCATTCCTCTCTTTTTTGGCAGAGTGTGGAAGTGAAACCTGTAGCCCTTGTCTATTGTTTGTAAAGTCCATTTGTCTCCTGTGATGTGATGCCAGTTGTCGGAAAATAAGGCTAGCTTTCCGCCCAAGGGTGCGTCCAGTTGTTCCCTGGTAGGCGGAACCAGAGCCAAGTCATTGTGTCTGCCCTGTGGAAGTGGTTGTAGTTGAATCTGTGGCAGTACTTCTCTGGTTGGTAGGTTGCCACTGACGTCCCCTGTAGGCACCCCTAGACTGACCTCTGCCTCTTGGGCATCTATTTCTGCCTCTCTGTGCTCTGGAGTTGTCTGGAAAAGACCAATTCTTCGAAGGCCAATTTCTGCTAAACCTCGGAGGTTGGACCTGTAAGAATTCCTTGACTGTTTGGACAGATTTTGCTTTTTCTTCCACCTTCTTTAGAACCTCCTGTGCAGGGGAGCCAAACAAACTTTGTTTCTCCATGGGAGCATCTAGGAGTTTTGACTTAACATGGTCTGGTAAGGATTGTTCTTTTAACCAGGCATGCCTTCGAATCACTGCTCCAGTCATAGCTGATCTAAAGGAAGCCTCCAGTGCATCATAGCCACATTTTAAAAAATGGTTACTGACCTGCTGAGAGTTATGTACCAAATCCTGAAGGGACTTGCAGTCTATAGGTTCAGGGGAGGACAGTTTTTTATTTAGCTGGTCTAACAAAAATTCCTGGTACTGAATCATGTGAAATTGACAGTTTAAGGCCCTGGCCGAAAGAGTAGCAGAAGTATAAACCTTTTTACCCCATCTCTCTAATGCTCTAGATTCCCTTTCAGAGGGAAGAGAGTTTTTGGAAGAGGCAGCTGCCACACCTTTAGGGCCCTGTGAAATGGTTTCAGAGTCTGCAACAGGAGCCTTATACAAATGGTAGTGTGTGTCCGGAACCCTATAATATCTGTCAGGCTTGGCAGGGGCCGGAGGAAGAGAATCAGGGGCAGTACAGGCATCATTATAAGCATCATCAACAACTGTTAGTACTGGAGGAATGGCTAAAGGCCTATGCTGTGGTAAGTGTAAAAAAGTCAGCCTTTTCCTTGAATCTGAAAAATCCTGGCCCTGCCATTGGAAGTGTTCCCTCATAGCATGTAAGGTTTCCCCAAAAGAAAATTCTTCAGGAGGGGAAGCAGAAGGAATGGAGTCTTCTGCATCAGAATCCTCATAAGGAGAATATGGGCCTTCGTGAGGGTCTGAGTCATCCGAGGAATAGTCTGTAGAGACAGGTTCCGGGGGTTCAGTCCTAGGCCTCTTATCTGGAGGGGGCTGAGAGGCCCTGTCTGGGTGAGGTTGGGATCCCCTGATCAAAGAAATGAGATCCTCAGCCATGCTGAGTATTTGGGAAGTAGAGGTAGGCCTTTGTGAGGGAGTTTTAGCAGGTAAGGCCTTAAAAGATTTAGCTGCTTTAGCCCTGGCAAAAGCCTTGATAGACATAGATGCAGGGGGTCTAGCAGCCCCACGTGCAGGGGTAGATATGTCTAAAGGAATAGTGTCTGACAAATCCTGGGTGCCTGCTTCTGGAGCAGTAAATTCAGTAGCAGATTCAGCCATGCTGTGTGAGGCCTCGGCTTTCGGAGGCATGCTTTCGGCCGAAGGAAGAACCGAGGGCTCGGTTTCAGCCGAAACCGAGACACTCGCGGTTGGCCTAACCGCTGTTTCAGCCGAAACCGCGGACCGCGAGTGTCGGCCCTTTTCCTTGCGCTTTTTAACTATTTCAGTAGTCGGAGTCTCCGACGGCATTTTGTATGCAAAAGCAGGACCAAAAAACTCCTCTGCAAACTCCGACCGACGTCTAAGCGTCCGTCGGTTGAAGGAAGCACAGGCTAGACAAGCTGATACGTCGTGGTCTGGGCCTAAGCAAGGAAGGCAGTAAGAGTGGAAATCCTTATGAGGTATTTGTTTCCCACAAGTTAAACAATTATTTACTTTGTCTGACATCGGCTGAGGCAAGAAAGAGTCCCTAACGGGGTACTTAGCTATTTAGAAGTCTTCGTTGTAGTAGAAATCTCTGGATCTGACCGACCAGCACTTGCGAACAGCTTCTGCTTCGGGCACCGCGCGGCAAGAAAGACTGAGGAAAATGGCGTCGGCTGATGCCTTTATACCCGACAAACAGCAGCTATGACGTCGGGTGAAGTGCGACATCAGCAGAGGCCAGACCCAGACTTTGGAATCCGGCCGACCGAAGGGCTGCCTGAGGCAGGACAACCCATATGTTAGGACTGCAGATGCATCCTTGAAGGACATCAATCTATTTGCCTGCTCTAAGCGATGTGCATTTGCCACAAATACACTTACCAATTAAGCACTGAATGCAGGTAAGCAAAGCATAAACAAACAGAAACAAGGATATGAAATTTGCTTAATTTTGCCTGAAATTATAAAGACAGCCTAATTCATGAAAAGTGACAAAAGAGCCAAAACTTCATCCTGCAAAATAAAAAAAAATAAATAAATAAAAAAGTAACCTGGAGCCATTCATCACATCAAGCTTCTTTCCTAGTAGGAAAGGAACAGAAAAGTGGGCTTAAGACAGGTACTATAACTTTTAGTTATGTACTCACCATAACTTCAGATGTTTGGGATCCATCTCGCCTACATTCTGACTGATGGGTTCGGAGCCGATCCCTCGGCTCCGACTAGGCACGCTTATGCTATAGAGCGAGGCCTCTAATTGGCTGAGCTATCTTTATCCCAGGATGCACCACCACTAATCCCCCAGATCTTCTTTGTCCGCATTCATGCACACATGCACAGCTTGTTTATATAACATTGATAGATGTTTCAAGATGAAACAACAGGATTCGGACCTTCTGATATCCTCTGATCTCCAAGGAAGGGGGAAGGAGGGTGGGTTATTAGGAATGTAGATGGATCCCAAACATCTGAAGTTATGGTGAGTACATAACTAAAAGATGTTATGTGATCCTATCTCGCCTACATTCTGACTGATGGGACAGCGTCCCTAGCACCTAAATCCCGGGTGGCTCATTGGAAAACACTCCTGAGCACTGTGGAACCAAATGAAGCTCGTCCTCTAGATGCCACATCTAATTTGTAGTGGGAAATGAAGGTGTGCGGGGAAGACCATGAAGCCGCAGCACAAATGTCACCAATAGCAAGCTTAGAATGAAATGCTACCGAAGTAGCCATAGCCCTTGTAGAATGAGCCTTGACAGAGTTGGTAAGCTCTTTGTTAGAATAAATATAAGCTTGAGTAATACAGTCCCTGATCCATTTGGCAATAGTGACCTTTGTGACAGCGTTACCCAATTTGTTTTCTGCAAAGGATACAAACAACTGATCTGTTTTCCTTGATTGTTTGGTCCTATCTAAATAAAAACGTAACTGTCTGTGGACATCTAGTGTGTGGAAAATAAACTCCGCTTTATTGGAGTATTTTGGGAAAAACTGGAAGCTCTAACGATTGTTGCAAGCATAAAGTAGAACAAACTTTAGGAACAAAAGAAGGATTTGGTCTGAGGGATACCCTGTCTGTATGAAAAACCAAGTACGGGGGTTTCACTGACAAAGCTTGAAGTTCTGAAACTCTTCTGGCTGAAGTAATCGCCACTAGAAAGGCTGTCTTCCATGATAGAAACTTTAGATCACAGGTAGCTGCCGGTTCAAAGGGAAAAGAAGTCAAGGCACGCAACACTATATCGAGATCCCATGGAGGTGCAGGATGAGAAATCGGAGGTCTTAATAGAGCAGCACCTTTCAAGAAGGTCTTACACAATCTGTTGCTCATTAAAGGTGGGTCTATGGATTCATGAAAATTAGAAATTGCTGCCAATTGTACTTTGATGGTAGAAACTGAAGAGCCTTGATTGAAAAGAGAGGTCAGGAATTTTAGTACTTCTGCCACGGGAGTAGAAATGGGGTCCAGGCCCCGGAGTTGAGCCCAAATAGAAAACCTTTTCCATTTGCTAGAATACAGTTTCTTTGTAGCAGACTTGTGGGCTGAAGATAATATGTGCACAACATCTGGATCCAGTGTATGACTCCTGACTATCGCCGGAAGAGGAGGAGCCAGGTCAATTTTAAGGTGTGTAGGGACTGGTGTAATAGTCCCGACTGATGAATCAGTAGGTCTGGGACCTGGTCCAGGAACCATGGACCTTCCAGAGCATGTTTCAAGGTAGGGAAACCACACTTGACGAGGCCAGTAAGGAGCAATTAAGATCATCTTGCTCCCTAAGAGAGATGCCTTTGAATCACCCTGGGGAGGAGAGGAACTGGAGGGAAGGCATAAAGCAGGCCGGTGGGCCAAGGATGGACTAATGCGTCCATGGGGCTCTTCCCGAGCCGGGTTAGGAGAAAAATTCTTTGCACTGTGATTCAGAGGAGTCAAGAGGTCGCAACACGAACTCCCCATTCGCTGAAAATCTGCCTTGTAACTGTCGATTCAGAGACCATTCGTGAGGAGAGAGGATGGTTCTGCTCAACCTGTCGGCTATGACATTGGACTTGCCCGAATGTGAGTAGCCACTAGGAAGCGCTATCGAGACTGCCCATTCCCAAACTCTCATGGCTTCTCTGCTAAGAGGATAGGATCTGGTCCCTCCCTGTTTGTTCAGGTACCAGACAACTGACATGTTGTCTGAGTGAACAGCAATTACTCCCTGAGGGAGATAATCGTGAAGGGCTCGAAGGGACAGGAGTACTGCCCTCATTTCTAGGATGTTGATGTGAAGAGGGGTCTCTTCCGGGTGCCATTTGCCTTGGACTGACCTGCCCAGGGAATGCCCCCCCACCCCATCTGGGAGGCGTCCGTGGTCAAAGTGGCCGCCGGAGGAGGAAGAACAAAGGGTCATCCCTGATCCAAATTGGAGGACACTAGCCACCAGCGAAGGTCCCGTTTGCAAGATTCCGTGATCCATATGAGGTGATTGAGAGGGAGTTCCTGAAAGGACCACTGAGTTGAAAGAAGCCACTGGAGGATTCTCATGTGCAACCTTGCCAAGGGAACTAGCAGAACCATGGCAGACATGGATCCCAATAGCTGCAGGACCATTCTGGCTGGGGCTTTGGACCTGGGGAGTAAGGCTCGAACTTGATTTTGAATGGTTTGAATTCTGTCTGTAGGTAGATAGACCCGCATCTGGTTTGAATCTATCTCTACCCCTATGAATCTTATTCTTTGAGATGGCCGCAACACAGACTTTGGCCAATTGAAGGCGATTCCAAGGGAATTTCCCAGTGATATAGTGGCTTGTAGACTCCGCAGAAGTAGATGCTTGGAGGTGGCAGTTAGGAGCCAGTCGTCTAGGTACGGAAACACCTGGAATCCTAGACTTCTCAGGTGAGCAGTCACTACTGCCAAGCATTTGGTGAACACCCTGGGGGCTGTGGTGAGACCAAAGGGCAGCGCACGGAACTGAAAATGACTGCCTCCTAGGCTGAAGCGCAGATGTCTCCTGGACGTTTGATGTATTCTGATATGATAATACGCGTCCTTGAGATCTATGGATCACATCCAAACACCCTTCTCCAACAATGGGAGAATAGTTTGTAGAGTGACCATTCGGAACTTGGACTTCCTGACTGAACGGTTTAGGATGCTTAGGTCCAAAATGGGCCTCAAGTCCCCGGTCTTTTGGCACCAAAAGAATCTTGAGTAAGTCCCTAATCCGATCTGGTCTGCGGGACTGGTTGGATGACTCCTTTTTGCAGCAGCTTTGAAATTTCTGAGGCTGCGTATCCCGCTGACTGGGTGGCGGGTCCGGGATTTTTTGGACTGAGGGGGCGAGAGAATGGGATGGAGTAACCTCCGGCAATAATCCGGCACCCATCGGTCCTGAGTGATCCCTTCCCAGGCCTTCAGGTGCTTCGAACGACCCCGACTGGCTCGAGCAGCACAGCCGGGCAATCCCTCAAGGACTATGAAAGGCTGAAGAGCCACGAAAGGACTCAAGGGTCTCCAGTGTTGCGAGGGCCTCTGCCGCCTCTGGGACGGCGTCTTCCGATGAATTTCCTCCTCTGCCTCTGGAGGGGAACCTTCCTGCTGAGAGGGGTAAGACTTCTGAGATCTACGAACCACATCTTCCATCCTCTTTTAGCCTTGGGATAAGGCCGAAAGGGAGTGGAAAATCGTGCCCCTCACGGCAGTCAGAGTCTTACCCTCCTGTTCACAGCGGGTAAGTGTGTCTTTACCTTGGGTCCAAACAGGGAGGACCCATCAAAGGCCGGCAAATGAAGACTTAAAGGCCTCCGAGAAATGACACAGGCTGAGCCAGGCTTGTCTCCGTAGAGCAATGCCTGTACCTGCCGCTCTATCGCCTTCGCCGCATATGAAATGAGCCTCATGGACGAGTTGAAATGGACGACATTGTAGCCAGCTGAGATCCAACCGTCTGGGCCAGTTCCTCAGGCAGGTTACCTAAGAGGGTATCGGATAGCTCCTTAATCAGATCCCTCTGAAATCTCGTAAAGTGCGTCAGGTAGTTCAAAGACCTCAGTGTAAAGGCCGCTGAACTAAGGGTGCGCTTACCGTACTGATCCATGCTCCTAGACTCCTTATTAGGAGGATGGACGGACGTAGAAGCCTCTGCTACATCTTGCTGGGTAGCAGATGCCACCACCATAGCATCTACCTCCACACCTTTCATAAGGAACTCTCTATCCGGGGGGGGGGAGCCGAGAGAAATTTGTTCGGACGAGCGGGCACCGGTTCCACAGAGTCTGGGTGTTCCCACGCCCTTCGACAGATCAAATCCAAGAGCTCGTCGAAGGGCGGAGACGCCCAGGAGACGGAGGGCTGAGCCCCGAAGGCCTTCAGGAACACCGACTCATCAGCAGAGGGAGGTTTGGACTGCCAGCCGCCTCGTTGTTTTAGGGCTTCTAGGATGTCTGCAAAGGAGACATCATCCGAGGACGACTTGGAGGACCCCTCTGCATCATCGAGATCAGTGTCAGATGTCAAAGACTCGTCAGGGGAGTCAACGTGCTTCCTCTTGCACGTTCTCTTCCTGGGAGGTTCCTCAGAAGAGGCTTCAGAAGGACCTCCAGGAGGGGGAGAAACCCCAGCGGGGGTAACCTGAGGCCCAGGGGCTCCGCTGTCTACGGACAGGGGGACTGCCAACGACCCAGTCTCCAAATGTAGGGAAGGAGCTGGGGAAACTGTGGAGGGTAGCCAAGAAAGATTTGGCTAAAGCACTCCTCATAGCCCTGAAGGCGGGACCACCAGAATCCTGGGAGGGTCCCCCCTCCGTGGCCACGACAGTGGATGGTACTCCCGCCGCCGACGCACCAAGAGGGAGACCTGGGACCGAAAGCATCAATCCCGAAGCCTCCCCCCCAGGGCCGAAGGAAGAAGTCCGTGCACTGAACTCCGACCCAAGAGCCGGAGTAGGAGCAAGGGTCGGGCCCGACCCTAACACCTCCACTGGTTCCACCAGCACCTGCTCCAATGGTGCCGAAGCTGTTGGAGGAGGAAATACAGAAGGGAGGGACCATCGGCCCGGCCATATGGGCTGGAGCCGAAACCATCTTTGGAACACCGGAGACTGGAAGAGTCGGGAGCACCCTGTCGATGTCCGAATCAGACATCTTGGATGATCTCGAGGATACCGATCGGGCCAACCTATTTCTCCATCGGCTCAAGGGCTCGGGACCGGCTCAAATGACTCAACAATTATCGGCTCCGAGGAAACTTTCAAGGAAATTTCCCTCTGTGCGGATAAGGACTTCAGCTCCGAGGGGGAAGAGTCTGAGCCGATGACCCTTATCCGCTCCAATATCAGTGGAGCCGATGAGGGTGACCCGCCTCTCGATGCCCCAGACCTCGGCTCCGAAACCAGAGGGGTCGAGGCTGGAGGCATCGAGGCAGACCGTTCCACCTCGCCCAAGTCCGTGGAGCCGATGGAGAAGTCTGCTTAGTTTTCTTAGCGGTCGGTTCCGACTGACTGGTCGGAGCCGACGCTTTCCTCTTTTCGGAGAGGAAGATAAAGCCTCCTCGAAGGAAGGCTTGATTAATCCTTTGAGGATTAATTTGTTTTTCCTCTCCTGGAGGACTCTGGAGGAAAACGCATGGCATACACTGCACGATTCTTGCAGATGTTTTGCACCTAGACAATAGACGCACGAGGAGTGGTCGTCCGTTATGGACATTTTGAAGCCACACCTCGTGCACTTTTTAAACCCGGAGGGTTTATGCTCTTTAGACATAATCAGACTAAAAAAGATAACCACAAGTAAACAGCAAAGGGTTTGACACACAAGAACCAAAATATAAATGTCACTGGATTAGTGTTAAATATTTAAACTAAAGAACTTTTTTTTTTTTTTTTTTTTTTTTACACAAGATTTAAAGAGAAAGGGAGAAAAAGAGGGTCAAGACCCTCTAACTTAAACGGGTACTTGACCCACACACAACTACTAAGGTAGCAGTAATCACAGGGGAAGGCCCCTCTAACTTAAACGGGAACCTTCTCTGACAGGAAAAAACACGAAAATTTCAACCAATTTCCTCAAAAAACACTCGTACACAAAGAATAGCCGTTAAAACAGCTTTTGGTTTTAAATGAAGCAAATACTGACAGGAAAAAAGCCTAATAATAGTACTTAGCCCAGCCAATGTTGAGACCACGTCCAAGCTCTGTAAGCGGCAAACGAGATCTGGGGGATTAGTGGTGGTGCATCCTGGGATAAAGATAGCTCAGCCAATTAGAGGCCTCGCTCTATAGCATAAGCGTGCCGAGTCGGAGCCGAGGGATCGGCTCCGAACCCATCAGTCAGAATGTAGGCGAGATAGGATCACATAACATCTGTAGGTTTTATTGCCACAGAGTACAATGACAAGCCTGATCAGTTCTAAACCTCAATTTGTCCTACTGCCTGCAACTCAAGTCCTACCAGTCTTAAAACTGGAACTCTACAAAACTACTATGTTTCTATCAAATTTCTAGACACCTATACTTTTGGTATCCTTCTCCTGAACAAGACTTATTACCAACATAATGAAAACTAACACAGGGTGCCAATGATCTGCAAAAAACATTTCTCACTGTGGCACACCTCCCACAAGAAAATGTTAATTCCTCACACGTTCATCACACGTCACTGACCGATTCCATTCAGTTTATTAAAAAAATCCATTCTCAAAATAATAAAGTAATTTAACAAAGGCAACAAAACAAAGTTATCACAAAATGGTATTTCAAGCAACACATGCAAATTACTCAAATGATGTCTGATTGATATCTAAGCAACCAAAGTGCAGATGTCCTCCACTCCCACAAGCGCATAAGAAATCATATTACAGATGTGTCTCAGTTCTGAACACGACTACCTCCTCTACTAGCCAGGAATTAAAATCCATTCCTGACCCCAGTGTGTCTACAGTGCAAGTAACAAATGACCTTAATCCCTAGCCCTGTTGGGTTTTACTTAAAGTTAGCAATTCTTACTAAAATAATGCCTTGTTATTCCTAGTAATTAAAAAAAAATACCATTTAAATCCTAGGGTCTTTATTTTGTACAGCTAACAAGTCTACAACCTTAAAAAAGATACCATTTGTCTAGCGTTAGCCTAAAATGCTGCCACTGTACTGCTGAGTTGTATAAATTTGTGTGCCTGCCTATGCTACACATCAAATCTAGCTAAATATCTGCTGCTCTACAACTTTTTAAATGCTGCTAACCTTATTACTATTACACATGAGGCCACTGCCATGGGATTCACTACTTGCCTGTTACTACTAACCTGAATGTATTTGAAGGCTCTTTTGGCAGAAGGTTTTGAATAGTCAAACAATTTAAGAGTATAATCTCGTGAACCAGAAGCCAGAATCTGCTCAGAAGGATGAAAAGCCAGGCAGGTGACCTCATCGACATGGTCATAGAGTGTTCGGATCACTGGATGGTTCTCCATGTTCTGCTGTGCAGTTTCGTTCATCATTACCTTAAAAATGAAAAAAAAAACTGTGATCAATTCAATGTCTCAAATTATTTGAAATAATGCAAGTCTGTATATTATGTCAAAAACCTAGCTCTCCTCCTTACCTAAAATAAGTGGGTGAAGGCGTCTGACAGACTAACCTAATGAGCAAATCCACTAAGGGTGCTGTAGCTGCCTATCTTCAGTGGCGCTCACTCCTGCTGCAATAAATAGGGCTAATGGGCTAAAGTGAATATGGGGTATAATCATACATATAATATTACAAGAAAAGTACAGTTTTGTACCTACCATAAATGTAGATGTTCGAGTGTTCACCCTGCTGCAGTCATCACACTTGGGTTATCCTGCCGTCAGGCGGTCCCGCAGTCGGCCTGAATTCCAAAGTCTTGGTCCGGCGTCGGTTGCTGTCGCTTCTTCCCTGACGTCAGAGAGCCAGGGGTATATAAGAGGCATCCAACGCCATTTTCTTCAGTTTTTCTTGCCCCAGATATGGCAGGTGCCCCGAATAGGTAGGCAATATATATACGTGTATATATATATATATATATATATATATATATATATATATATATATATAGATAGCTATATAAAAATAAAACAATACCTTCAGGCACAAGCAAATACACCACAGAGGTTGTATAGGATAGAGTGGTATAGATAAGTTCAGCTAGTTCAAAGGGGATGGAGGGAGGGTAACCTGGACTGCAGCAGGGTGAACACTCGAACATCTACATTTATGGTAGGTACAAAACTGTACTATGTTCATTGTGTTACCCTGCTGCAGTCATCACACTTGGGTTGAATCCCAAAGCTAAGGATGGGTGGTGGAGTTAAACAGGGTTAGAAGAAGCTAGTAGGCCCTGCGAAACTGCAGTGGCAAAACCAGCCCTAGTCTTAGAATATAGAGGTAAGTGATAGTGTTTGGTGAAGGTGTGCACTGAACTCCAGGTTGCAGCTTCCAGAATATCCTTGGTTGGCACTCCCCTGAGAAAGGCTACTGATGTAGCTGTAGCCCTGGTGGAGTGGGACCTAATGTTAGCAGGTACCAGTTTCCCATGATGCGTGTAGCAGAAACGTATACTATACCCTAGCCATTTAGAAATGGTCTGTTTTGAGACAGCTTTTCCTTGTGATCCTGCAGCATAGGTTACAAAGAGCTGGTCAGATTTCCTGAAAGCCTTAGTTTTATCCAAGTAGTAACGTAATTGCCTGTGAATGTCCAAAGAGTGCAGGAGTCTTTCTCCTTTGTTCTGGAGATTTGGGAAAAAGGTGGGCAAATGAATGGTTTGGTCTAGGGCCACACTGGATACCACCTTTGGCATAAAGGAAGGGTTAGTTCGTAGACAGACTCTGTCTTGATGAAAAATGAGGAAAGGCTCCACTGCCATTAGCGCCTGTAGCTCTGAGACTCTTCTAGCTGAGGTTACTGCTAGTAGCAGGGCAGTTTTCCATGAAAGAAATTTTAAATCAGCTGAAAAAGCTAGTTCAAAGGGCAGCAGTGTAAGCTTTTCCAGAACAAAGTTGAGATCCCAAGTAGGTGTTGGTGCTCTCCTGGGCAGTCTTATGTTTTTAGCCCCTCTGAGGTACTGTCTTAGGAGTGGATGTGAGACTAAAGGAGGATCCGTGTTGTAATGAGCTGAAACTGCTGAGGCGTGGATCTTAATAGACGAAAACGAAAGTCCTTTGTGCAACATCTCAGTTAAATATTGTAGAATCTGAGGAATGTTTGGATCAAGGGGCAAAATCTTTTCCAGTTGTCTGAATAGGTTTTCCTGGTGCTTGGCCTCCTGGCCTCTAGAATGACATCTATAACAGCTTTGGATAGAGGTGTTGGCTGGTTGTTTAGGTAATTTGCCATGCAGCCAGGTTTAAAGTCTTGAGCTTGCTGTGTAGAATCCGATTGTCTCGGTGGGTGAGCAGGTGAGGAATTTGTGGTAAAATCCATGGTGGGCTGTGGGCCATGTTCCTTAGAACTGGATACCAATGCTGGCGTGGCCAGTCTGGTGCAATGAGTATCATTTGTGGCCTCTCTAATCTGACTTTCAGCAGTACCTTTGCTAGAAGAGGCAGTGGAGGAAAGGCATACACTGTTAATGTTTTCCAACTGAATGAGAGGGCGTCCACTTTCCAAGCTTGTCCTTGTGCAAAATTTTTGAAGTTGGTAGTTTTGGGGGCTGGCAAACAGATCTATGTCTGGGCGTCCCCATTTTTGAGCTATTATTTTAAATACTTGTGGATCTAGTTTCCACTCATGTGGAGCCATGATGTTTCTGCTTAGGTCGTCTGCCAATGTGTTTTTCTTTCCTGGCAGGAATTGTGCTTGTAATTGAACCTGATAAGACAGTGCCGTGTTCCACAAGGTTATTGCTTGCCTGCATAGAGGGTAGGAATATGTGCCCCCTTGCTTGTTTATGTACCACATTACTGTGGTATTATCCGTCTTTATTATTAGTTGTCCTGGGTGTAAGAGGTCCTTGAAAGCTGTTAGGGCATTATGTACTGCTAGCATTTCTTTTTGATTGATATGCAGATGCCTTTGCTCTGTAGTCCATTTGCCCTGAATGCACTGTCCTGCCATGTGTGCTCCCCAGGCACAGTCCGATGCATCTGTTGTCATAGTTTGCCTGGCTGTGGGTAAGGTGAAAGGCTGACCCTTGTTGAGGTGACATGCCTGTGCCCACCATAGAAACTCCTTTTGAAGGCAGGGAATGAGTGGTATCATTGTTTCCAAGCTGTGCTGAGTCCATATGCTTTTCAGGTACCATTGTAATTTCCTCATATGCAGTTTTGCAAGTGGTATTAGTAGTATGCAAGATGCCATGAATCCCAAGGCCTGCAGAATTTTTCTTGCAGGGAGATGGATCTTTGTTGCCATTATTTTGAAATATTGAGTCAGCTGTTGTTGCTTGTCTGGCGTGAGATAAGCCATCTGGGCAGTTGTATTCAAGCTGGCACACAGGAATATTATGTTTTGTGAGGGCACTAGTTTTGATTTCTTTTCGTTTACTGTGTACCCTAGGCAACTTACAAGGTATTTGACAAATGCCAGATGCTTTAAAAGAATGTCCTTGCTTTTCTGCTTGAAGAAGGCAGTCGTCCAGGTATGGGTACATTTGAATTCCTCTTTGTCTGCAGTATGCAATTACTGGTGCCAGGCATTTTGTGAAGTCCCTGGGCGCAGTAGATAAGCCAAAGGGCAGTGCAGAGAATTGATAATGCATTGAACCTGCAATGAAGCGGAGGTATCTTCTGCAATTTTGTCTGATAGGGACATGCAGGTATGACTCCTTGAGGTCCAACGTTACTAGCCAAGCATTCTTGCCCAGCATGGGAAGAAGCTGCTGTAGTGTTAGCATGTTGAATTTTGGTACTTGCAGATAGGTGTTCAGAATTGAAAGATCCAGAATGGGTCTCCATGCTTTGTCTTTTCTTGGGACTAGAAAAAGTCTTGAGTAAAATCCTTGTCCTTGCTCCTGTGTAGGTACCTGCTGAATGGCTCTCATGTCCTTGAGAGCTGTAATTTGTTTTTGTGCCTCTGCCCATTGATTTGGTGGCATGTTTGGCATTCCTTTTATCCTTGGCGAGGTATGAAAGTGGAATCTGTGTCCTTGTGAGACAATGTTTAGGACCCATTTGTCTTTTGTGATGATGTGCCAGTTGTCTGCAAAAAATGCTAATTTTCCTCCCAAGGGAGCTGCCAGGAGAGATTTACTTAGTAGTTTGAGGATTGAGTCATTGTGTTTGTCTTCTGCTAGCTTGGGGCCTGTCTTCTCCTCCTTTGTGTGTGCAGTACCCAATTGGCGAGGTTTGTAAGGGCCTTGTGACTGCCCTCTGCCCCTTGGGCGTCTGTACTTGCCCCTCTGTGATCTGTCAGAAGCTGGAAAGGACCAGTTTTAGTTGGCCAATTTCTGCTGAAACGAGGGGGTTGTACCTGTAAGAAATCCTTGACCGTCTGCATAGACTTTGCCTTATCCTCCATTTTCTTTAAAACCTCTTCTGCTTTGACACAAACTAATACATCCTGCTGTAAAGGTGCATCCAATAATTTTGCTTTAACATGATCAGGTAGAGTTTGTTCTTTTAACCAAGCATGTCTACGTATGACAGACCCAATAACAGCTGCTCTACAGGAAGCTTCCAATGAATCAAATCCACATTGTAATGTATGTTTGCCTACCTGTTCAGCTGCATGCAACAGATCCTGCATTTCCTTGAATTCAGACTGTTCAGTATGTGTGCTCATTTTTTGTTTTAATTGAGACATTAGGAATTGCTGATATTATGTCATGTGAAACTGACAATTTAATGCTCTCATAGCCAGAGTTGCTGAGGTGTATATTTTCTTTCCCCATCTATCTAGGGCTCTGGAATCCCCTTCAGAGGGCACAGGATTTTTAGCCATAGAAGCTTTAGCCCCCTTGGGACCCTGGGAAATTGTTTCTGGGTCAGCTACAGCACTTTTATAAAGGAATTTATGTGAGTCAGGTACTCTGTAGTATCTGTCTGGTTTGGCTGGAGCAGGAAGTAGAGAGTCTGGATTTAGACTAGACTCCAAGTAAACATCATCCACAATATCTAAAACTGGAGGGATAGCAAGTGGTCTGTGCTGGGGTAGTAAAAGGAACTCTCAGAGACTTTTCTTAGAATCAGAGTAGTCCTGGCCTTCCCAGTGGAAATGCTCCCTCATGGTATGTAAAGTTTCCCCAAAGGAGTAGTCCTCTGGGGGAGATGCTGAGGGAATAGAGTCTTCAGCATCAGAGTCTTCATAAGGGGGAAAAGTGTAATCCTGCTCCTCAGAAGAATCTGAGGAAACTGAAACCTGGTCAGAGGAAGCATAATCCTCCTCTTGTCTTGGTCTTTTATCTGGAGGGGGATGGGAACGCCTGATTAGGATAATCAAATCTTCAGCCATCTTAAGCATCTGTTTCTTAGGCATGGGGCCTTTAATTGTAGACTGATGTATAGTCTTTCTTGGTTTTAAAGGAGTTTTAAGCTTAGCATAAGATTTAATGGTTAGTGTAGTCGGTCTGAAGACACCTTCTGCAACCGAAGGTGTTTCCACTGCACAGGGGTCTCCTTCGGCTCCGGTGTCGGAAGGGCCTAATGAACATGGCTGCATCGGCCTAGTAGACTCCCCTTGAGAATCCGCAGCTGTCTGGGGTTCCAATTCTGCGGTCGTCAGGGGCTGCGTAGGCGCCTCACTGAAAACCGGAGAACCGGCGACAGGCCCAGCAAAGGCCTCGGAGTCTGGCTTGTTCCTAGGCTGCCTGTCCTTATCCTTGCGTTTTTTATGCATGCCGGTCATCGGCTGCTCCGACGGCATGATATAATTAAATTTCCTACCAAAGTAATGGCGTACGAAGTCAAAATGGCATTTGATAGTTTGTTTATTAAACCTAGCACAAAACCGACAACCTGTGACGTCGTGGTCTGGGCCTAGGCAAGGAATACAATAAGAATGGAAGTCCTTATGAGGTATTTGCTTCCCCACAAGAAATGCAATTGTTAACTTTTTCTGACATCGGACTGAGGCAAGAAAAGGTTCCCCAACGGGGTACTTAGCTTTATTGAAGACTTCGGACTGAAATTCGAATCGAAAATCTCAGGTGTCGGACGACCGGCACTTGCGAACTGCTTCTGCTTCGGGTACCGCGCGTCAAGAAAGACTGAAGAAAATGGCGCTGGATGCCTCTTATATACCCCTGGCGCTCTGACGTTAGGAAAGAAGCGACAGCAACCGACGCCGGACCAAGACTTTGGAATTCGGGCCGACTGTGGGACCGCCTGACGGCAGGATAACCCAAGTGTGATGACTGCAGCAGGGTAACACAATGAACATAGTACAGTTTTGTACCTACCATAAATGTAGATGTCCGAGAGGAATGCATCTGCAGTCTTTACAAATGGGTTGTCCTGTCGTCAGGCAGCCCTTCGGTTGGCTGGATTCCAAAGTCTGGGTCTGGCTTCGGCTGGTGTCGCACTTCACCCGACGTCATTGCGGCAGTTATTCGGGTATAAAGGCATCAGCTGACGCCATTTTCCTCAGTGTTTCTTGCCCCAGATACCAGGTGCCCTCTTGGATGGCTAAATTTGGATAAATACCAAAGTTTCCAAATAGTAGAGAGCAAACACAGAAAATAAGCATGTATGTACATATATACAAACAAATACACCATAATAGATCCCCCCCAAGCTAGCTGAAGATTGGTAAGTACCCTAGGAGTACCTCAGAGGGGAAGGAGGGTGGGTAATCCAGACTGCAGATGCATTCCTCTCGGACATCTACATTTATGGTAGGTACAAAACTGTACTATGTCCTTCAAGGATGCATCTGCAGTCTTTACAAATGGGTAGAATACCATAGCTAGACTAGGGGAGGAGGAAATGAGAATAGATTATGGTGTAGTCAGGATCCCTTGTAAAACAGCAGTGGCAAAACCAGCACGGGATCTAGAGTATAGAGGTAAGTTATAATGCTTGGCAAATGTATGCACGGAGGTCCAAGTAGCAGCCTCTATAATGTCCTTGGTAGCCACTCCTCGTAAGAAAGCTGTGGTAGTGGCTGTAGCCCTTGTGGAGTGAGGCCTGATGTTCTCTGGAGTTTTCTTTCCATGGTAGGAGTAACAAAATCTAATGCAATTTCCTATCCATTTGGAGATTGTCTGTTTAGAAATTGGTTTTCCTTCCTTTCCTGTTGCATATGCTACCAGAAGCTGGTCAGTTTTCCTATTGTTTTTTGTCCTGTCCGGGTAGTAGCGTAATTGTCTGTGTACATCCAAGGTATGTAAGAGCTTTTCTCCCCTGTTCTGTGGGTTGGGGAAGAATGTAGGAAGGTGGATAGCCTGATTTAAAGAGACTCTGGATACCACCTTAGGCATAAAAGTAGGATTTGTTCTCATGGACACTCTATCCTGATGGAAGATCAGGAAGGGTTGTACTGCCATTAATGCCTGTAGTTCAGAGACCCTTCTTGCTGAAGTTATTGCCAGTAGGAAAGCAGTCTTCCAGGATAAGTATTGTAATTCTGCTGTAGCTGCTGGTTCGAAAGGAGGTAGAGTCAGTTTTTCTAGCACAAAGTTCAAGTCCCATGCTGGCAATGGAGGTTTCCTGGGAGGTTTTACATTTTTAATTCCTCTCAGAAACTGTCTGAGCAGAGGATGCGAGAAGACAGGAGGATCCAAGCTGTATTCTGCTGAAATAGCTGATGCATGTATCTTGATGGAAGAATAGGACAGGCCTGTATGGAAGAGCTCCGCCAAGTATTCCAGGATGTTGGCTATGTTCACCAGTGTCACATCTTGCCCCTTTGCAGTACTCCAGATGAGATATATTTTCCATTTTGCTGCATAATTCTTTCTTGTTGAAGGTCTACGAGCCTCCAGGATTATGTCTTTAACCCTTTGGGATAAATTTGGGTTAATTGCTGTTATGTAATGTTCCAGGCAGTTAGCTGCAGAGTTTTTAGGTTTGGATGCAGGATGTTGTAGTTGTTCTGTGTCAGCAGTAATGGGATCAGGGGCAGTGTCCATATTTGTTCCCGGACATGCTCCTCAGCAGTGGATACCAATGTTGTCTTGGCCAGTCTGGGGCTATCAGAATGATCCTCGGACGTTCCTCTTTGATCTTGAGAAGCACCTTGTGCATCAAAGGAAGTGGTGGGAATGCGTATGCTGTCAGGCTTTTCCAACTGAAGGATAGGGAGTCCACCTTCCAAGCAAGTGGGTGGTAAGCCCTTGTGCAGAATTTCTTCAACTGGTGATTGAATGGGGATGCAAACAAGTCTATTTGTGGTAATCCCCATTCTCTTGTGATGGTTTTGAAGATGTCCGGATGCAACATCCATTCGTGGGCATCTGTTGTAGTTCTGCTTAATATGTCTGCTAGAATGTTTTCCTTCCCTGGTACATAAATTGCCTATAACTGAATGTTGTAGCTCAGAGCCACATCCCATAGGTCCAGTGCCAGCCGGCATAGAGGGTATGAGTGTGTGCCTCCCTGTTTGTTGATGTACCACATAACTGTGGTGTTGTCTGTCCTTATCATCAACTGGTCTTCTTGGAGAAAAGGTCTGAAACCCTGGATTGTCAATTTTACTGCCATCATTTCTTTTAGATTTATGTGAAGATGCAGCTGGTCTTGAGTCCATAGGCCTTGAATGCACTTGCCCATCATGTGTGCCCCCCAACCGAGGTCTGAGGCATCTGTCGTGATGGATTGTCTTGGTTGACTTTTGCAGAAGGGCAATCCTGTGTTTGATTGACAGGCCTGAGCCCACCATAAGAACTCTTGCTTCAGGCATGGGATCATTGGAATTTTGGTTTCTAGGCTGTGCTTGTGCTGAGACCACAAATTCTTTAGGTACCACTGTAGCTTTCTCATATGCAGCCTGGCATGAGGGACCAGTATTATGCAGGATGCCATGAAGCCTAGAGCTTGTAGCACTTTTCTTGCAGTTAGATGGCTCTGTTTTGCTAATGCCAAGAAGTAGAGAGGAAGTTGCTCTTTCTTTTCTGCAGTTAGAAATGCCATTTGTTTTGATGTGTCCAGTTCTGCACCCAGAAAGGTTATTATTTGGGATGGAATCAGCCTTGACTTTTTTGTATTGACTGTATATCCCAGGGCTTGCAGCAGGTAGATGACTCTTTGTAAGTCTTCTGTTAGTTTGTTTTTGTTGTCCGCTTGTATCAGGCAGTCGTCCAGGTAGGGATAGATTTGAATTCCCTGAAGTCTGCAATGAGCGATTACTGATGCCAGGCATTTCGTGAACACTCTGGGCAGTAGATAAGCCAAAGGGCAATGCTGAGAATTGATAATGCTCTGATCCTGCAAGAAATCTGAGGTATCTACTGCAAATTGGTCTTATGGGGACGTGCAGGTATGCCTCCTTGAGATCTAGAGTTACCAGCCAAGACTCCTTGCCCAGCATGGGAAGAAGCTGCTGTAGGGTCAGCATTTTGAATTTTGGAACAATGAGGAATGTGTTTAAAGCGGACAGGTCTAGAATAGGCCTCCATTTGTTTTCTTTTCTTGGTACCAGGAAGAGTCTGGAGTAAAATCCCTTCCCTTGCTCCATAGATGGTACCTTTTCCACAGCTCTCATTCTTAATAACTGAGATATTTGTTTTAGAGCTTCTGCCCTTTGAGAAGGTGGTAGGTTTGGCATTCCTCTCTTTCCTGGTAGTGTATGGAAATGGAACCTGTAACCTTTGTCTATAGTTTGCAAAATCCATTTTTCTCTTGTAATGCAGTGCCAGTTTCTTGAAAATAATGTTAGCTTTCCGCCTAAGGGTGCTTCTAGTTGTTCCCTGGTAGGCGGTGCCACCGCCAAGTCACTGTGATTGAGTTGTTGTAGTGGTGGTGGCTGTATCCGTGCCTCGTTGGTTGTTACCCTGCCACTGGCAACCCCTGTAGGCACCCCTGGATTGGTTTCTGCCTCTAGAGCGCCTGTTCCTGCCTCTTTGTGCCTTAGAGGAGTCCGGAAAGGACCAATTCTTGGAGGGCCAGTTCCTGCTAAACCTTGGAGGTTGAACTTGTAAGAAATCTTTCACTGTTTGCACAGATTTTGCTTCATCTTCCATCTTTTTTAGAACCTGCTGTGCGGGAGCACCAAATAAATTGACCTTGTCCATAGGTGCATCCAAAAGCTTAGATTTGACATGGTCTGGTAATGCCTGTTCTTTCAACCATGCATGCCTCCTGATAACTGTGCCAGTCATGGCTGATCTAAAGGAAGCCTCCAGTGCACCATAGCCACATTTTAAAGAATGGTTACTAACCTGCTGTATGTTATGTACCATTTCTTGAATATACTTTTTATCTAAAGATTCTTCAGAGGACAGCTTTTTAGTCAACTGGTCAAGCATAAACACTTGATATTGAATCATATGAAATTGGCAGTTCAAAGCTCTAG
Organism: Protopterus annectens; assembly: GCF_019279795.1. Lineage (NCBI taxonomy): Eukaryota > Metazoa > Chordata > Ceratodontiformes > Protopteridae > Protopterus > Protopterus annectens. The sequence continues at coordinate 1,034,482,544 of NC_056746.1, read as the reverse complement.
CTGACAAAGTAGCAGAGGTGTAAACTTTTTTACCCCATCTCTCTAAGGACCTGGATTCCCTTTCAGAGGGGAGGGGGTTTTTAGAGGACGTAGCTGCTACAGCTTTAGGGCCCTGGGAGATAGTCTCTGGATCTGCAAAAGGAGCCTTATATAAGTGGTGATGAGTGTCCGGGACCCTGTAGTACCTATCGGGCTTAGCAGGAGCCGGAGGTAAAGTATCAGGAGCAGTGCAAGCATCATTAAATGCATCATCAACAACAGATAGAACTGGAGGTATAGCTAAAGGCCTATGCTGTGGCAAATGTAGAAAGGTCCTAAGCCTTTTTCTAGAGTCTGAGAAATCTTGGCCCTGCCACTGAAATTGTTCCCTCATAGCATGCAAGGTTTCCCCAAAGGAAAATTCCTCAGGAGGGGAGGCTGAAGGGATGGACTCCTCAGCATCAGAGTCTTCGTAAGGAGAATAAGAAGCCTCAGGAGGGCCTGTATGTTCTGAGTCATCAGAGGAATCATCTGTGGATACTGGCTCAGGGGGCTCTGCTCTAGGCCTCTTTTCTGGAGGAGGGAGAGAGGCCCTGTCTGGATGAGGCTGGGCTCCACGAATTAAAGAGATGAGATCCTCTGCCAAAGAGAGCATATGGGAGCTGGTGCTGGGCCTGTGAGAGGGGGGCTTTGCAGGCACAGGTTTTGATGCTTTGGCTGCTTTAGCCCTGGCAAAGGCCTTAATAGACATAGCTGGAGGAGGCCTAGCAGCTCCACGTGCAGGGGTAGAAATATCTAGGGGAATGGTGTCTGATAAATCCTGTGAAATCGCAACAGAAGGTTGGATTTCAGAAGCCGTTTCTACCAGGTTAGAAGAGGCCTCGGTAGAAGGCAAGTTATCGGCTGAAGAAAGAACCGCTTGCTCGGTTTCGGCCGAAACCGAGACACTCGTGGTTTGCTTAACCGCGGTTTCGGCCGAAACCGCGGACCACGAGTGTCGGTCCTTTTCTCTGCGTTTTTTGGTTATTTGCGTAGTCGGAGGATCCGACGGCATAATGTAGGCAAAATCGGAGCCGAAAATCTGTTCAGCAAAGTCCAAGCGACGTCTAAGAGTCCGTCGGTTAAAAGAAGCACAGGCTAGACAAGCTGCTACGTCGTGGTCTGGGCCTAAACAATGTATGCAATAGGAGTGGAAATCTTTATGAGGTATTTGTTTCCCACAAGATAAACAGTTATTAACTTTCTCTGACATCGGCTGAGGCAAGAAAGAGTCCCCAACGGGGTACTTAGCTTTATAGAAGTCTTAGTAGTATTCGGTAGTAGTAATCTCTGGATCTGACCGACCGGCACTTGCGAACAGCTTCTGCTTCGGGCGCCACGCGGCAAGAAAGACTGAGGAAAATGGCGTCGGCTGATGCCTTTATACCCGAATAACTGCCGCAATGACGTCGGGTGAAGTGCGACACCAGCCGAAGCCAGACCCAGACTTTGGAATCCGGCCGACCGAAGGGCTGCCTGACGACAGGACAACCCATTTGTAAAGACTGCAGATGCATCCTTGAAGGACATCTGCATATTATGTAGTACACATTCCCACCAGAAGTCAGTCTGAATAAATACCTCAAAAGTTAGAAATTTATTCCTAGTGTCTGTGCTGTACACTAAGCATTGTGTTAATCATCTAAGTGTTAAATTTCTCTTCTTCAGTGCAGTGTATTTACAAAAGTGAAGAAATGCATTTGGAGGAACAAACGTGTTGCACCTACAGGACTGAGGTTGCCCAGATCAGGCAGCTTAGCACTTAAACTTTTCCAAGCTAACCTCTGCCTCTCTCCATTACTCAAAATGCTGACTGCCAAGGCCCCACCTCCAGCTCTCTGTCAGCACACAAAAAGTAAAGCATAACGAAATAAACCTCTGTCTACTCAGCTATCTGCCCAAAATAACGGCACCTTCCAGACATAAGGCAAAAGAAAAGTGGGTGTGGACTCTGGCAGACAAAACTGCCAATACAGCTCTACCCTTTCATCAAGGACTTCAGTTTCGTCTCCGTCGCTTACAGGACAGCATCCAAAGTCTAGCCTCTTGCGTGGTACTCATGAAAGTATGCCCCAAACAATGGTGACCCTGAAAGATCACAGGCTCAAAGCAGATTACTAGGCTAATGGCTCTGGGGCCCTTACAAGCCTAGCCAAAAAACAAACCTTAAATCAGCACTTGTTGCCCCTGTCAGTGAGGGACACAAGTGGAACCCATGGGACAAATCTGTGGTTGCCCATCCACTCAAGGTTGCGCTGGAAGAGTGTCAGCGACGTACTTTGTTTGACATGTATAGGAGTCTATTCTAGAGACGGGGCAGCCTCTGGGAGACAAACTTGTCTCTCCAGCAGGTTTTGTTAATGTCACATATTAGATTTAAGCCTTTTGACAGGTATTATGCAAGGAGTTAGACTTAAGGATATGGAGCATCTCTAGTACAGCAGGGTCTGAGATTGCCTTGTAGGCGAGACTTAGACCACCTCTGAGCAATCTGTATGATACAGAGTAGAGTGATAGTGATTTGAGCCTGTTTGCACAGGACAGGTGTTGGGAGGCCATGGATTCTTTTTGTGAGGTACTTCTGTGGCCTTTCCAGTTGGTGCAGGTGTTTGGAGAGTGGCAAGTGGCTCAAAAGGAGGGAGAGTGAGTTTCTCCAGTACAAAGTTAAGGTCCCAAGCAGGGGTTGGAGCTCTCCTGGGTGGTCTCAAGTTTTTGGCCCCTCTGAGATATTGCTTTAGCAGAGGATGAGAGAAGAGGGGTGGTTCTGTGTTGTAATGAACTGAAATGGCTGAGGCATGGATTTCTATGGAGGAAAAAGACAGGCCCTTGTGAAGCATCTGAGTTAAGTATTGCAAAATCTGAGGTAAATTGGGCGCTGCTGTGCTCATCCCTTGATACTGATTCCAGGCACAGAATCTTTTTCATTTGTCAGCATAAGAATTTCTAGTACTAGGTCTTCTCACCTCCAAAATGACACCCATCACAGGTTTGCTGAGGGATGCTAAGGGGGAATTTAAATAAGCCAAGCTGCAAGATTCAATGTTTGGAGCTGAGGGTGCAGAATTTGGTTCTCCTGCTGAGACAGTAAGGAAGATGTCTGAGGCAGGTGCCATGGAGAAATTTGTGACACACTGCGCAGGAGTGGGTACCAGTGTTGACGAGGCCAGTCTGGAGTAATCAAACCCCTTTTTGGTTTGTCCTGTTTGACTTTTATTGGAACTTTCAAAAGCAGAGGCAGAGGAAGAAAGGCATATTAAGGACAGAGCATCCATTTTTCAGGCTTTTTTGTGAGGAGTTCTTGTGCAACATTTGTCCAACTGATAGTTCTGGGGTGAGGCAAAAAGATCTATGTCTGGGCTCCCCCATTTGAGTGTCAACATGTTGAAAATTCGTGGTTTCAGTTTCCATTCGTTTGAGTCCATGAGATTTCTGCTTAGTTCGTCTGCCAGAATATTCAGCTTTCCTGGCAGTCATCGAGCTTGTAGTTGTACTTGGTAGCTCAAGGCCATGTTCCACAATGCCGTGGCTAGTCTGCAGAGGTGGTAGGAATGTGTACCCCCCCCCGCTTGTTTATGTATCACATTACCATGATGTTGTCCATCTTTACCATTAGCTGTCCTGGATGAAGGTAGTCCTTGAAGGCTGGCAGTGCATTCTGTACAGCTAGCATTTCTTTTCGACTGATATGAAGGTGCATCTGATTTGGGCTCCATTTGCCCTGAATGCACTTCCCTGCCAGATGAGCCCCCCATGCATAGTCTGATGCGTCTGTAGTTAGGGTTTGGGCGGCAGGGGGCAGTGTGAATGGCAGTCCCTTGTTTTGGTGGCAGGCCTCTGCCCACCATAGGAACTCTAGGTGCAGGCAGAGTATGATAGGAATCATTGTTTCCAGGCTGTGACAATGTTTACACCATAAACTTTTTGAGTACCACTGAAGTTTCCTCATATGCAGTCTGCAGGAGGCTATGAACCCCAAGGCTTGCAGTATTTGTCTTGCAGATAGCAGGGTTTTTGTGGCCACCTGTTTGAAGTAAGTCACCAAATGAATTTGCTTTTCTGGCATAAGAAAAGCCATCTGGGCAGTTGTATTCAAGCTTGCACCCAGGAATCTAATTTTTTGAGAGGGTATCAGTTGTGATTTCTTTTCATTTATGGTATACCCTAGACAAGCTAGAACCCGTTTTACAAACACCAGACGTTTTAGAAGAATGGCCTGGTTTTCTGCCTGAATTAGGCAATCGTCCAGGTATGGATATATTTGAATATTTCTTTGCCTGCAAAATGCAATTACTGGAGCCAGGCACTTTGTGAATACCCTGGGCGTAGTAGACAAGCCAAAGGGCAGAGCAGAGAACTAATAATGCAAGCAGCCTGCTTTGAAGCATATCTTATGCAAGATACCCTGATTGTGATATGCAGGTAAGCCTCTTAAATCTAGAGTTACCAACCACGCATCCTTGCCTAGCATAGGAAATAACTAGTGAAGAGTCAGCATCTTGAATTTTGGAATGTCCAGAAAGGTGTTTAGAGTAGACAGGTCCAGAATTGGATGCCATGATTTGTCTTTTCTGGGTACCAGGAAAAGTCTGAATAGAAACCTTGTCCCTTTTCCTCTTCTGGTACTAGCTGAAAAGCCCCCATGTTTAGGAGGGAAAGTACTTGTTTCTGTGCCTCTGCCCACTGGTTTTGGGGCAGGTCTGGCCACCCGTTTGGAGTTGGCAACGTGTGGAACTGAAATCTGTATCCCTGGGATACTATATTTAAAACCCATTTGTCTTGGGTTATAAGTTGCCAGTTTTCCCCCCAAAGGGGCGGCTGAAAGGTAAGTGCTTGGTAATTTTAAAGGAAAGTCATTGAGACTGTTAACCATAGGATGGTGTCTTGTTATTTCCAGATTTGGAAGTGGAAGCACCCCATTGCTTAGTTCTGAAAGTGCCTTGGGACTAAAACCTGGTGCTTTGGGAGTGTTTGAGTTTGGCTTGAGTGGCTCGGGAAGGAGCTGGAAAGGACCAGTTCTTAGTAGGCCAGTGCCTACTAAATCTTGGAGATTGTACTTGTAAGAAATCTTTCACAGTTTGCATAGATTTAGCTTTATCTTCCATCTTCAGCCTTATTGCCAAACAGATGGTCCTGCTGCAAAGGAGCATCCAATAGTTTTGCTTTAACATGATCAGGCAGAGATTGCTCCTTAAGCCAAGCATGCCTTCTAAGCACAGACCCAGTAACAGCAGCCCTGCAGGAGGCCTCTAAAGAATCAAAACCACATTGCAAAGTATGTTTTCCAACTTGTTCAGCTGAATGCAATGCTGAGTCTTTTGGCTTTTCCCGGTTAGGGGTCGCCACAGCAGAACTCCGGTCAGCTAATGATTGGCAGTAGATTTTTACGTGCCGAGTTGCCAGCCCTGACGCACAACCTTCAACGAAGGTACGCCCATTCACGCATGTCTTCACACAGAAGATGCTCTAACTGAGAATCGAACAGGACAACGTCTTACTGTGAGGCGACAACTCTATCGCAGCACCACCACCGCAGTCGTTCTGCTGAATGCAATAAATCCTGTAAATCCTTATTTTCCACACAGTCAGAAATCAAAATCATTTTCTGTTTAAACAGTCCCATGACATGCTGTTTATATTTTAGCATATGGAATTGACAGTTTAAAGCCCTGACTGCCAAGTTTGCAGAAGTATAAACCTTTTTACCCCATCTATCCAGTGCCCTGGAGTCTCCATCAGAAGGGGTAGGATTTTTAGCAGTAGAAGCCTTAATGCCCTTGGGTCCCTGAGAAATGGTTTCAGGGTCCGCAACAGGATTTTTGTTAAGGAATTTGTGGGACTCAGGAACCCTGTAGTATCTGTCTGGTTTACTAGGGGCCGGAGGCAGGGAATCAGGGGCCGTACTGGAGTCTGAAAACGAATGTCTAGTACAGGAGGTATAGCCAGAGGTCTATGCTGAGGAAGAAGGAAATCCCTCAGCCTCTTTTTGGATTCAGAAAAATCCTGACTTTCCCAGTGGAAATGCTCCCTTAAGGTATGTAAAGTTTCCCTAAAAGAAAAATCCTCGGGGGGAGAAGCAGAGGGGAATGGAATCCTCTGCATCAGAATCCTCATACGTAGGTATGGACAAATCCAGGTCATTAGAAGAGTCAGAAGAAACAGAGTCCTGATCAGAAGATTCATAGTCAAGTTCAGCCCTAGGCCTCTTAGAAGGGGGGGGGGGGGTTGACTACCCCTGATTAGAGTAATTAAATCTTCATCCATTTTGATCATTTGTTTTTTAGGCATAGGGGCCTGAACATGTGGCCTGGGCGTCTGTTTTTTAGACATAGATCGAGATTTAGGCCTTAGTATAGAAGGTGGAGCCGGTTTAATGTGAGAGTCTGTAGAGGCCTAAATACACCCTCAGAAGCCGGTGTCTGCACAGTGGCTCCAGACCCATCCAAGGTAGAGACATCCACGAGTTCCATAGGTGGAGCATCTTGCGGCATACCTGACTCCGAATGGGTCTCAGTAGAGGCCTGCGAATCAGAAGTAGCGGGCATCAGGGGCTGCAAAAGTGCCTGAGTACTGGCAAATTGGCGACTGGCTTAGGAGAAGCGTCGTCGGCAGTTTTGGATCTCAAGAGCCTGTCTTTTTCTTTGCGTTTTTTTCGGTATTCTGGTAGTCAGATGGCTAACAGACATCATTTCTGGATAATTAAACCGAGAACCAAAATATTTAGAAGCAAAAATGTACCGACAGATAGTACGCTGATTAAATAAAGCACAAAACCGGCAACAAGGTACGTCGTGGTCAGGGCCTAGACAAGGAATACAGTACAAATGAAAATCCATATGAGGTATTTGCTTCCCACGAGTAATACAATTATTAACTTTTACTGACATCGGTAAGGAGCAAGAAAAAGTTTCCCTAACTGGGTACTTAGCTTTTAGTTGACTACTTCGGTTCTGAAACTCGAAAAATAGAAGTTATGTCCTTACCATAACGTTCCATGTGGAGTGTTCATCTCGCCTTTGTTCTTACACATGGGTTCGGAGCCGATCCTCGGCTCAGAGTCGGCCGCTTGGCAAAGCTCTGCATCGAGAAGAAGCTCGAGACCAACCTCTCTCCCACAATTCCCTCTGCCTTTACCTCAGATCTAGTTTGCAAACAATACCAGATCCCAACAGGGGTGAAACATACAAACAAACATACTAAGGCGTAGCTGAAACAGCAGTAACAGCTGAGAGAATCAGAAGCAGGAGAACCAAACCAGACATCTAAACTGGACGTTCTTCCAGACCTGAGGGTGGGAGGGTGGGAATGTAAGAAAAAAGGTGAGATGAACACTCCACATGGAATGTTATGGTAAGGACATAACTTCTATATGTGAGAGTGTTCAATCTCGCCGTTTGTTCTTACACATGGGTAGCGTCCCTAGCTCCGTGACCCTGAGAGACTCACAGAAGAACGTTCCTGAGCACAGTGGAACCAAAGGTTGCCCTGTCCCTGGAAACCCTATCCACTTTGTAATGAGTGATGAACGTATGTGGTTTAGACCAAGTGGCGTCCACACAAATAGTATCCAAAGGTAGGCGGGCCACATGAGCCAGGGATGTAGATATTGATCTAGTAGAATGTCCTTTCGGTTTGACGGGCAAACTCTGCTCAGTAGCAGTATAAACAAAAATAATACAGTCAGATAGCCATTTGGAAAGGGTACGCTTCGTCACTGCCATGCCCTTTCTGCTGTCCGCAAAGGCTATAAAGAGTTGATCTGCTTTTCTGTGATCCTTTGTTCTATCCAAGTAGAATCTGAGTTGTCTATGAACATCCAACTTGTATAACATATATTCCAGCTTATTGGAATGGTTCTTGAAAAATGTGGGGAGCTCCATGGACTGATTAATGTTATTGACTGAACAAACCTTGGGAAGAAAGGACGGGTGGGTACAAAGGGATACCCTATCAGGGTGAAAGATCAAATATGGGTGTTTAATGGAAAGAGCTTGAAGTTCTGACACTCGTCTGGCTGAAGTGACAGCTACTAGAAAGAGAGTTTTCCATGACAAGAACTTCAAAGAACAGGAAGAGGCTGGTTCTAAGGGTGGTAGCATTAGTTGTGATAACAGGAGGTTCAGATTCCACAGTGCTGTAGGAAACCTGACTGGTGGCCTAATATGAAAAGACCCTTCAAAGCCTATGAGCCATAATAGGCGCTCCATTTTCTCCTACATGAAAGTTTGAAATAGCAGCCAATTGAACCCTCAAGGTGGCAGGAGAAGCTCTTTGGTGAAATAGCACGGATAGAAACTCTAAGACTTTGCTTAGTGGGGCTATTAAGGGATCCAAATGTTGCGTAGTTGCCCAGTATATAAAACGCTTCCACTTACTAGTGTAAATCTTTGTAGTGGAAGCTTTATGAGAAGCTACTAGAATATTTTGAACCGCAGGAGAAAGAAGATCAGACCTGGCTAAGAAGGGAAGCGGAGCAGCCAAGCTGCTAGTCTGAGGGACAGAAGCGACGGGTGGGGAGCCCCTGATGAGTGGGTCAGTAGATCCGGCTCCGGGTCCAGGATCCAGGGTTCCCGTATTTGGTGTGCTTGAAGAAAGGGAAACCAAATTTGACGAGGCCAGAATGGGGCAATGAGAATTACAGTCCTCTCCAGGTTCTTGGCTTTCTGCAGAAATCTTGGGATCAAAGGTATAGGAGGGAAGGCGTACAGGAGACCCGGGGGCCAATCGTGAATCAGAGCGTCCCTGGGGACTTCCCCTGGCGGGGGCAATAGGGCAAAGTAGCTTCTGCATTTGGCGTTCATTGGAGACGCAAAAAGATCGCAGCAAGGCTGGCCCCACTTGCAGAATATCATGTCCGCTATTGTCTGTTTGAGGGACCACTCGTGAGGTAACAGGATGGCTCTGCTCAACCTGTCCGCTATGACGTTGGATAACCCCGGGATGTGCGTTGCTATCAGAAAGCGACCCGTGGACTCTGCCCATTGCCAAATTCTCATGGCCTCTCTGCACAACTGGTAAGATTTGGTTCCTTCTTGCTTGTTTATGTACCAGACTACGGACATGTTGTCCGTTTGAACTGCAATGGTCCCTAGAGGTAGAAGGGGAGAAAAGTGTTGCAATGCCAGAAACACTGCCCTCATCTCCAGAACATTGATGTGCAGGTTGTACTCTAGATTGGTCCATTTGCTTTGGACTGTCTGTCCCTGAAAGATGCCCCCCCACCCTATCAGGGAAGCGTCCGTTGTCACAGTAGCTGTCGGAGTGGGTAGCACAAATGGTCGGCCGCCGGAGAGATTGCAATTCTGTAGCCACCAAGACAGGTGCGATTTGCAGATGTTTGTGATGTGAATTTCGTGTGTCAGCGGTAACTGTTGGAACGACCATTGTGCGAACAGCAGCCATTGAAGAACTCTCATGTGCAGTCTTCCCAAGGGTATCGCAATGAGGGAAGCCGCCATGAGACCTAAAACTTTCAGAACCAGTTTGGCCGGGGATTTCTTGGACAACAGGAGAAGAGATATGTGATTTTGTAGAGAGGCTATTCTTTCTGAGGGAAGTCTTAGAATCAAGCAACGGGTATCCAAATCTGCTCCTATGAATGAGATATGCTGTGATGGCTGTAATGCAGATTTTTCGAAATTTATGGAAATTCCGAGATGAACACAAAGTTTGAGTGTGTAATCCCTGGCCTGAATCAGTCGACGCTCGGTGGTGGCAGTAAGGAGCCAGTCATCCAGAAACGGAAACACCTGGAATCCTAGACGTCTCAAGTGAGACGCTACCACTGCCATGCACTTGGTGAAAACCCTGGGGGCTGAGGTTAGACCAAAGGGCAGGGCCCAAAACTGAAAGTGACTGGCTCCCAGCCGGAAGCGCAAGTGATCCCTGGACGCTCTGGCCATTTTGATGTGGTAGTACGCGTCCTTGAGATCTATTGAGCACATCCAGTCGTCCTTCTGTAAGAATGGAAGGATCGATTGAAGCGTGACCATCTGGAACTTTTCTTTCTTGACGAAGGTATTGAGCTTGCTTAGTTCCAGAATTGGCCTCCAGTCCCCTGTCTTTTTTGGAACTAAAAAGAACCTTGAGTAAGTTCCGAATCCTCTTTGGTCCGCCGGGACTGGTTGGATGACTCTTTTTTCTAGCAGCCTTGAAATTTCTATAGCTGCAGGATCTCGCAGATGGGGTGGTACATCTGGGAGTCTTTTTTGCGGTAATGGGGGAAATAGAAATGGAATTCTGTAACCTCTGGTAATAATGCTTTTTACCCATTTGTCTGAAGTAAGACTTTGCCAGGCCTGAGGGTATAAAGCTAAGCGACGCCCGACTGCCTCCAGAGCAGGACAGTCGGGCCTCCTCTCAGGAGTGCTGGAAAGGCTTCCCAGGGAGCGTATCCCTGTCACCTTGGTTTTGCGGACCCCCTCTGCCGCCGACGTCTTCCACTTCTGCCCCCCCCCCTCTGCCTCTGGAGGGGGCATCACCCTGTGTGCCTGGGAAAGAACCTTGGGGTTTTCGAAACCACATTTTTCCACCTCGTTGCCCTTTGGGGTACGGTCTGGATGGGGTGGAAAAATGGACTCCGACAGCAGAGTCTTTCCCTCTTGCTCACACCGGGTAAGGGTCTCCTTTACTTTGGGGCCAAAGAGAGTGGCACCATCAAATGGGGCGTTAGTAAAGGAAGACTTGAAGGCTTCCGCAAAGGAACATAAGCGCATCCAGGATTGTCTACGAAGAGCAATCGCTGAAGCCGCAGCCCTACTCGATCCTTCGGCTGCATACGAGATGAGCCTCGTGGACGAGTTCACAACTGATGTAAGGGTATTGAGCTGTGCTGTAACTTTTTCCACGACAGCAGCATCTGTAGTACCCTGGAGGGTATCTCCTAACTCTTTGACTAGATCCCTCTGTAAACGTGTAAAATGTGTCAAATAGTTCAGCGATCGCATGGAAAAAGCCGCTGAACTAAAAATGCGCTTCCCATACCTGTCCATAGTCCTAGAATCTCTGTTAGGCGGATGGATAGACGAGGAATATTCAGACATCTCCTTTTTAGTGGCAGCTGCCACCACCACAGCGTCCACTGGAACTCCCTTTGTGAGATATGCCTTGTCTTGAGGGGCCGTAATATATTTATTAGGCTTTCTAGGGACTGGCTCCACTGTGTCAGGTGTCTCCCACGCCCTTCGAGCAATCAAATCCATCAACTCATCGAAGGGCGGAGTGACCCCCAGTAGGAAGAAGGGCGAGCACCGAATGCCTTCAGCAAGACTGACTCATCCTCAGAAGGGGGTAGGGCTTGCCAATCACCTCTGTTTCAGGATCTCCAGGATGTCAGAAAAACAGACATCCTCCGAGGGTGATTTTGGGGACCCTTCTGACTCATCCAAGTCAGTGTCCGATGTTAAGGATTCTTGTGGAGAATCTAAGTGCCTCTTCTTACACAATCTTTTCCTCGGAACTTCCTCGGGGGGGGGCATCCGATGAAGCCTCCGAGGAAGAAGGGGCTCCCTCTGGGAGCGGCTGAGACACTGGTGCTTGACGCTTTGGAGCAGCCGTGGGTGCAGAGGAGGATAACGGGCCTTTATGGGAAGGAGAGGCTGTCTCTGCTGAAGTGGTTTGTCTGAGTCGACAACACCTTCCTCATAAGGTCGAAAGCCCCCCGGGTCCCGAGTCGAGGAATCCCCCGGTTCCGAAGAAGGCAGAGGGATCCCCGAGATGGGGACCGAGGGCATCGACCCCGAGGACGGAGCCGAAGCGATCCGTGCCGAGGCACGGAGAGGGAGAGTCGGAACTGAAACATCGGTTCGACTCTTGGTCCCGGAACCAAGGATAGATAGTCGGCTCCGCGATTCCGGTAATGGATCCGTCGGAGTCGAGGTGAACGGTGCCGACCGAGAGAAAGACGGCTCCGGCACCGAGGGCTCCACGATCATCAGATCAGCCTCTCCCGGCTCCAAAGGCTGAATAGGCCTCGGAGGAGGAACAGATGGAGATAAGGGAAGGCCTTCGAGTCTCGACACCAACTGGGAGGAGACTGAGATGAGTTTGGACAAGGCCGTATTCTCCATTAACTTCTGCACCACACGATCTACGTCGGAGTCAGAGAGGGGTCTGGAAGAACGGGTCGAAGGAATCGAAGACGGAGCCAACCTCAAAAGCACAGGAGGTGGAAGCTCCGTCACCGGTTCCAAGACTCGAGGCTCGGTGACAGACAGAAGTTCGACACTCGGCCCCAAAGTCTGTGGAACAGCTCGGAGCCGATGACATGGGCTCCAACGTCTTCGACTCCTTCGAGGATTTAGATGACTGGTCTGATTTATCAAGAGCCTCTTGAAAGGCAGGCTTCAAAAGGCCTTCCTGTGCCTATCTGTCATGACCCTTCCACTGAAAGAATGACAAATGGAACAGTCTTCTTGCAGATGGAGAGAGCCAAGACAGTAGACGCAGGAGCTATGGTTATCTGTGACAGACATTTTCTGTCCACATTGGCACCTTTTGAACCCTGACTTTGCTTTTTCAGACATTATCAAGGATAAAACAGTCAAATCAGATATTATTGTCAAATCCAGTAATGTGATATATATATATATATATATATCTACACAGTCCTGTATAAGTTAAAGACAGTCACAGCCAAAAACACTAAGGATGGTACCACAAGTATAATAGTGTTTCACTCAAATCTAACAAATCCAGTAGCAAAATCCAGAAGTTAGTGGGTGGGGTAGGCCCCGAGGGAAACTAACTAAACTGTATATACTAATATATATATAGAAGGTTAAGAAACCCTCGACTCACGCACACACACACACACACACACACACACTAAAAGGTCTCAAATTGAAAATAGAAAGAATTTTCTAAGTAATCCTAGAAAAAAAAGGATATCTTATCTGCCAGTTGGTCTGAGCTCAACGAAAATGATGTGAACGTTGCAGCGGCAAACTAGATCTGAGGTAAAGGCAGAGGGAATTGTGGGAGAGAGGTTGGTCTCGAGCTTCTTCTAGATGCAGAGCTTTGCCAAGCGGCCGACTCGGAGCCGAGGATCGGCTCCGAACCCATGTGTAAGAACAAACGGCGAGATTGAACACTCTCACATCAAAAATTTCAGGAGCCGGCCAACCGGCACTTGCAAACTGCTTCTGCTTCGGCACCGCACGGCAAGAAAGACTGATGTAATGACATCGGCTGCATGTTTTATACCTGATGACCTGACATCAAGGAAGAAGGGACAGCAACCGACGCCAGGACCCAAGACTATCAGGCCGACTGAGGGCAACCTGCCAGCAGATTACCCAAATGTAATGACTGCAACAGTGAAACACAAAGAACATCGGTACTATCATATCTCCTGATTCAACTACAAAACTACTATGGGTTGTTGTTGTTCTTTCGGCTTTTCCCAGTTAGGGGTCGCCACAGCAGAACTCCAGTCCGCTAATGATTGGCAGTAGATTTTTACGGTGCCAGCTCGACGCCAAACATTCAATGAAGGCACGCCCATTCACGACGGTCTTTCGAATGCCCCACGACCATGGGGAGGACATGCAGACTCCACACAGAAGGAGCGCCAGCCGAGAATCGAACCGGAGAACCTCTTGCTGTAAGGCGACATAATAACCTTAACTTTGATACTCACATTAACAGTACTACAAAAACAGTCAACAAAAAACTATGCTCCCTCTATGGAATCAAACCCTTTCTGACCCCATTAGCATGGGCTATTGCCCGCACCCACTTAATCTCTACTCTCCTCTATGCCTCCCCTATAGAGATATATATGTTTATATATGTTTATATATATATATATAGATATATATATATATATATATATATATATATATATATATACACACACACACACACCAACCTGTCTAAAAACAACCTGAACAAGCTGGCTATCTCCTACAATAATACTGCCAAATTTGCAACAGGTTCCACATTCAGAACCTATCACTGTATTAATTTGGAACAACTAGGATGGCTAGAGTTGCCAAATTTACTACTATTTAACCAATTAACAGTTGCCCACAAGATCCTGTATCAGCCTACTAATACACCAATTCTTACCAACCTTATCACCCCCTACAATAACCTTTAGACCCTACGCTCATCTAATAAAATATTAGTACAAATAGGTAAAGCCAACAATATGGCTGGTGACTCTTTGCTCTCTAATACCGTGGGCAAAACCTGGAACTCACTCCCCAATGACCTGACCTCTCTTTCCTCAACACTACTTAAAAACAAACTGGAACTCTACCTTAAATCCTATTGGTTATGTCCTTGTGCAAACCCAGACTAATTACCCTATTTATTGCAAGACACCTGTCACTTCAGCTGTATATACTAATTGCTTTCTGATAACCATAAAGAAAATGTGTTTTTATATATTAATCAAATGTCTTTATCAATATCTTCCTATAACTAACCAAATATAAGAAATATGATTCTGTAAGCAGAAATGTATTTAAGTGAAGACAACTGCTTATATATTTAATGTACCCACATCTGTAAAAACTGTCATGTAAAGAATTGCTTAAATATATATTGTACCTGTATCTGTAAAAGCTGTCATTTTTATATAAATTTTACTGTGTTTTCGAGGAGCTTTACGCCCAGGCCTCTGCTGAAAATGGACATATATCCAGCTGGACTAGCCCGGTCAAAAAATGTAAAATAAAAATAAATAGATACAAATCTGGTGGTAACCTAAGTATTTCCTTCACATTCTATACTAATGCATGCTTACTAACAGCTCAACTTAAAATCCAAGAAATAAAATTAAGTGGTAAATGGTCCCAACACTGTGTATAGAAATCTGTTGCAAAAATGGTTAATATAGTCAACCATTCTTCTGAAAAGTTACTTAAACTTCTACCCTCAAAGACCAGCTGCAATCTACCAACTAAATGTGCATAGTATTTAAACAGGAAGGCCATGACAACCGTATAAAACTATCAGGTATTATATGGTACAATACCAAGAATATGAAAAAAGCTTTATTTTACCCTAGAGGTGATCCCAAAAATAACCAAATCCTAGCACACCAGCACATGACAAATATGGCCGGAAGGCAGACTTGCTAGTGTGGACAATGATACCAGCAGCAGGCTATCCAGCAAAGGATTCACAAAGGAAAAGTGTGCAGCATTGCAGCAGTAGATTACTTCTGGTTCATCAGTACTTATTACCTAACCAAGCAGAGCCCCCTAACACATTCAGAGCAAATTAACTTTATGACCTGCCAATGAGCTTCATCCTGTAGTCCCGGGTTTGAGTCAATCAATTCTTATTTGTCTACTGTAGAATTATTAGCAATCACTTAACCACACAATGTTTCTTGGACAACCCTGAAAAGGTAATACTGCCTAGTGGGTTTACCTAGATAAATAATCACACATCATAAGACAATAAGAGAGGCATGCAGAAAAAAGCACCAAAAGGCAAATAACAAAGAGACAATAAGGGGAACAATTTCAAAAGTAAAAGAAAGGGAATTAATCAAATAGTAGCAATAACTAAGTCAGTGGTTTCACAACCAGACTGCAAAATAAAGCACAAAATAGAAAAAATATAAATTAAAAAGGAAAGAAAGTCTGGAAAAGGAAAATAATCTATCTGATCTAACTTGCACAAAAAGCTATTACATGTAAATATAAAATAGCAGAAATGCAAAAGGAAAACCCATGCCGAGAAGGAAGGCATATAGTGGGGGTAAAAGTGATGGTTCAGTGGCTGATCTAAGAAAATCTTCCTCCAAATGTAAGCCCACTGGTGAAAAGATTTAAGCTCATGTCTGACAAGCTAAAAACACTATAACTGCCAGTTATGGGAAAAGGGTAAAGCAACAACAGCACAGTTGTCCTTTTACTGGAGGAGAGAAAAAGAATGAGGGATGTGTATACATCCTGTACAAACCCAACCCAATAGCCAGCATGGCACAAGAGCACTACTACCAGTGAAAGTCATGGTCTCTAGGCATGTCAAAAAGTCTGCAAAGCCTGCAGCATGATGCTGCAGAAAACCTTCCAATCCTCGCTTACTGCATGCAACTCATACCAGTTAGTCCACAAAGCTTTTCTCCTCTTGAGAAGAGTAAAACACATATATGAAATAAAAATAAAAAGAATACACACAGTGCCTCAAAAACCACAGAAAATAATTTAATAAGCACCTTCGTCTTAACTTTAAAACAGACTTTTCACATACCAATTAAATATTCTATATGTCCATTAAATACCAACAAAATCAAACATATGACCCAAATCAACCAATAAAATGATTTTGGTATGGATGCATATACATATAAAAACTCTCAACACATATTGTAAACGTCTTCTAATTAAAACATTCAATACAAAGTAACACTTACATCATGTTCCTTTTAGCATGCACCCCATTTGTAAGAGAACTATATTCAAACCTGGAGAATGATCAGCTGCCAAATCAACTGCCTGCATAGTTAACGACTCAACAACGTATTATGCAAATCACCACCTCACTTACTTCTCAACACTCAACTAAAAAAATACAAATTTACTAAAACCTGAACATTTTACTCTTATGTTTGACCAAAGTGTTGCTCAAATCAGTCTTCTTAATAGAATTGTGTCAATATATTCTCTCTCAAACTATTTTTTAGCTTTGCCCACATAAAATGTTGGGCATGATGTGCAAATTGCCACAGAAACACCACCTCTAGTACAAAGTGGCCATAGCAATTTAATTTTTTCACATCCACCATGGCATATTTACCAATACGAATATGCACACACTGTTTGAGAGGCTGTTTCAGAGACCATTATTTTTTTTAAACTTTAAAGCATGCATATATCTCAACTGTACAAATTATTGCAAAATGTCCAGATTTTTGCCTTATATTTTTTTGGTCTGCTCTCCTCATAAAAGTTCTGTTTTTTTTTTTTTTTTTTTTGACAAAACATTAAAGACTGAAATCCCTAAATAATGATATGCATTTCAGTTTCAGACTATTTCCTTCTAAAAATGCATGCCAACAGAAATCCTGTTATCCTAGTAATGTTTTAAGTTTATAAGCGCAATATTTAAAATCTGTCCCTACTTTTGGCCCTCTGTCCCTCCATTATTTTAGGCTTTAACCATATTTCTTGTGATAAGAGGTTGAGAGGTATTCACAGCTATTCAGGGAAAGTAATTTTACTGCACTATTTCTTTTTTACTTAAAAAAAATAAAAGCTGGCAATGCAAAATTCAGAAAATATTACTCAACAAATGCATTTATTTAGTCTGTCTTTTTTTACTGGGAAGGTCCAACTGGGTAATGCCCATTTTCAGCAGAGGCCAGGGGAAAAAGCTCCATTTGCTTATACTGCATTATACTAAGTTCCAGGTAAAGACAGAGCAGTTACATTGCTACTTACACTGCCAGACAAACAGTAGTTGCATTTGTACATTCTAAGATTTTACAGAAGTGGAAGTTAAAAAAGAGAAAGCTCACGTGCAATTTAGTGGATTGTACAGGCAACAGTTATGTATAAAAAATGTTTTGTCATTTCAGTGAGAGGTTGGGAGTATGTATTTGGAGAGAATCATATGATGAACACAAAGTCTTAAACTTGTGATGAGCATGTGCAGGACCAGGACTGGTTAAGATGTTGTTTAAACAGTGGTTAAGTTTTCTTTGTGTGGGGATAATATTCCAGAGTTTAGCAACATATTGGGAGTACAGCGAGTCTCTTGCAGCATTACTTGACTTATCTGTATTAATAATTTGTTAATAGAATGGCGGCCCCTTGCTGGACAGTAGGGTAGTAATAAGTTTTGTAATGCAGGGCATTTTTCTAGATGAATAAGATTGTGTGCTGTAGTTATAGTTGCGAGTATCTTAGGTAGTTGTGCAGGTCAATCCAGTTTAGTTGCTTTAAGCTATGCCAAAGGTGGGTCCTATGAGGGAGACTGGTGGCAAATTTAGCTATTTAATTGTAGCAGGAGGCATTTCTGTGCAAATTCATCCTATCGAGAAACCAGCTCTTTCTGTATTGTGAAGCAGCAACTTCAAGTGATTATAATTTATCAATGCATGGGAGGTATGGTGGCTATGAGCACAAAGAAATTAGAAGTTATGTACTCACCATAACGTTCCATCTGAGTAGGTGTATTCATTTGTCTGCAACCTGTGGGTTATGGATCCGATATCGGATCCGAACCGGCATGGTTTACCAGCTATGGATCCAAGCTCTCAGCTCCTCCCCTCACCCATAATGCCCTGCTCTACCCTCATGACCTCAGATCGAGTTTGCCAACAGCAAGAACACCCTGAAAAGGGTAACACACAATATGCAGGAAACTGAAAGGCCAGGGGGATAGGAGGCCGGATGGTTGCAGACAAATGAATACACCTACTCAGATGGAACGTTATGGTGAGTACATAACTTCTAAATCTGAAGTAGGAGATTCATTTGTCTGCAACCTGTGGGACAGAGTCCCCAGCTACCTGAATCTTGGGCGCCCATCATGGAAGGATATTCCGCAGCACCGGAGCCAAAGGATGCTCTACCCCTACATGCAAGATCCAACTTGTAGTGGGAAATAAAAGTATGAGATGAAGCCCACGTGGCTGCTGCACAAATATCATCTAGAGGAATCCTAGCCTTAAAGGCTGCCGAGGTAGAGACTGACCGGGTTGAATGGGCGTGTACACCCTCCGGTGCGGGCCTTCCTGAAGCTTGATAAGCCAATAAGATACATTGTGAAATCCAGCGAGACAGAGAGACTTTAGAAATTGGCTTGCCCAAATTAAATTTAGCAAAGGAAATGAACAACTGGTCGGATTGCCTATGACCAGCCGTTCTGTTTAGATAAAATCTAAGTTGCCTGTGAACATCTAAGGAGTGAAGCTTGTATTCACCTTTGTTTTCATATTTAGGAAAGAAAACAGGGAGGTTAATGGATTGATTAATGTTTGCTTCAGAAGCTACTTTAGGAAGAAAGGACGGGTTGGTCCTGAGGTAAACACGGTCCGGATGAAAGACCAAGTAAGGAGGTTTAGCTGATAATGCTTGGAGCTCTGAAACTCTCTTGGCCGATGTAATGGCTACTAAGAAGGCAGTCTTGAATGACAAGAATTTGAGATCTACCGTAGCCACTGGTTCGAGGGGGGGGGGCGGTCAAGGCCTGGAGAACTAAGGAAAGGTCCCAGGGAGGAACCGCTTGTTTTACAGGGGGCCTGAGAAGGAAAGTACCTTTAAGAAAAATTTTACACAACTTGGCTGACATGAGTGGACTGGAGTCATGACCAATGTGATAATGTGAAATTGCCGCAAGTTGTACTTTGACTGTGGAACTGCTGGCACCATCGTTAAAAAGAGTGGTTAAGAAATCAAGCACTAAAGGGAGAGGAACTGTGAAGGGGTTCAGGCCTTGCCGCTCCGCCCACAAAGAAAACCGTTTCCCTTGCTACGGTAGACTTTCCTAGTGGACGGTTTATGAGCTGCCACACCAGGATCGCCTTAACAGGGGACGAAATACCGGGAGTCCTGATCAAGAGTGGAACTGGAGCAGCCAAGCGGTCAGCTTCAGGTTGTCCAGGTTTGGAGGAGATAGGAAGGATGGATGAGATATCAGATCCGGAATGGGATCTAGAATCCAAGGGGGATTCACCGAGTGAGACCTTAGGAAGGGGAACCAGATCTGTTGAGGCCAAAACGGAGCAATGAGAATCATTCTGCAACCCACCCGAGAGGCTTTCTGAAGAACTTGGAGCATCAGAGGCAAGGGTGGATAAGCATACAGAAGACCGGGTGGCCAAGCATGCACCAGAGCGTCTCTTGGGGAACCTCCTGGAGGAGGTATCAGAGCGAAAAAACTGTCGCACTTGGTGTTTGAGGGAGAGGCAAAAAGATCGCATGAAGGAGTTCCCCACCGTGCAAATATGCGTTCCGCTACTTGAGAATTGAGAGACCACTCGTAAGGGGTCAGAATGGTGCAACTGAGCTTGTCCGCCAGGATGTTGGACCGACCCGGAATGTGCGTTGCTATTAGAAAGCGGTTGGTGGAGATTGCCCATTCCCAAACTCTCATGGCTTCTCGACAAAGAGGGTAAGACCTCGTTCCTCCTTGCTTGTTGATATACCAGACAACCGACATGTTGTCCGATTGAATCGCAATTGTTCCCAAGGGAAGAAAGTCCTGAAGTGCTAGCAACGCTAAGAGCACTGCTCTCATCTCTAGAACGTTGATATGCAGTAAGGTCTCTGAATCGTTCCACGTGCCTTGGACGGTCCGGCCAAAAATGCCCCCCACCCGAGGCGGAGGCGTCCGTGGTCACCGTGGCAAGAGGGGGAGAAGCACAAAATGGGCGGCCTCCGTGGAGATCTGGGGAGTGAAGCCACCACAGGAGGGACTGCTTGCAAGCCTTGCTGATCGCAATGGGATGATGCATAGGAAGAGCAAGGTATGACCACTGTACTAAGAGAGTCCACTGGAGGATGCGCATATTGAGCCTGGCGAGAGGAAGAAGTGCTATAGCAGATGCCATGGACCCTAGAGCCCTCAGGACCAACTCCGCCGGAACAGAACTTGAGTGGAGAATGGCCCGCACCTGGAGCTGCAGATTTTGAACTCTGTCCGCAGTGAGGAAAGCTTTTAAACTCCTTGTGTCTAACCTGGCCCCTATAAAATCTAAGAGCTGTGTGGGCGCTAGGTTGGATTTCTTTGTGTTTATAGTGATGCCCAGATTGGGAGCAAGATGGAGAAAGGAGTCTCGCGCCAATAGTAGTAGATGCCTTGTTGGGGCGGTAAGGAGCCAGTCGTCCAGGTAGGGGAAGACCTGCACCCCCTGAAGCCTCAGGTGGGCCGCTACCACTGCTAATACTTTGGTGAACACCCTGGGGGCTGTGGTGAGACCAAAGGGAAGGACCAGGAACTGGTAGTGACTGGCTCCCAGCCAGAAGCAGAGAAACCTCCTGGAGCGCCTGTCCATTAGGATGTGGTAGTACGCATCTTTGAGGTCTATGGAACACATCCAGTGATTTTCTCCCAGAAGGGGGAGAATAGACTGCAGAGTGACCATTCGGAACTTTTCCTTGGGAACTGCCAGGTTCAAGAGAGAAAGGTCTAAAATTGGTCTTAGATCCCCCGTCTTTTTTGGCACTAAAAGAACCTGGAGTAGAACCCTGATCCGATCTGGTCTGGGGGGACGGGCTGGATGGCTCTTTTCTTTAGCAGATGGCCAATTTCTGCCAAAGTGGCCTCCCACTGACCGGGTGGAACGTCTGGGAGGGACTTCAATTTTGGTAAGTGACGAAAAGGGATACGGTATCCTCTGGATATGATCTGGAGAACCCAGCGGTCTGATGTTATGGACTCCCATGCCGCTAGGTGCCCCGAAAAACGTCCCCCGACTGCCTCCAGAGTGGAGCAGCCGGGCAACCCCTCAGGGTTGCTGCGCGGGCCGTTCAGAGAAGGGTTCTCTGGACCCGAAGTTCCTGGGAGCCCCTCTGCCTCTAGGGTGGCGTCCTCCCTGTCCTCATCTGCCACGGAAGGACTGGTTGTCCGGAGCAGGCTGGGATTGCTGCGACTTCCGGAACCACATCTTCTTCTGACCCTTTTGGTTCCTAGAATAGGGCCTCTGGGGTGCAGAGAAGCGGATTCCGACGGCAGACAGCGTCTTCCCGTCCTTCTCGCTCTGGGTCAAGGTGTCGCGAACGGTTTTGCCAAAGAGGGCAGAACCATCAAAGGGGGCGTTCGCAAATGATGCTTTGAAGGGCTCTGAGAAATCGCAATGACGGAGCCAGGCCTGACGTCTAGTGACTAGACCTGCCCCTGCGGCTCTAGCGGCGCCTTCCATAGCATGGGAGAGTAGCCGCATAGAGGTATTGGTAACTGATCTAAGAGTGGCCATGCGGGTGGAGTGCAGCACTTTGTCCTCCTCCGACATGGACTCTGGGGGAGATGCAGCGTATTCTTTAATGAGATCGCTGCATCCTAATAACATGTGCCAGGTAGTTCAGCGCCCTTACCGAGAAGGTCGCTGAACTAAACATCCGCTTCCCCAAGCGGTCCATCATCCGAGACTCCTTGCTCGGGGGATGGACTGAGGGACTCTCCTGAGCAAGTTCCCTCTTGGTGGCCGCCGCCGTCAACATGGCATCTACCGGAGGCCCCTTACTCCAATGGGCACGGTCAGACGGTGGACTGAGGATCCTGTCGGGCCTCTTAGGGATTGGCTCCACGGTGTCCGGTTCCTTCCACGCCCTGGTGGTAATGAGGTCCACCAGGGGGTCGGCAGGAGGGGACACCCAAGAGGTAGATGGGCCCGCTTCAAATGCCTCCAAGAACACGGACTCGTCCAAGGAAGACTTGGGGGCAGGCCACCCCCCCCTTATGCGGAGCATTTCCATGATGTCTCCAAATGAGACATCCTCGGGGGGTGACCGTGGGGAGCCTTCCCTTCCTCCAAATCCGTGTCTTCCGTGAGAGACTCGGGGGAGTCAATGTGCCTCCTTTTGCACGTATGCTTGCGAGGAACATCCTCTGGGGGGCTGTCAGAGGACTCCTGCAAGCAGCAACCTGTTCCAGGGGAGCAGCTTGGGGCACAGAAGCGGGCTGTCCCAAGGGCCGGATGGTGGAAGCCTGACCCAGTGCAGAGGGAGCGCGGGACGGAGCCGAAACAAGTGCCGGGGTCCGGAGACCCTCAACAGGGCCCTCTCCACTACATCAAAGGCCGAATGGGAGCCGACCTCGACCAAAGGATCCGACAATCGGCTCCCCTCGGATCCGAAGAGTGGATCGGAGCCGGCGCCAAGCACTGGATCCGAAGGGACAGTGCGCCCGACACAGACGGTGCCGAAGGAGCACTGATCCCCGGATCCGAGGCTCGGATCCAGGCTCCGAGGTCGGATCCAATGCACTCGAGGGCAGGGTCGGATCCAGTACCAAGTACTATCGGCGCCGACCCCGCCCGGCTGCTCGGCTCCAACTGCTCCGAACCCGGTAGCGGGTCGGAGAAGGAGCAATTGGCTTGAAAAGGGTCGAGCTCCCCGGGAGGCAAGAGCACTCCCATCTGCATCTGGGCCTGGATGAACCTTCTCATCATCCGGTCCAGATCAGCATCCGATAGGCTGTACGTTGATCTCGACGAGGCTACCGAGGTAGGCCTTGAGTGCCTCCTCGATAGGCTCGACGGAGATCGGGTCTCCTCCTCCTCAGGTCCCGGTGAAAAACACACTGGAGACCGGAGCCGAGGAGGAGGAGAGCCAGCAGACAAGGGGGCCGGGGGAGAAGCCCGCTTGGCTGGCGGGGCCGAAACAGAGGTCTCGGCCTGCCGCTTATGGTGCTTCTCCCTCCGGTCCTTCTTCCTAGCATCCCTCTCCTCCGAACCAGAAACGGGAGGTTGAGTCCCAGGAGGAGGAGGGGGAGGGGGAGCCGGACAGGGAATAACCGTGGAGACGGTTACCCCCGAAGGAGCGGAGGTCGGAGCCGAGTCCGGCGGCAAGAGACCCGCCAAAACAAGCTTGGACCTCCGCTCCTTCAATGCCCTGGGGTTGAACCCTGCACAAATGGAACATCCAGATGTGAGGTGTTCAACCCCCAGGCATCTAACACACCGAGTGTGGCCATCAGCTGGGGAAAGCTTATGGCCACACTCTGAGCACTTAGAGAAAATAGCCTTGGGCTGCTCAGACATCCCAAGCTAACAAATAAAAGTTACTAGAACTAAAGTAAAGTAACTAAAAAAAAAAAAATCACTCACAGGCCCAACACACACACTACGGTACCAGCGAGGGGAGGGATATAAATTTAAGATTAAACTCTAAAAAAAAGTAATAATACAAGAGGGAAACTTTTAGTTATGTACTTACCATAACTTCGGATGTATGGGATCCATCTCGCCTACATTCATGACAGATGGGTTCGGAGCCGATCCATCGGCTCTGACTCGGCAACTAATACACTAGCACGAAGTCTCTCATTGGCTGGGCTACTCCCTATCCCAGGATGCACTACATCTGCTTCCCCAGATCTTGTTTGTTCGCTTTCATACATCCATGCAAACACAGAAAAACTAGTAGTCACAATAACCAACTAAAGTTCTTCAAGAAAGAACGCCAAGAAAAGAGGGACTACAACTCCTCTAAATCCAAATGGAAGGGGGAAGGAGGGTGATTATGAATGTAGAGATGGATCCCATACATCCGAAGTTATGGTAAGTACATAACTAAAAGATGTAATGGGATCCTATCTCCTACATTCATGACAGATGGGACAGCCCCTAGCACCTACATCCCGGTGGCTCATTGGAAAACACTCCTGAGAACTGTGGAACCAAAGGAAGCTCTGCCTCGAGAAACCACATCCAATTTGTAATGAGAAATGAAAGTGTCTTGCGGAGAAGTCCAGGTTGCTGCAGCACAAATATCATCTATTGATAACTTGGAGTGAAAAGCTACGGAAGTAGCCATTGCCCTGGTAGAATGAGCCTTGACTGGAAAGGGAGGTCTTTGTTAGCTTGTGAATAAATAAAAATGATACAATCTTTAATCCATTTAGATATGGAGGTTTTGTTACTGGTTGACCCAATTTGTTCGCTGCAAAGGAAACAAACAATTGATTAGATTTCAGCGTTTGAGCAGTTCTATTCAAATAAAACGCAGTTGTCTATGTACGTCCAATTGATGCAAAGTATATTCTGTTATTAGAGAATTCTGGGAAAAAGACAGGGAGTTCTATAGTTTGTTGCATACAGAAAGAGGAGGCCACTTTTGGTATAAATGCAGGGTTTAATTTCAATGAAACTCTATGCTTGTGAAAAATCAAATAGGGAGGATCAGAACAAAGAGCTTGAAGTTCTGAAACTCGCCTGGCAGATGTTATGGCTATTAAAAGGCCGTTTTCCAAGACAGAAATTTTAAATCACAGGTAGCAGCTGGTTCGAAAGGACGGGCAGTTAGGGCAGCAAGAACCATATTCAAATCCCACGGCGGAACAGGATGAGATAAAGGAGGCCTCAGGAGCCAAGCCCCTTTAAGGAAAGCCTTACAAAGTTTGTGAGACATCAATGAAGGTTCAAATGAAGCATGAAAATTAGAAATGGCCGCTAGCTGAACCTTAATGGTAGAAACTGAAGAGCCCGACTGAAAAAGGGAGGCCAGAAAATTCAGAACCTCCGATACTGGTGCAGTGAGAGGATCTATACCCCGTTCTTGAGCCCAGAAAGCAAACCTTTTCCATTTACTGGAATAAAGTTTGATGGTGGAAGGTTTATGAGAAGAAGACAGTATGTGGACCACGTCCGGGGAAAGAGCATTGTCTCGGACTAAGGATGGAAGTGGAGTAACCATGCTGCCAACTTCAGGGACCTGAGAGACGGATGAAGCCGTCCTGACTGAGTCAACAGGTCTGGCACCGGATCCAGAAACCATGGACCTTCTATCGCATGCCTCTGTAGGAAAGGAAACCAAACTTGACGAGGCCAGTGCGGGGCAATCAAAATCATCTCGCTCTCCATGTAAATGGCCTTCTGTATCACCCTCGGTAAGAGAGGGAACGGAGGGAAGGCGTAGAGAAGACCGGGGGGCCAAATGTGAGTCAGAGCGTCCCTGGGAGTCTGTCCCTGAGAAGGGAACAGTGTGAAGAACTCTCTGCATTTCGCATTGTGAGGGCTGGCAAACAGGTCGCAGCAAGGATGACCCCATCTGTCGAAGATTTTCACAGCTATACCCTGGTTGAGGGACCATTCGTGGGGTAAGAGAATGGTCCTGCTTAATCTGTCCGCAATCACATTGGACTTCCCCGGTATGTGCGTGCCATTAGAAAGCGGTTGGTAGCTACGCCCAGTGCCAAAGTCTCATGGCTTCTCTGCATAGTGGGTAAGACCTGGTTCCACCTTGCTTGTTTATGTACCATACCACCGACATGTTGTCGGATAGGATAGCAATCGGGCCCTGTGGGAGAGCGTGATGGAGAGCTTGGAGTACCAATAGTACCGCTCTCATCTCCAGGACATTGATATGCAAATCGTTTCCTGGATCTGCCATGTGCCTTGAACCGACCTGTCCAGGTAATGACCCCCACCCTACCTGGGAGGCGTCCGTAGTCACAGTGGCAACGGACGTTGTGGTATAAAGGGTCACCTGGTCGAGATTTGATTGGAGAAGCCACCAATGCAGATCTCGGCGGCAACTTTCCGTGATTATGATTAAGTGGTTCAAGGGAAGTTCCTGATAAGACCATTGAACCGACAGTAGCCATTGTAAAATTCGCATATGAAGCCTGGCCAAGGGAACCAAAAGTATGGTCGACGCCATCGAGCCCAACAGTTGTAGGATCCGCTGGGCGGGGCTCTTTGTAGGGGAGACAGGATTTGACTTGTTCTTGTAACACCTGAATTCTTGCTGCGGTAAAAGGCACATTCTTTTGTGTCTAAGTCTGCCTATGAAAGTAAATACGCTGAGATGGCTGTAGTACAGATTTTTGCAAATTGAACGTGATCCCCAAGAAACGGCCCAAGGTGAACGTGGCTCTGAGCGCTTGTAGTAGTAGATGCTCGGAGGTGG
Organism: Protopterus annectens; assembly: GCF_019279795.1. NCBI lineage: Eukaryota > Metazoa > Chordata > Ceratodontiformes > Protopteridae > Protopterus > Protopterus annectens. Next base: position 1,034,455,992 of record NC_056746.1, on the reverse strand, counting down.
CAGTAAGGAGCCAGTCGTCTAGATAAGGAAACACCTGGAATCCCAGACTTCTCAGGTGAGCAGTTACCACTGCCAGACACTTGGTGAACACCCTGGGGCTGTGGTGAGACCAAAGGGCAGTGCTCGGAATTGAAAATGACTGACTCGAGGCGAAGCGTAAATGTCTCCTGGACTCTTGAGCTATGGGAATGTGATAGTAAGCGTCCTGGAGATCTATGGAGCACATCCATGCATCTTTTTCCAGCAAAGGAAGAATAGATTGAAGAGTGACCATTCGAATTTGGACTTCTTTAAACGATTCAATGAACTGAGGTCCAAAATGGGCCTGAAGTCCCCTGTCTTTTTTGGTACCAAAAATAATTTTGAGTAAGTTCCTGATCCGATCGGGTCGATGGGGACAGGCTGGATGGCTCTTTTTTCTAGCAGCTTTGAAACCTCTAATGCTGCTTGATCCCGCTGACTGGGTGGTACGTCTGGGATTTCCCTTAAAGAAAGGGGGGGTTTGTTGAAGGGATGATATAACCTCCGGTAATGCGAAGCACCCACTAATCGCTTGTTATGGATTCCCAAGCTTGTGGGTGCGCCGCAAAGCGACCCCCGACTGGCTCCGGAGTTGCACAGTCGGGCAACAACTCAGGAACGCTGGTTGTATGAAGAACCACGAAAGGAATCGCGGTCTCCAGAGTTACGGGGCCTCTGCCACCTCTGGGCGGCGTCTTCCAAAATCCCCTGCCTCTGGAGGGGGAATCACTGGGTGGAGTAGGGAAAGACTTCTGAGATTTTTAAACCACATTTTCCCTCCTCTCCCAGCCTTGGGGTAAGGCCTAGAAGGAGCGGAAAATCGGGCCCCAACGGCAGTCAAAGCCTTGCCCTCCTGCTCGCACCTAGTTAGTGTGTCCTTCACCTTGGGTCCAAACAAAGATGACCCATCAAAGGGGGAGTCGGCGAAGGAAGACTTGAAAGCCTCCGTGAACGAACACAAGCGTAACCAGGCTTGTCTCCTGAGGGCAACGCCTGTTCCGCTGCTCTACTCGCCCTCGGCCGCATATGAGATGAGCCTCATGGACGAGTTAACAATAGAAAAGAGGGTAGACATCTGTGCGCCAACAGTCGGGCCAGCCTCAGGTAGATTACCAACAAGAGAGTCATTTAGCTCTTTGAGAAGATCCCTTTGGAGCCTCGTAAATGACATAAGTAGTTCAGCGACCGTAAGGTAAAGGCTGCTGAGGACAGGGTACGCTTCCGCACCTATCCATACTCCTAGAATCCTTATTAGGAGGATGAATAGACGTCGAAGCCTCTGCCACGTCCTGCTGTGTGGCAGAAGCCACCACCAAAGCATCTACAGGCACACCCTTTGTGAGAAACTCCTTCTGGGGGCTGACAAAATTTATTGGGCCTCGCAGGCACCCTTTCCATAGTATCAGGGTGATCCCACACCCTTCAAGAAACCAAATCAAGGAGTTCATCAAGGCGGAGACACCCAGGAGGCGGAAGGCTGGGCCCCAAAGGCCTTGAGGAAGACTGACTCCTCAGCTGAAGGGGTTTTGGCTTGCCAGTCACCTCTCTGTCTCAGAATCTCCAAGATATCTGAGAAGGAGATATCATCCGAAGATGATTTGGGGACCCTTCTGCCATCGAGGTCAGTATCCGATGTAATAGACTCATCTTGGGAGTCTACGTGTTTCCTCTTACACAATTTCTTCCGTGGGGTTCGTCCGAAGCAGTTTCGGACGGACCACCCGAAGAAGGAACCGATGGGGTATCCTCAGGCCCTGGGGCCCCGCTGCCGGGGCTGCAACACAACAGAGGTACCAGTCTCCAAATCTAGGGACGGTGAGGTAGAATCTTGTTGAACCGGCAAAGGCATGGCCAGCGTGCTCCTCATGGCCTCAAAGGCCGGACCTCCAGAATCCAAGGAGGTCACTGGTCTAGAGGCCACGATGGCACTGGGAATTCCAGCAGCCGATGCTCCGAGAGGAAGACTAGGCACCAAGCACCCAATCCCAAAGTATTCCCTCGGCCCGGCTGAAGAGGTCGAGTACCAAACCCTGAACCGGAGGACAGGGTAGGAAGCACAGTCGAGTCGAGGCCTGTAAGGGTCTCTGCTCCGACCGTATGGCTCCACATTGCTCCACCACCACCGGCTCCAACGGCTCAAGAGGTTGGAGGAGGAATCAAATGTGTTCGAGGCGGGGATCGGCTCCGAAGCAAACTGTGCTGGAGCCGAGACCATTTTAGTAAACACTGGAGATTGGAATAGCCTCTGTAAAACCCTATCCAGGTCCGAATCTGACAGTCTCGAGGATTTAGAGGAGGTAGACACTCGAGAAGACTTTCCTCTCGGCTCCGAGAGAAGGGGACCGGCTCCGAAACGGCTCCAATTCTATCGGCGCCGACTCCACCACAGCATGAACCACCATCGGCACCGAAGGAGCCTTCTTCGGAGCCAAGGGGGAAGAGTCTGAGCTGCACACTTCCACCGGCTCCGAAGCCATTGGAACCGATGGAGGTGATTCACCTCTCGATACTCCAACTTGCGGCTCCGAAGGCAATGGAGCCGAAGTAGGAGGTATCGAGGCAGACCCTTCGACCCTCGGCCCCGAAGTCAGTGGAGCCGAAGAAGAAGAGGTCAATTTTGTCTTTTTAGAAGTCGGCTCCGACGGACTTGTCGGTGCCGACGATCTTTTCTTTTTGGAAGCAACAGGAGGATTTAAGGCTTCCTCAAAAGAAGGTTTGATAAGCCCTTTCAATATCAACTTGTTCTTGAAGAACTCTAGCAGAGAAAGCATGACATACGCTACAAGTCTCTTGCAGATGTTTCGGCCCCAAACAATAGACACAGACTGAATGGCTGTCTGTGATGGACATTTTATAACTGCACCGAGTGCATTTTTTAAAACCTGACTTTTGTTCCTTAGACATAGTACAGGCCCTTCAAAAAGTATGACTTTACCACAATAAGTAAGCACTATAACAGAATTGCGCCAACTGAAAAGCGCGAGACACACTGGCGCGAGTACTTAAGAAAAAGTTTACCTCACAAACAAACAGATAAAACAAGTCCAATGGCCCAAAGCCCTCTAATTTAAACGGGCTTGGCCCGAAAAAACAATTTACCACAAAAAGTAATTAAGGCTAAATAGCACACAAGGGTAGGGCAAAGGCCCTCTAACTTAAACGGGCCTTGCCCGACTGAAAAAATAAAGTACCAGAAGACACTCAAGCACTCAAATGTAACAAATAGTAAGGAATAATAAGGAAAAGCTGTTAAAACAGCTGTTTGGTTAATATATGACAAAAAACCCCAAGGTCAAAGACCAATAAAGGTAAAAAGAATCACTTAGCTCCAGCCAAGTCAAGACCACATCCAGCTTGTAAAGCGGCAAACGAGATCTGGGGAAGCAGGTGTAGTGCATCCTGGGATAGGGAGTAGCCCAGCCAATGAGAGACTTCGTGCTAGTGTATTAGTTGCCGAGTCGGAGCCGATGGATCGGCTCCGAACCCATCTGTCATGAATGTAGGCGAGATAGGATCCCATTACATCCTACACTTTCACACAAATTAACCAAAAAATTTTTAAATTTGACTAATTTAAACACTGAATATAGCACTTAGCTGGAGAGCTGGAAAAAACAATCTGGTCACCATGCGCGGCAAACGAGATCTGAGGTCATGAGGGTAGAGCAGGGCATTATGGGTGAGGGGAGGAGCTGAGAGCTTGGATCCATAGCTGGTAAACCATGCCGGTTCGGATCCGATATCGGATCCATAACCCACAGGTTGCAGACAAATGAATCTCCTACTTCAGATCAATATTTTGGGATGTTCAGTGTTGCTCAGGCAACGCACTTTTACCAGAGTAATTGTTAATAAATATTTTGTTATTATCTCAAAGGTTACTCATAATTCTTAGCTAGTCGAAGTTAATCACATGATTTGTTTTCTTTTATAAAAATATATCTTTGCCTATTTCTTAAGTAATAATTCAGTACAAGCTTTGTTTGCAGTTATTAGATTGCTAACTGATAATTTGCCTCAGACACAGGTGAGAGACTCTGCTATGGCCAAGCTGGTTCCTCAAGACCACTCTCCCTTTCCCCTAGACCTGTGTGTGTGGCAAACACTGCCACTATGGACTGAGGGTTAATGACACTTTTGTTGGTGTTGCAAGAAGGGCCAGGGAAAGTGCCCCTGCTTAACCAGAATGTTGTGCCCATCTCTGAGAAAGCTACTGCTGCCATTAAAAATGTTTCTGTCTTAATTTTCCATCAAAAAGAAACAGAAAACTAAACTTATAGCGTCTCCTGCTCCAGTTTATTAAGTCTGGCTCAGGGTCTTGTAAGGCTACTGATCTTTCTTATCAGTTCGTTTCTGGTAAAATAAAAAGTGATTCCTCTTTTCCTGAAGTGATTCAAGAAATTAAATCCAGAGAGGAATGTGATGGAACAGATGCATTTCCCCCTTCAGAATTCTGATTCAGACTCAGTTGAGAGCATGTTACCCGATTCTCCCTATCAATGATTTTCTTTTTCTGAGACTACTTCCAGAATGTGCAAGTGTATTCTGTAGGAGAAAGTACAGTTGTGTACACTTACCATAAATGTAGATGTTGAGTGTATTCACTGTTGCAGTCATCACATCTGGGTTATCTGCTCGCAATAGCCCTCAGTCGGAGTGATTATTCAAGTCTTGGGTCCTGCGTCAGTTGCGGTCTCATCTTCTATGATGTCAGGTAGCCAGGGGTATAAAGCATGCAGCCGACGCCATTACATCAGTTTTTCTTATCCCAGATGTCAGGTGCCCCCCTAATGGGAAGCAATTAAATATATATATATGCAAGGTTATACCTCCAACAAAAAAGCAAATACACCAAAAAGCTTTTAAGCATAGTAAAAAAGAACAGAGGTATAGCCAAAAGACAGGGGGCTGGAGGGAGGGTAACCAGGACTGAAACAGTGAATACACTCTAACATCTACATTTATGGTAAGTGTACACAACTGTACTATGTTCTTCCTGTTTCACTGTTGCAGTCATCACATTTGGTAGATTCCCAAAGCTAAAGACGGTAGGAGGAATTTAGATAACATTAGGACCAGCTATAAGGCCCTGCAAGACTGCAGTGGCACAACCAGCTCTGGATTTAGAGAAAATTGGCAAATGGTAATGCTTGGTGAAAGTATGTACAGAACTCCAGGTAGCAGCTTCTAGGATGCCCCTGGTAGGGACACCTCTGAGAAAAGCTGTAGAGGTAGATGCAGCCCTGGTTGAGTGTGGTCTTATCACCTGTGGGATAGGTTTTCCATGGTGCTTATAGCAGAAATTAATGCAATGGCCTATCCATTTAGAATTGCTTTGAAATGGCCTTCCCCTCTGCCCCTGCAGCAAATGCCACCAGCAGCTGTTCAGATTTCCTTTGAGGTTTAGTCCTGTCCAATTAAAATCTAAGTTGTCTATGCACATCTAAGGAGTGCAGTATCCGTTCCCCTTTGTTCTGTGGATCAGAAAAGAAGGTTGGCAAATGAATGGACTGATTAAGAGCCACACTGGATACTACCTTGGGCATGAAAGAGGGATTGGACCGGAGGGACACCCTGTCCGCATGAAAGATGATAAAAGGCTCCACTGCCGTAAGGGTCTGTAATTCAGACACCCTTCTTGCTGAAGTGATTGCTAAAAGGAAGGCTGTTTTCCAAGAAAGGAATTTTAACTCTGCACTTGCAGCTTGCTCAAAAGGAGGTAGAGTGAGTTTTTCCAATACAAAGTTAAAGGTCCCAGGCTGGAGTTGGGCTCTCCTGGGTGGTCTTAAGCAGTTCCTCAGAGGGGCCAAAAACTTAAGCAGTGAATGAGAGAAGAGGGGTGGTTCTGTGTTGTAATGAGCTGAAATGGGTGAGGCATGAATTTTGATGGAGGAAAAGGAAAGGCCCTTGTGAAGCATCTCAGTTAAGTATTGAAGAATCTGAGGTAAATTGGGCACTGCTGTGCCCATCCCTTGAGTTTGTTTCCAGGAACAGAATATTTTCCATTTTTCAGCATAAGATTTTCTAGTATTAGGCCTCCTTGCCTCCAGAATGACATCCAACACTTGTTTACTGAGGGACGGTAACGGAGAAATCACGTAATTAGCCAGGCTACCAGGTTCAGGGTTTGAAGCTGAGGATGCAGAATCTGGCCCTTCTGCTAGGACAGCAGGGTAAGGGTCTGAGGCAGGTGCCATGGTGCCAGCAGTGACACACTGTGGAAGAGTGGGCACCAGTGTTGGCGTGGCCAGTCTAGTGCAATCAGTATAGTCCTTGGTTTGTCCTGTTTGATCTTTAGTAGTACTTTGGACAGGAGAGGCAGAGGAGGAAAGGTAAACTGTGAAGGACAGGACATCCACTTTCCAAGCTTGTTTGTCGTGAGTCCTTGTGCAGAATTTGATCAACTGGTAGTTCTGGGGGGGAGACAAACAGGTCTATATCTGGGCTCCCCATTTGTTTATCAACATGCTGAAAGTCTTTGGTTCCAGTTTCCATTCGTGTGGGTCCATGAAATTTCTGCTTAGTTCATTTGCCAGTGTATTTAGCTTTCCTGGTACAAATTGAGCCTGTAGGTGCATGTGGTAGCTCAAGGCTGTGCTCCACAGAGCCTTTGCTAGTCTGCAGAGGGGATATGAATGGGTACCCCCTTGCTTATGTACCATATGACAGTGGTGTTGTCCATTTTTACCATTAATTGCCCTGGAAGAATGTGGTCCTTGAAGGCTGTCAGAGCATTCTGTACAGGTAACATTTCTTTTTGATTGATAGGCAGGTGCATTTGACTTGGGTTCCATTTACCCTGAATGCACTTCCCTGCCAGGTGCGGCCCCCATGCACAATCTGATGCATCTGTTGTTAGGGTGTGGGCGGCAGGGGGTACAGTGAATGGTAGTCCCTTGTTTTGGTGGCAGGCCTCTGCCCACGAAAGGAACTCTAACTGTAGGCAAGGTATGATAGGAATAAAGAAGTTATGTACTCACCATAATGTTCCATCTGAGTAGGCAACTTCATTTGTCAGCAACCTGTGGATATCGGATCCGACCTGGATCCGAGCCAGCAGCTTTCCAAGCTAGAGATCCGAGCTCCAAGCTCCTCCCCTTACCCATAACACCCTGCTACCTCCTTCCAATCCTCAGATCGCATTTGCCCACCTATATAACCTCACAACCACAAAACAACAACCTGAAGAATCCTAACCTAAGGATTAAAAAAGGACCTGATAAACCACTCTAGGGTCCAGGTAATCAAAGAACCAGGTCAGGGGGAAGGAGGGAGGGTCGGCTGCTGACAAATGAAGTTACCTACTCAGATGGAATGTTATGGTGAGTCCATAACTTCTTTATCTGAAGTAGTTAACTTCATTTGGTCGTCAACCTGTGGGACAGAGTCCCCAACTACCAAAAACTTGGGAGGTCCTCAACGAAGGATATTCCGGAGCACTGCAGAGCCAAAAGCTGCCCTTCCTCTGGACACTAAATCCAATTTATAGTGAGAGATAAAGGTATGAGAGGATGCCCAAGTAGCCGCAGAGTAAATGTCATCCAAGGGAACTCTAGACTAGAATGCAGCAAATGTAGCCATAGAGTGAGTAGAATGAGCATGAACCCCTATAGGCTCTGGTAGGCCAGATAGTTTGTACGTGAGCAGAATGCAATTAGAAATCCATCTGGCCAGAGTCATCTTCAAAACTGGCTTACCCAAGAAGGGTTTTGCAAAGGAAACAAAGAGCTGATTAGACTTGCGGAAGGCAGCTGTTCTGTGTAAATAAAAGCATAACTGTCTATGAACATCTAACAAATGAAGTTTGTACTCCCCTTGTTTTGATAGTTAGGGGAAACAAAGTACAGTTTTGTACCTACCATAAATGTAGATGTCCGATAGGTATGCATCTGCAGTCATAACATATGGGTTGTCCTGCCTCAGGCAGCCCTCGGTCGGCCGGATTCCAAAGTCTGGGTCTGGCCTCGGCTGATGTCGCACTTCACCCGACGTCATAGCTCCTGGGGTATAAAGGCATCAGCCGACAGCATTTTCCTCAGTGTTTCTTGCCCCAGATGCCAGGTGCCCTCTAGGAAGGCTAAATTTGGATAAAAGTTGTAAATTCCAAACAGTAGCAAACAATATATATATATATATATATATATATATATATATATACATACAAACAAATACACCATAATAGATTCCCCCAGCTAGCTGAAAGAGGGGTAAGCACCCTAGGAATACCACAGAGGGGAAGGAGGGTGGGTAATCCTGACTGCAGATGCATACCTATCGGACATCTACATTTATGGTAGGTACAAAACTGTACTATGTCCTTCAAGGATGCATCTGCAGTCATAACATATGGGTAGAATACCATAGCCAAACTGGGGGAGGAGGCACTAAGATAAAGATGGTGTAGCTAAGATCCCTTGTAAAACTGCAGTTGCAAAGCCTGCTCGGGATCTGGAGTATAAAGGAAGATTGTAATGCTTGGCAAATGTATGCACGGAGCTCCAAGTAGCAGCTTCTAAAATGTCTTTGGTAGCCACTCCTCGTAGGAAAGCTGTAGTGGTGGCTGTAGCCCTTGTGGAGTGAGGCCTGATATTTTCAGGAGCTGTCTTTCCATGAAAAGAGTAACAGAATCGAATGCAATTTCCTATCCATTTTGAAATTGTCTGTTTGGAAATTGATTTTCCTTGCACTCCTGTTGAATATGCTACCAGAAGCTGGTCAGTTTTTCTGCTGGTCTTAGTTCTGTCCAGGTAGTAGCGCAGTTGTCTATGTACATCCAAGGTGTGTAGTAGCTTTTCCCCCCTGTTCTGTGGGTTAGGGAAGAACGTAGGTAAATGAATAGCTTGGTTCAAGGATACCCTGGATACCACCTTTGGCATGAAAGTAGGATTGGTTCTCAGAGACACTCTATCTTGGTGAAAGATAAGGAAAGGCTGTACTACCATTAATGCCTGTAACTCGGATACCCTTCTTGCTGAAGTGATTGCTAGAAGGAAGGCAGTTTTCCAAGATAAGAACTGTAAGTCTGCCGATGCTGCTGGTTCAAAAGGGGGAAGTGTTAATTTTTCCAGTACAAAATTGAGATCCCATGCAGGCAGAGGTGGTTTCCTTGGAGGTTTTACATTTTTGATCCCTCTTAGAAATTGCCTGAGAAGAGGTTGAGAGAAGATAGGAGGATCCATGTTGTACTCTGCTGAAATTGCTGAAGCATGAATCTTAATGGAAGAATAGGACAGGCCATTGTGGAACAGTTCTGCTAAGTATTCTAGGATGTGTGCTAGGTTTGCAAGCGTGACATCTGTTCCCTTTGATGCACTTCAAATGAGGAATCTCTTCCATTTGGCTGAGTATGTTTTCCTTGTGGAGGGTCTGCGAGCCTCCAGGATAATGTGCTTGACCCTCTGAGATAAAACAGGTTGGTTTTGTTTTATGCAATTTTCCAGGCAGTTAGTTGCAGGGTTTTCAAGTTTGGATGCAAGGTCTTGTAGCTGTTCTGTGTTAGAAGTAAAGGCCATAGAGGTAGAGGCCATGGGTTCGTCCGAGACATGCTTCTCAGTAGCGGGTACCAATGCTGCCTTGGCCAGTCTGGAGCTATCAGAATTACCTTTGGCTGTTCCTCCCTGATCTTCAGTAGAACTTTGTACATCAATGGGAGAGGTGGAAAGGCATAAACTGTCAGGGCCTTGCAGCTGAAAGAAAGGGAGTCCACCCTCCAGGCTTGTGGGTGGTATTCTCTTGAGCAGAATTTCTTCAGTTGGTGGTTGAGTGGGGAGGCGAACAGGTCTATCTCTGGCATTCCCCATTTCTTTGTTATGGTTTTGAAGATATCTGGATGCAGCATCCATTCGTGAGCATCCGTGGTAGTTCTGCTTAATTTGTCTGCTAGTGAATTCTCTTTTCCTGGTACGAATCTGGCCTGCAGTTGAATGTTGAGGTTCAGGCCTAGGTTCCACAGTTCCATTGCCATCCGGCATAGAGGGTAGGAATGCGTGCCTCCCTGTTTGTTGATGTACCACATGACTGTGGTATTGTCCGTCCTTATCAGCAGGTGTACTTGCTGGAGGAATGATTTGAATGCCTCTATTGCATGTTTCACTGCCAGCATCTCCTTTAGATTTATGTGTAGTTTCAGCTGGTCTTGGGACCATAGGCCTAGGATACACTTGTCTTCCATGTGTGCGCCCCAGCCTAGGTCTGAGGTGTCCGTGGTGATGGTCTGCCTTGGTTGTGGTTTGTGGAAAGGCAACCCTCTGTTGGTCTGGCAGGCCTGAGCCCACCACAGGAATTCTTTTTTCAGGCATGGAATGATTGGTATCATGGTTTCTAGACTGTGTCTGTGTTGAGACCATACATTTCTTAGGTACCATTGTAATTTTCTCATATGCAGTCTGGCATGTGGGATCATGATTATGCAGGATGCCATGTAACCCAGGGCCTGCAGGACTTTCCTTGCAGTAAGCTGAGTTTGTCTTGTCAATGCCGTGAAGTAGACTGGAAGTTGTTTTTGTTTTTCTTCTGTGAGAAAAGCCATCTGAGTTATTGTGTCCAGTTCTGCACGCAAAAATGTTATCCTTTGGGATGGCACTAGTCTTGACTTCTGTATGTTGACTGTGTATCCCAAGGTTTGCAGCAGTTATATGACATAGGCCAACTCCTTTATTATTTTTGTCTTGTTGTCCGCTTGTATTAGGCAGTCGTCCAGGTATGGGTAGATTTGAATTCCCTGAAGCCTGCAATGTGCAATTACTGATGCCAGGCATTTCGTGAATACTCTGGGCGCAGTAGATAAGCCAAAGGGCAATGCTGAGAATTGATAATGCTCTGATCCTGCAAGAAATCTGAGGTGTCTTCTGCAATCTGGTCGTATAGGGACGTGCAGGTATGCCTCCTTGAGATCTAGAGTCACCAGCCAAGACTCCTTGCCCAACATGGGAAGAAGTTGCTGTAGGGTCAGCATCTTGAATTTTGGTACAATGAGATATGTGTTCAGTGCGGACAAGTCGAGAATAGGCCTCCATTGAGTTTCTTTTCTTGGTACAAGGAATAGTCTGGAGTAAAATCCTTGGCCTTGTTCCATAGATGGTACCTTTTCTATTGCTCTCATCCGTAGTAAGTTGATGATTTGTTTTAGAGCCTCTGACTTCTGGCTTGGCGGAAGGTTTGGCATTCCTCTCTTTTTTGGTAAAGTGTGGAAGTGAAACCTGTAGCCTTTGTCTATTGTTTGCAAAGTCCATTTGTCTCCTGTAATGCAATGCCAGTTTTTTGAAAATAAAGCTAACTTTCCGCCCAAGGGTGCTTCCAATTGTTCCCTGGTAGGCGGAATCAGAGCCAAGTCATTGTGTCTGTCCAGTGGAAGTGGTTGCAGTCGCAGCTGTAGAGGCACTCCTCTGGTTGTCAGGTTGCCACTGACGGCCCCTGTAGGCACCCCTTGATTGTCCTCTGCCTCTTGGGTGTCTATTTCTGCCTCCCTGTGCTCTGGAGGTGTCTGGAAAGGACCAATTCTTTGAAGGCCAATTTCTGCTGAACCTCGGAGGTTGGACCTGCAGAAAATCCTTGACTGTTTGCACGGATTTTGCTTTTTCTTCCACTTTCTTTAGAACCTCCTGTGCAGGGGAGCCAAATAAACTTTGTTTCTCCATAGGGGCATCTAGGAGTTTAGACTTAACATGGTCTGGCAAGGATTGCTCTTTTAACCAGGCATGCCTTCGAATCACTGCTCCAGTCATAGCTGATCTAAATGAAGCCTCCAGTGCATCATAGCCACATTTTAAAAAATGATTACTGACCTGCTGAGAATTGTGTACCAACTCCTGAAGGGACTTACGGTCTAAAGGTTCAGGAGAGGAAAGCTTTTTATTCAGCTGATCTAACAAAAATTCCTGGTACTGTATCATGTGAAATTGACAATTTAAAGCCCTGGCAGAAAGAGTAGCAGATGTATAAACCTTTTTACCCCATCTCTAATGCTCTTGATTCTCTTTCAGAGGGTAGGGGGTTTTTGGCAGAGGCAGCTGCAACACCCTTAGGGCTCTGAGAAATGGTTTCTGGGTCTGCAGCGTGGGCCTTGTACAAGTGGAAGTGAGAATCCAGGACCCTGTAATATCTGTCAGGTTTGGCAGGGGCCGGGGGAAGAGAATCAGGGGCTGAACTGGCATCATTGTATGCATCATCAACAACTGATGGTACAGGTGGTATGGCTAAAGGCCTATGCTGTGGTAAGTGTAAAAAAGTCCTTGGCCTTTTCCTAGAATCAGAAAAATCCTGACCCTGCCATTGGAAATGTTCCCTCATTGAATGTAGAGTTTCCGCAAATGAAAATTCTTCTGGGGGGGAGGCAGAAGGAATGGAGTCTTCTGCATCCGAATCCTCATAAGGTGAGTATGGTCCTTCCTGATGGTCTGATCAATCTGATCCATCCAAGGAGTAGTCAGAGGAGAGAAGTTCAGGGGGTTCAGTCCTAGGCCTTTTTTCCAGAGGGGGCTGTGAGGCCCTGTCTGGGTGAGGTTGGGATCCCATGATCAAAGAAATAAGGTCCTCAGCAAGGCTGAGAATCTGAGGACTAGAGGAAGGTCTGTGAGGGGGAGCTTTTGTAGGTAAGGCCTTGGAAAGTTTAGCTGCTTTAGCCCTGGAGAAGGCCTTAATAGACATAGAAGCAGGGGGTCTAGCTGCCCCACGTGCAGGAGTAGAAATGTCCAACGGAATGGTGTCGGACAATTCTTGTGTGCCTGCTTCTTCGGTAGGAATTTCTGTAGCCGACTCAGCCGGGGCCTCTGTGGCCTCGGTTGTCGGAGGCATGCTAGCGGCCGAAGGAAGAACCGAGGACTCGGTTTCAGCCACCGCGGGCCGCGAGTGTCGGTCCTTTTCCTTGCATTTTTTAGCTAAATATGTAGTCGGAGTCTCCGACGGCATTTTATATGCAAAGGCGGGACCAAAAAACTCTTCTGCAAACTCTGACCGACGTCTAAGTGTCCGTCGGTTGAAGGAAGCACAGGCCAAACAAGCTGATACGTCGTGGTCTGGGCCTAAGCAAGGGAGGCAGTAAGAGTGGAAATCCTTATGAGGTATTTGTTTCCCACAAGTTAAACAATTATTTACTTTGTCTGATATCGGCTGAGGCAAGAAAGAGTCCCCAACGGGGTACTTAGCTTTTTTAGAAGTCTTCGGTAGCTGAAATCTCTGGATCTGACTGACCGGCACTTGCGAACAGCTTCTGCTTCGGGCACCGCACGGCAAGAAAGACTGAGGAAAATGGCGTCGGCTGATGCCTTTATACCCCAGGAGCTATGACGTCAGGTGAAGTGCGACATCAGCCAAGGCCAGACCCAGACTTTGGAATCCTGCCGACCGAGGGCTGCCTGAGGCAGGACAACCCATATGTTATGACTGCAGATGCATCCTTGAAGGACATCTGGGAGATTAATGGACTGATTGATGTTCGCCTCGGAGGCCACTTTGGGCAGGAAACATGGGTTAGTCCTGAGAGAGACCCTGTCCTTATGGAATACGAGGTAAGGGGGCTTAACACAGCAGGCCTGAAGCTCCGACTCCCTTCTAGCTGAGGTAATAGCTACCAAAAAGGCAGTTTTCCAGAACAAGAAATTCAAATCAACAGAAGCTGCAGGTTCAAAAGGTGGTCCAGTCAGAGCCTGAAGGACCAAAGTTAGATCCCATGGAGGGGTGGAGTTCCTAATAGGAGGTCTCAAGAGAAACGTACCTTTCAGAAAGGTCTTACAAATCTTGGTGGAAGCGAGGGGATTGAGATTGTTTCCAATGTGAAAATGGGAGATGGCAGCCATCTGAACCTTTACAGTAGAAGAACTGGCCCCTTGCTGAAAAATATGAGATAGAAAATCGAGCACTGCTGGGATGGGAGCAGTGAAAGGGTCCAAATTCCTATGAGACACCCAAATGGAAAACAGCTTCTATTTACTATTGTAAACCTTCCTGGTAGAAGGCTTATGCGCCGCTACCAGGATAGCTCTAACTGAAGACGAGATGCCGGGAGTCCTAGCAACTAATGGAACTGGATCAACCAAGCGGAGAGCTTGAGATCGACCAGATTTGGGGGGTTTCAATCCCGAAGGATGAGATATCAGATCCGGGATGGGATCCAAGATCCAGACAGGAGCTAGAAGATGAGACCGTAGGCATGGGAAACAGGCTTGACGAGGCCAGAATGGGGCTATGAGGATAATCTTGTTCCCCAACCGACAAGCTTTCTGTAAGAATTTTGTCATCAACGGAAGAGGAGGATAACCATAAAGAAGGCCGGGTGGCCAAGCATGGACTAGAGCATCTCTGGGGCTTTCCTCCGGAGGGGGGATTAGAGAGAAAAATTTGCTGCACTTCGCGTTGGAAGGCGACGCGAAGAGATCGCAGCAAGGCTGACCCCACTTGCAGAAAATCTGTTTCGCTACTAAAGAATTCAGAGACCACTCGTAGGGCGAGAGGATAGTTCGACTCAGTTTGTCCGCTAGGATGTTGGTCTGACCCAGAATGTGCATTGCCAACAGAAAACGGTTGGATATCGCCCAATCCCAAACTCTCGTGGCCTCTTGGCAAAGAGGGTAAGACCTGGTTCCCCCCTGTTTGTTGATGTACCAGACCACTGACATGTTGTCTGACTGAACTGCAATAGTCTCTGGAGGGAGAAAGGCATGAAGGGCTTGCAACGCTAGAAGCACCGCCCTCATCTCCAGAAAATTTATATGCAGAAAGTACAGTTTTGTACCTACCATAAATGTAGATGTTCGAGTGCTAATACAGCTGCAGTCATAACAGATGGGTTCTCCTGCCATCAGGCGGGTCCTCGGTCGGCCGAATTCCAAAGTCTAGGTCCGGCGTCAGTTGTCGTCGCTTCTTCCCTGACGTCAGTGCGACAGGGATATAAAAGAACCAGCCGGCGCCATTTTCTTCAGTTTTTCTTGCCCCAGATGTCAGGTGCCCCCATAAAGAAGGCAATACATAAAATTATGTAATAATGCAATGCAATATAATCAAAGACCAGTAGCTGCAAGCAAATACACCATAAAAGAAGACCCCTAGCGGGGAAGGAGGGAGGGAAACCTGGACTGCAGCTGTATTAGCACTCGAACATCTACATTTATGGTAGGTACAAAACTGTACTATGTTCATCGTGCATACAGCTGCAGTCATAACAGATGGGCAGAATCCCAAAGCTAAGAAAGGGGTGGTAGGTACTAGGTGGAGCTAGGAGGAGCCAAAATGCCCTACAAGACTGCAGTGGCAAAGCCTGCTCTAGATTTGGAGTATAATGGTAGGTTGTAGTGCTTAGAGAAGGTATGCACAGAACTCCAAGTGGCTCCTTCTAAAATATCCTTGGTAGGAACTCCTCTGAGGAAGGCTGCAGAGGTGGCTGTGGCCCTGGTAGAATGAGTTCTAATGCCTGTAGGTACAGTTTTGCCATAAAAGGAATAGCAAAAGCGTATGCAGTGGGCTATCCATTTTGAGATTGTCTGTTTGGATATTGACTTTCCTTGAGCTCCTACCGCATAGGCCACAAAAAGCTGTTCTGATTTTCTGAAAGGTTTTGTTCTGTCCAAATAATAACGCAGTTGTCTGTGGATGTCCAAGGAATGCAGTAATCTCTCCCCTTTGTTTTGAGGATTAGGATAAAAAGTAGGTAAATGTATGGCCTGATTTAAAGCTACCCTGGATACCACTTTAGGCATAAAGGACGGGTTGGTACGTAATGAAACTCTGTCCTGATGGAAGATGATAAAAGGCTGGACAGCCATAAGAGCCTGTAGTTCTGAAACTCTACGAGCTGAAGTGATAGACAGAAAGAAAGCTGTTTTCCAGGACAAACATTGTAAATCTGATGAGGCAGCTGGCTCAAAAGGAGGCAAAGTCAGTTTTTCCAGAATGAAATTAAGATCCCAAGCAGGTATTGGTTGTTTTCTTGGAGGTCTTAAATTCTTAGCCCCTCTGAGGAACTGTCTTAATAGAGGGTGAGAGAATAAACGTGGATCAGTGTTGTATTCTGCTGAAATGGCTGAGGCATGGATTTTGATGGAGGAGAACGAAAGTCCACTGCTTAGCAGTTCAGCCAAATATTGTAGTATTTGAGGTAAATTCAGTTTTCCAGGGCACTGGCCCTTTTTCTCATTCCAAACACAAAAACGTTTCCATTTTGCAGAGTAAGCTTTTCTACTTGATGGCCTTCTGGCCTCCAAAATGACATCCTGCACCTCCTTGGAGAGCAGGGTCTGCTGCGATGCTAAGGAATCTTCCATGTGGCTAGATTGAGTGTTTTCAGCTGACTGTGAAGAGTTTTGAAGCTGTGCTGAGTCAGAAGAGGCATTAGAGGCAGGGTCCATGGTGGGGAATGCGTCAGGCTCCTCAGGAGTGGGTACCAGTGTTGCCTTGGCCAGTCCGGAGCAATGAGGATCATCTTTGGTCTGTCTGCTCTGGTCTTCAATAGGACTTTGGGCAGCAGAGGAAGAGGTGGGAAGGCATAAACTGTCATTGATGTCCAACTGAAAGAGAGAGCGTCCACTCTCCAGGCCTTTGGATGGAAGATCCTTGAGCAGAATTTTGTCAATTGATGTTTTTTGTGGGAGGCAAAGAGATCTATGTCTGGCCTTCCCCATTCTTGGATTATTTCTGTAAAAACTTTTGGATGCAACTTCCATTCGTGTGGATCTGTCATATTCCTGCTTAGGTTGTCTACCAGCGTGTTTTCCTTGCCTGTCAAGTACTGTGCTTGTAGTTCCATTTGTAAATCCATGGCCATGTTCCAAAGTGACATGGCCAGTCTGCATAGGGGATAAGAATGTGTTCCTCCCTGCTTGTTTATGTACCACATAACTGTGGTGTTTTCTGTTCTTATCAATAGCTGACCTGGTTGTAGAAAATCCTTGAAAGCTGTAATAGCATTTATCACTGCTAGCATTTCTTTTTGATTGATGTGAAGGTGCTTTTCTTTTTGGGTCCACTTGCCCTAAATGCACCGGTCTGTCATGTGCGCCCCCCAGGCGTAGTCCGAGGCGTCTGTTGTGATGACTTGATTTGCTTGAGGCTTGCTGAATGGAAGACCTGTGTTTGTTTGGCATGCTTGAGCCCACCACAGAAATTCCTTTTGCAGACATGGAATTAGTGGTATTATTGTTTCCAAACTGTGGCTGTGTTGAGACCATATGTTTTTTAGGTACCATTGTAGTTTTCTCATATGCAGCTTTGCACATGGGATTAGTAAGATGCAAGATGCCATGAATCCCAGAGCCTGCAGGATTTTCCTTGCAGTCAGCCTGGTGCAATTTGCCAGTGTTCTGAAATATTGAATTAGTTGCCCCTGCTTCTCTGGCATGAGGTAGGCTATCTGGGTGTTTGTGTCCAAATTGGCACCCAGGAAAATTATCTTCCGAGAGGGTATTAGTCTTGATTTCTCTTAGTTGACTGTGTATCCTAGAGAGTTTAATAACATTATTACATAAGCCAGATGTTTCAGAAGAATGTGCTTGCTGTCCGCTTGGATCAGGTAGTCGTCCAAATAAGGGTATATTTGTATCCCTTGAAGTCTGCAGTAGGCAATTACTGATGGCAGGCATTTCGTGAATACTCTGGGCGCAGTAGATAAACCAAAGGGCAATGCAGAGAATTGATAATGGGTTGAACCTGCAAGAAATCTGAGGTACCTTCTGCAATTTTGTCTGATTGGGACATGCAGGTATGCCTCCTTGAGGTCCAATGTTACCAGCCAAGACTCCTTGCCCAGCATGGGAAGAAGTTGCTGTAGAGTGAGCATCTTGAATTTTGGTACGAGTAGGAATGTGTTTAGGATGGAAAGATCCAAAATAGGTCTCCAATCTTTTCCCTTCCTTGGCACCAGAAATAGCCTGGAATAAAAACCTTGACCTTGTTCGTGTGTAGGTACCTCTTGAATAGCTTTCATGTTTATAAGATCTGAAATTTGCTTTTGTGCCTCTGCCCTTTGATTGTGTGGCAGGTTTGGCATGCCTTTCATTTTTGGAAGGGTATGAAAATGCAATTTGTAGCCTCTGTTTATAATGTTCAAGATCCATTTGTCCTTTGTGACGATATGCCAATTTTTTGAGAATAGTGCCAGCTTTCCTCCTAAGGGGGCTGCCATTTGAGACCTGGTTGGCATGCAAAGGGGAAAGTCATTGGTTTTGCTTTCTGAAAGATTGCGAGTTGTCCTCACCACCTCTTTGTGTAGGAGCTTGCCACGGTCTGCCTCTGTACGAGCCTTGTGTTTGTCCTCTGCCCCTCGGGCGCCTGTATCTGCCTCTTTGGGGTCTGTCTGTGGCAGGAAATGACCAGTTGTTGGAAGGCCAATTTCTACGAAAACGTGGGGGTTGAACCTGCAGAAATTCTTTCACAGTTTGCATTGATTTAGCCTTTTCCTCCATTTTCCGTAATACTTCCTCAGCATTTGCCCCAAATAGTACATGCTTTTGAAGAGGGGCGTCTAGTAATTTAGCTTTGACATGATCAGGCAAGGCTTGTTCCTTGAGCCAGGCATGCCTACGTATGACTGAGCCTGTAACAGCAGCTCTACATGAGGCCTCTAGAGCATCAAAACCACATTGTAAGGTATGTTTACCCACTTGTTCTGCACTATGCATCAAATCCTGCAACTCCTTCATGTCTGGTTGTTCAGGTTGTGACATTTTACTTTTCAAATGAGATAACAGAAACTGTTGGTATTTTAGCATATGAAACTGACAGTTTAAGGCCCTCATGGATAAGGTAGCCGAGGTATATACCTTTTTTCCCCACCTTTCTAAGGATCTGGAATCTCTCTCGGAAGGCAATGGGTTTTTGGCAATGGAGGCCTTAACTCCCTTGGGCCCCTGTGAGATGGTATCTAGGTCAGCAGCATGGCTTTTTTATAGAAATTGGTGTGAGTCAGGAACCCTGTAGTACCTGTCAGGCTTAACTGGAGCTGGAGGAAGAGAGTCCGGGTTAAGGCAGGCCTCTGAGTAAACATCATCTAGGATGTCCAGGACAGGAGGTATAGCCAGAGGCCTGTACTGGGGTAACAAAAGAAATTCCCTGAGCCTTTTCTTAGAATCTGAATAATCCTGGCCTTCCCAGTGGAAGTGTTCCCTTAAGGTATGCAGAGTTTCACCAAATGAGTAATCCTCAGGGGGGGGATACAGAAGGAATAGATTCCTCTGCATCAGAGTCTTCAAAAGGGGAGTAAGACTGTTCCTGATAATCAGAGTGCTCTGAAATAATGGAGCCCTGATCAGAGGAGGGGGAATCGTCCTCCACTCTAGGTCTTTTGTCCGGAGGTGGCTGAGAACCTCTGATTAGAGTAATTAAATCCTCAGCCATTTTAAGCATCTGTTTCTTAGGCATGGGGCCTGGAGATGGGCCCTGTGTAGCTGGTCTCTTAGGGTGCATGGTAGCTTTAGACTTGGTGAAAGCCTTGATGGAGAAAGAAGAGGAAGGTCTGAAGACACCTTGAGTGGAGGTGGACCTGTCCACATTCTGTGTTTCAACGCCAAGCGTGGCTTCGGTATCTGTAGTCAGGGTGTGGGCCGAGGAGCCTGCGACCTCGGGTACAGGAGACACCGCCAAAGCTGTGTCGTCGGTAATCAGAGGCTGCGTAGGCACCTCGCTGGGAACTGGACCACGTGTAGTCGGCTTTGGCGTGGTGTCGGTAGAGGCTGCGGACCTCGAGTGTCGGTCCTTGTCTTTGCGTTTTTTAGACAAAACCGGAGTCGGAGTATCTGACGACATAGTATAATTAAATGCTTTCCCAAAATAATGCTGGGCGAACTCTGCCCGATGCTTAATAGTGCGTTTGTTGAATGTAGCACAAAAGCGACAGACCGAGACATCGTGGTCTGGGCCTAAACAAGGTATACAGAGGGAATGGAAATCCTTATGCAGTATTTGCTTCCCACAAGAAATACAATTATTAACTTTGTCTGACATCGGTCTAAGGCAAGAAAAAGTTTCCCCAACGGGGTACTTAGCTTTTAAGAAGACTTCGGTTCCAAATTTTTCATCATCTCAGGAGCTGGCCGACCGGCACTTGCGAACTGCTTCTGCTTCAGGCACCGCGCGGCAAGAAAGACTGAAGAAAATGGCGTCGGCTGGTTCATTTATACCCCTGTCGCACTGACGTCAGGGAAGAAGCGACGACAACAGACGCCGGACCTAGACTTTGGAATTCGGCCGACCGAGGACCCGCCTGACGGCAGGAGAACCCATCTGTTATGACTGCAGCTGTATGCACGATGAACATCTGTCTCTGTCCGAGTCCACGTACCTTGGACAGTTCTGCCCACATAATGCCCCACCCACCCAAAGCGGGAAGCGTCCATGGTCACCGTGTTTTGGGGTTGCGGCATGACAAACGGTCATCCTTCCCAAAGCTCTTGAGAATGGAGCCACCACATGAGGGAATTTCTGCAAACTCTGCTGATAGGAATCGGTAAGTCCAACGGGTAGTGAAGGATGGACCACTGAACCTGCAAAGTCCACTGGAGAACCCTCATGTGTAAGCGAGCTAAGGGAGCGAGATTGATTGCTGCTGCCATGGACCCTAAAGCTCTAAGGACTAACTCCGCTGACGGGACAGGTGACTGAAGAATGGCTAAAACGTGTAAGGTCATACTGCGAAGTCTGTCTGATGTCAAGAAGGCCTTGGTCTGAAGCGTGTCTATTCTGGCCCCTATGAACTCCAAGACTTGAACTGGTGGAAGGGATGACTTCTTGAAATTTATGGTGATCCCCAGTTGGGATGCTAGTAGTAGGAAGCAATCCCTGGCTAAGCAAAGTAGATGCCTGGTGGGGGTGGTAAGGAGCCAGTCGTCTAGGTAAGGAAAAACCTGTATTCCCTGAAGACTCAGGTGGGCCGCTACAACTGCCATGACCTTGGTGAACACCCTGGGGGCTGAGGTGAGGCCAAAAGGTAGGACCCTGAACTGGTAATGACTGGTCCCTAGCCGAAAAGTACAGTTTTGTACCTACCATAAATGTAGATGTTCGAAGATCCACATTGCTGCAGTCCTTACATATGGGTAGTCCGCTGTCCTCGGTCGGCCCGAATACCAAAGTATTAGGCTGACGTCGGTCATGGGCGCTCAGATCTGACATCAGAGCGTCAGGGTATAAAAGCGCATGACCGACGTCATATCCTCAGTCTTTTCTTGCCCCAGATGTCAGAAGGCCCTAAAAAGAAAGGCCACAGCCCAAAAACAGGATACCTCCCAAAAACATGCCCAACAACAACCATCACCCAAACCATAAAACCATGCCAAACTACAGAGGGAAAGGAGGGAGGGTAAATTGGACTGCAGCAATGTGGATCTTCGAACATCTACATTTATGGTAGGTACAAAACTGTACTATGTTCTTCATCTCACATTGCTGCAGTCCTTACATATGGGTAGAATCCCAAAGCAGAGGTAAAGGGAGGATGGCAAAATCATAAAGCATTAGGGGCTGCTAAAATGCCCTGTAATATTGCAGTGGCAAATCCAGCCCTAGACTTAGAATAAAGAGGAAGGTGGTAATGCTTGGAAAAAGTATGTACTGAACTCCAAGTGGCTGCTTCCAAAATATCTTTTGTAGCTACCCCTTAGAAAGGCAGTAGAAGTGGCAGTAGCTCTAGTGGAATGAGGTCTGATTCCAGCCGAATCTCCTTACCATGATGGGAATAACAGAAAGAAATACAAAACCCAATCCATTTAGAAATAGTTTGTTTTGAAACAGGTTTTCCCTGAGAACCCAAAGCAAAAGAAACAAACAACTGCTGAGACTGCCTGAACCCCTTGGTTCTGCTCAAATAATAACGTAACTGCCTGTGAATATCCAAAGTATGCAAAATCTTCTCCCTTTATTTTGGGGGTTTGCATAAAAAGTAGGCAAATGAATAGTTTGGTTCAAGGCCACACTAGAAACCACTTTAGGCATAAAGGAAGGATTAGTACGCAAAGATACCCTATCCTTATGAAAAATCAGGAAAGGTTCCACTGCCATAAGGGCCTGTAATTCAGAAACCCTTCTTGCAGAGGTAATGGCCAACAAAAAAGCAGTCTTCCATGATAAATACTTTAATTCGGCAGTAGCTGCAGGCTCAAAAGGTTGTAGAGTAAGCTTTTCCAACACAAAATTGAGATCCCAAGCAGGAGTAGGAGCTCTACGTGGGGGTCTTATGTTCTTTGCCCCTCTAAGAAATTGCTTAAACAAAGGATGGGAAAATAAAGGAGGGTCAGTCATAGTGAGCAGAAATGGCTGCAGCATGAACCTTTATCGAGGAGAAAGACAAACCCTTGTCCAATAACTCAGTAAGATATTGAAGAGAAACACTTAAATAAGGCTTGGAAACATCAAAGTCCTTCGCTTTGCTCCAAAGAAAAAATCTCCTCCATTTATCAGCGTAAACTTTCCTTGTACTAGGCCTTCTGGCCTCCAAAATAACATTCAAAACTTGTTGTGGAAGCTGAGACCCTCCAGGGTCTAAAGCAGAATATGCCAGGCTGTGAGATGCAGAGACTGAATCTTGACATTGAGGAAGTGATCGCCTCCTGAGACAAAAGATGGAATCAAAGACAGAGGCCATGGAGGCTCCCGTACCAAACTCCTCAGTAGTGGGTACCAGTGCTGTCGAGGCCAATCCGGCGCTATCAGAATCATGGATGGCTTGTCTATTCTGGCCTTCAGGAGTACCTTGGGAATGAGAGGCAGAGGTGGAAAGGCATAGACATGAAGATTGCTCCAACTGAATGATAGAGCATCCACCTTCCAAGCTGTGGGATGAAACATTTTGTGCAAAACTTTGGCAACTGATAATTTAGTGGAGAAGCAAACAGATCTATGTCTGGAGTCCCCCATAACACTGTCAACTTTTGAAACACATAAGGATCCAGTTTCCACTCGTGAGGATCCACAATTTGTCTGCTCAACACATCCGCTAAGGAGTTCTGTGCTCCTGGTAGAAACCTTGCCTGAAGATTGAGGTGTAAACTGAGAGCAGTCTCCCACAAAATCATCGCTTGCCTGCAAAGAGGGTACGAATGGGTTCCCCCTTGCTTGTTGATGTACCACATGACAGTAGTGTTGTCTGTTTGAATCAACACCTGTCCTGGGTGAAGTAAATCCTTGAAAGCCATCAATGCAAATTGGACTGCTAACATCTCCTTCAAGTTGATATGCAAATGTTGAAGTCTGACAGGCCACGTGTCTTGCACCCATTTTCCATTGAGGTGTGCTCCCAAGCCTTGTCCGAGGCATCTGTCGTTAGAATCTGACTCGCCTCTGGTCGGGTCACAGAGAGTCCCTTGTTTAGGTGACATTCCTGAGCCCACCACAAAAATTCTTTCCGAATGCAAGGTATTATCTGAATGACAGTGTCTAGATCTTGGCAGTGTTGTGTCCATACATTTTGAGATACCATTGAAGCTTCCTCATATGCAGTTTGGCATTGGGAAGCACCAGAATACAAGATGCCATGAACCCCAAGGCTTGAAGGACTGTCCTTGCAGTCAGCCTGGACTGTAGAGACATTTGATGGAAATAAAGAGAAAGGCTTCTTTGTTTGTCCGGGGTCAAAAGGCCATCTGGGAAGCTGTATTCAGTCTCACACCCAGAAAGCACATGTCCTGAGAGGGTACTAGACTGGACTTTGTTTCGCTCACAGAATACCCTAGGCATCTTAACACTACCATCACATACTGTAGATGATGCAGAAGTTCGCCTTTGTGTTGCGATATTCAGGCAATCGTCCAAATAAGGATAAATCTGTATTCCTCTTAACCTGAAAAAGGCTATCACTGGAGCCAGAACCTTTGTGAACACTCTGGGCAGTAGATAAGCCAAAGGGCAATGCAGAGAACTGATAATGTAAATTTCCAGCCAAAACGCAGGTACCTCCTGCAACTGGGCCTGATAGAAACATGAAGATAAGCCTCTTTGAGATCCAGAGTTACCATCCAGTGATCTTTTCCCAACAGAGGTAAAAGCTGTTGTAACGTCAGCATTTTGAACTTCGGAATGTCCAGATAAGTGTTGAGGATAGATAAATCCAAAATTGGTCTCCACGTGTTCCCTTTCTTTGGTACTAGAAACAGGCGAGAATAAAATCCTAGTCCCACTTCTGACAGAGGAACTGGCTGTATAGCTCCTATTTGAAGAAGTAAAGAAATCTGCTTGTGAGCCTCTATCCTTTGCCGAGGAGGAACGTCTGGCATGCCTTTGAAAGGAGGCAATGTATGGAAATAGAACTTGTAGCCTCGGTTTATAATGTCCAATACCCATTTGTCCTGGGTGACTAAAAGCCAGTTTTGCTTGAAGATTGCTAACTTTCCTCCCAAAGGAGCTGCCAGGGAAGAAGAATCTGGCAGCTGAAAACGCAGGTCATTGGGCCTGTTTACGAAAGGACTGGCCCCTGCCCTCACCTGCAGATTCTGCAGGTGAACTCCAAGTTCTAGGCCTGAATGTACTGTGAGCTCTGCCCCTGCCACGTCTAGATCTACCCCTAGACTGAGAATCAGAAGAAGGGTAGGTCCACCCCTTAGTAGGCCAATTTCTACTAAACTTTGGAGGTTGCACCTGCAAAAAATCTTTAACAGTCTGCATGGACTTAGCCTTGTCTTCCATTTTCTTCAAAACCGACTCCACAGGGGACCAAACAAAACTTCAGACTGTAAAGGGCATCCAGAATTCTAGTTTTAACATGCTTGGACAAATTCTGATCCTTAAGCCAGGCGTGCCTACGAAGAACTGAACCAGTGGCAGCCACCCTAGAAGAGGCCTGTACAGCATCAAAACCACACTGCAAAGAATGCTTACCCACCTGTTCAGAGACATGTACTAAATCCTGCAATTCTTTACTCTCTATGCCCTCTGCCAAAGCATCCACTTTAGATTTTAGCTGAGAAAGGAGGAAATTCTGATATTTCAACATATGAAACTGGCAATTTAAAGCCCTCACTGCTAAAGTAGAAGAGGTATACACCTTCTTACCCCATCTATCCAAAGCTCTAGCTTCCTTATCTAGAGGAACCGGATTCTTTACAACAGAAGCTCTGACACCCTTAGGCCCCTGACTAATAGTTTCTGGGTCCGCCTAGGACTCTTATACAGATATTTATGAGCCTCAGGCACCCTGTAATACCTGTCCGGTTTAACTGGCGCAGGAGGCAAAGAATCTGGATTAAGGGAAGCCTCGAAAACATCTTGAACAACATCCAAAACAGGAGGTATAGCCAAGGGTCTATGCTGTGGTAAAAACAAGAATTCCCTAAGCCTCTTCCGTGAATCAGAGAAATCCTGTCCTTCCCACTTAAAATGCTCCCTCATGGAATGCAGAGTTTCTGAAAATGAAAAATCCTCTGGAGGAGAAGCAGAAGGAGTGGAATCCTCTGCATCAGAATCCGAATAAGGGGAAAATCTTGAATATCTTCAGCAGAAGAGTCTGAGTCATCTGAGGCCTGATCCAAACTTTCCAACTCTGGCTCCACCCTGGGCCTCTTATCAGGAGGGGGCATAGAACCTCTAATTAAAGTAATCAAATCTTCTGCCATTTTAAGCATGTGCTTTTAGGCACAGACCCTGAAGTACCTGGAGGGACACCAGAGGAAGGCAAAACAGACCTGCCCTTAGAGGAAGCCTTAGAAATAGTAGCAGAAGGCCTAACCACCTTAGGCATAGAAGGGAGAACAGTAACCTGAGAGGCCCCTTCAGCTTGACCTGACTCCTGTGAGGCTACATCCTGCAAAATCAAAGTTTCCCCCTGAGACTCAACAGAAACTTCAGCCGGATCCACCTGCTCCACTGTAGTTTCTGCAGGACCGGCGTCCAAACGGACGAATCAACCTGTCTAGGTTTCAAGGATTTGTCTTTGCGCTTCTTCGGAAGCGGCCGGAGGATCCGACGGCATATTATAATTACACCGCTTACCAAAGACTAACCTAGCACAATCTAACCTTCTTTTTATAGTGCGCTTATTAAACCTAGCACAAAACCGACACACTACGCCGTGGTCCGTCCCAAACAAGGAATGCAAAGAGAGTGATAATCCCTATGCGGTATCTGTTTCCCACAAGAAATACAATTATTCACTTTTTCTGACATCCGGAAATAACTGAGGCAAGAAAAAACAAAAATATTCCCAAACAGGGTACTTAGCCCAACTTGGTTTCGGTCTGAAACTCAGAATACGAAAATTTCAGAACGCCGAACGGCACTTGCAACGCTGCTTCTGCATCGGACCATGCGGCAAAAAAGACTGAGGATATGACGTCGGTCATGCGCTTTTATACCCTGACGCTCTGATGTCAGATCTGAGCGCCCATGACCGACGTCAGCCTAATACTTTGGTATTCGGGCCGACCGAGGACAGCAGACTACCCATATGTAAGGACTGCAGCAATGTGAGATGAAGAACATGTGGAGGAACCTCCTGGATCGCCTGTCCATGAGAATGTGATAGTATGCATCCTTGAGGTCTATGGAGCACATCCAGTCCTTCTCCTGCAAAAGGGGCAGGATGGATTGAAGCGTGACCATCCGGAATTTCTCCCTGGCAATGAAGAGGTTCATTGTTGAAAGGTCGAGGATCAGCCTCAAGTCCCCTGTCTTCTTTGGCACCAAAAAGAACCTGGACTAATTGCCTAATCCGGACTGGCCTGGGGGGATGTGCTGGATGGCTCTTTTTTCTAGCAGCTTTTTTACCTGTAAAGCTGCAGCCTCCCTCTGATTTGGTGGTACATCGGGGAGGAGCCTCGACTGAGGAGGTAGGTTTATGAAAGGGATTGAGTAACCTCTGGATATTATTCGAAGCACCCAGCGATCTGTTGTGATGGACTCTCACTGAGCCAGGCGCTTCGAAAAACGCCCCCCCCCCCGACTGCCTCCAGAGAGGAGCAGTGAGGCAACCCCTCAGGGCTATTGTGTGGGTTGGTCAGAAAAGGGTTCCAGAGACCCAAAATTTTTCGGCCCTCTGCCTCTGGGCCGGCGTCCACCTTGTCCCCCTCTGCCTCTGAAGGACGAAGGGTCCGGAGCGTAACGGGACTAATGAGACTTCTGTAACCACATCTTTTGTCCTCTCTGGTTCCTGGAAAAGGACATTTGAGAAGCCGAGAAGCGGATTCCGACGGCAGACAGCATCTTCCCGTCTTTCTCACTCTGAACCAATGTGTCACGGGTGGTCTTCCCGAACAGGGTAGAACTGAAGGGTGCGTTTGCGAAGGACACCTTGAAACGTTCCGAAAAGTCACAAAGCCGGAGCCAGGCGTGATGCCTTAAAGCGATGCCGGACCTGCTGGCTCTAGCGGCCCCTTCCGTGGCATGGGAAAGTAGCCGCATAGATGTGTTTGAAACAGATTTCAGAGTGTCCATGCGAGCCGAGAAAGTCCGTTTGTCCTTGGCCGACATGGACTCAGGGGGAGACTCAGCGTATTCTTTCACCAGATCCTGCTGAAGTGTAATTACATGGGCCAAATAATTCAGTGCCCTTATGGAAAAGGTAGCTGAAGCAAACATCTGCTTCCCGATACGATCCATCGTCCGAGACTCCTTATCAGGGGGATGGACAGAGGAACTAGCCTGGGCAAGTTCCTTCTTGGTGGCTGCCGCCACCACCATGGCATCTACCGGGGAACCCTTACTCCAGGTAGGGTTTCTTGCAGCGGAAGCTTTGACCCCTGTGGGACACTGAGAGATAGTTTCTGGATCAGCAGCAAGGTTTTTGAAAAGGAATTTATGCGAGTCAGGAAAAGTACATGTTAGGACTGCAGATGCATCCTTGAAGGACATCCTGTAGTACCTGTCCGGCTTAACAGGAGCTGGAGGTAAGGAGTCAGGAGTCAGACTGGACTCTGAAAATACATCATCAACAATGTCTAACACAGGTGAAATAGCTAGGGGCCTGTGTTGTGGTAGTAAAAGGAAGTCTCTGAGCCTTTTCTTAGATTCTGAAAAATCTTGGCTCTCCCAGTGGAAATGCTCCCTCATGGTATGCAAGGTTTCCCCAAAAGAGTAATCCTCAGGAGGAGAGGCTGAAGAGATAGATTCTTCACCATCAGAATCCTCATAGGGAGGAAGAGACTATTCCTGATCAGAAGAGGAATCAGATGAAATGGAAACCTGATCTGAAGATTCATTTTCTGTCTCTTGCCTAGGCCTTTTATCAGGTGAGGGATGGGAACCCCTGATTAAAGTAATTAAGTCTTCGCCATTTTGAGCATCTGTTTTTTGGGCATGGAGGCCTGTCCATGAGGCTGTTGTACTTGTTTCTTTGTCTTTTAAAGGTGCTTTAGTCTTTGCCTTTGAAGCTGAAGTCTTTTTAATGTATAATTGAGTGGGTCTGAAAACACCCTCAGAAGCCGATGCCTGCTCACTGGCTCTGGACCCATCTGAGGGAATAGTCCACGAAGGTCCAATACCCTGAGCTTCCAGCGGCCTAGTAGACTCCACGTGGGAGTCGGTAGCGCCCTGTGGGTCTAAAGTAGCGGGCATCAGGTGCTGCGAAGGCACCTCACTGAGAACAGGCGACTGGCTTAGAAGAAGCCTCGTCATTGGTTTTGGACCTCGGATGCCTGTCCTTTTCTTTTTCTTTGCGTTTCTTGTGAATTCCTTTAGTCGGATGGCTATCCGACGACATTGTATAATTAAATCTTCTGTCAAAATAGTGTAATGCAAAATCGTACCGACGCTTAATAGTGCATTGGTTAAATCTAGCACAAAACTGACACCTAGCAGCGTCTTGGTCAGGGCCTAGGCAAGGAATACAGTAAGAATGAAAGTCCTTATGAGGTATTTGCTTCCCACAAGAAATACAATTATATTTTTCTGACATCAGTCTGGAGAAAGAAAAAAGTTTCCCCAACGGGGTACTTAGCTTTTAATGAAGACTTTGGATCTTTAATTCGAACATGAAAATCTCAGGAGTCGGCTGCCCGGCACTTGCGAACTGCTTACGCTTCGGGCACAGCGCAGCAAGAAAGACTGAAGAAAATGGCGTTGGCTGCATCTTTTATACCCCTGGCGCACTGACGTCAGGGAAGAGGCGACAGCAACCGACGCCGAACCTAGACTTTGGAATTCAGGTCGACTGAGGGTAGCCTGCCAGCAGGATAACCCAAGTGTAATGACTGCAACAGTGAAACACGAAGAACATCTGATAGTGCATGTAGCCTGCTTTGAAGCGAAGGTATCTTCTGCAAGATTCCCTGATTGGGATGTGCAGGTAGGCTTCCTTTAAATCCAGTGTTGCCAACCAGGCATCCTTGCCTAGCAAAGGAAGCAACTAGTGAAGATTTAGCATCTTGAATTTTGGGATCACCAAAAAGGTGTTTAGGATAGAAAGGGCCAGGATAAGACACCATGAGTTGTCTTTTCTGGGTACCAGGAAAAGTCTTGAGTAGAAACCTTGTACCTTTTCCTCTTCTGGTATAGTCTGAATAGCCCTTACGCTTAAGAGAGTGAGTACTTGCTTTTGAGCCTCTGCCCACTTATTTGGGGGTAGATCTGGCCAACTGTTTGGGGTTGGTAACGTCTGGAAGTGAAATCTGTATCCTTGGGAAACTATATTTAAAACCCATTTGTCCTGGGTAATGAGTTCCCAGTTTTTTGCCTGCAAAGCAATCTTTCCCCCTAAAGGAGCAGTCAGTTGAGAAGAGCTTGGAAATGTTTAAGACAGTTTACCATAGGGGGGAGTCTTACTACTCCCTGATTTGGAAGTGTGAACCCCCCAACTACTTAGTCCTGTGTGGACCTTGGGACTGAAGCCTGGGCGTTCTACTGGTTCTGGGTTTCGACTGAGAAGGCCTGGAAGAGACAAGAAAGGATTAATCATTAGAGGGCCAATGCCTACTAAATCTTGGAGGTTGTACTTGTAGGAAATCTTACCAGTTTGCATAGATTTAGCTTTTTCCTCCATCTTTTTAAGTACTTCTGCTTTGTTGCCAAACAGGTGGTACTGACTTAATGTAGCATTCCCCAATTTAGCTTTAACATGATCTGGCAAAGATTTCTCCTTAAGCCAAGCATGTCTTCTAAGTACAGACCCAGTGACAGCAGCCCTGAAAGACGCCTCTAGTGAATCAAAACCACACTACAAAAGTATGGTTTTCCAACTTGTTCAGCAGAATACATTAAATGCTTATTTTCAGCACAGTCAAGAATCAACATAATTTTCTGTTTAAGCAATCCAACAATATGCTGCTGATACTTTAACATATGGAACTGGCAGTTTAAAGCCTTAATGGCCAAGGCTGCAGAAGTGTATACCTTCTTACCCCATCTATCCAACGCCCTGGAATCTCTATCAGAGGGGGTCGGATTTTTAGCAGTAGTAGCTTTAATGCCCTTAGGTCCCTGTGAAACGGTCTCAGGATCCACAGTAGGATGTTTAAAAAGGAACTTGTGAGAGTCAGGAACCCTGTAATATCTATCAGGTTTTCTGGGAGCAGGAGGTAAAGAGTCAGGGGCCAAGCTAGATTCCGAAAAGGCATCATCAACAATGTCCAGTACAGGGGGGGTAGCTAAAAGCCTGTGTTGGGGCAGCAGTAAGAAATCCATAAGCCCCTTTTTTAGAATCAGAGTAATCCTGGCTTTCCCAGTGGAAATGCTCCCTAAGAGTATGCAAGGTTTCACCAAAAGAGAAATCCTCTGGAGGGGAAGCAGAGGGAATAGAGTCCTCTGCATCAGAATCCTCATAGGTAGCAAAGGTAAATCCTGGTCATCAGAGGAAACAGAAATTTCAGAATCCTGATCTGAAGTATCATAAGCAAATTCAGTCCTAGGTCTCTTACAGGGGGAGGGTTGGCTTCCCCTGATCAAAGTAATAAGGTCTTCAGCCATTCTTATCATTTGTTTTTTAGGCATAGAGGCCTGACCATGCAGTCTGGGCATTGGTTTTCTAGGCATGGATCGAGTTTTAGGCCTTGAAGAAGAAGATGGCATCGGTTTAATATGCAAGTCAGTAGGCCTGAATACACCCTCAGAAGCCGGTGTCTGCACAGTGGCTCCAGACCCATCCAAAGTAGAGACATCTGCAGGTTCCAGAGTTGAAGCATCTCGCGGCATACCGGACTCCAAATGGGTCTCAGTAGAGGCCTGTGAATCTGGAAGTAGCGGGTATCAGGGGCTGCGAAAGCACTTCACTGAGTACCGGCGAACTGGCGACTAGCTTAGGAGAAGCGTCGTCGGCAGCTTTGGACCAAGGTGACCTGCCTGTCTTTATCTTTGCATTTTTTTGGAATGTCAGTAGTCGGGGGGCTTACCAAAAACATATCTGGATAATTGAACAGAGTTTCGTCGGCACAAGAAATAGATCCAATATTACATCAAGCGCTTTCACCCAGGACCTCCCAGGCTTTGTCAAGATACACATCCATCTTTTTTACTTTGCTTTTATAGCACTTGTAACTGCAAACCCATTACAGATAATTGAATAATTGTGTGATTATTGCATATACAGTTAAAAAAATTTTGCTGTTTTAAAACTAGTTCATACATCTATACACTTGCATTTTATGAGTTTGAACATTGAAAAAAGTGCCCTATGAAATTCATTGTTAACTTTGCTATTAAAGTTGTGAAATACACGTTTAAAAATCTAAAAAATCTTAGAAAATTAAAATCATCAACACTAAAATTGTGTAAATGCTAATTGTCTGTTTAACAATCTCTAGTACATTTCACTGAAACTGTTTTATAAGAACAACACAACAAACAGTAATTTTGGATATGTAATCAATAGTATATATGTTAAAAAATGCAAAATACAAAATGTTATTACATATAATTATTTATATATATAATAGCTATTCATATGTAGAATAGGATTTTATCATGGTATATGTAATAACATTTTGTATTTTGCATTTTTTAACATATATACTATTGATTACATATCCAAAATTACTGTTTGTTGTGTTGTTCTTATAAAACAGTTTCAGTGAAATGTACTAGAGATTGTTAAACAGACAATTAGCATTTACACAATTTTAGTGTTGATGATTTTAATTTTCTAAGATTTTTTAGATTTTTAAACGTGTATTTCACAACTTTAATAGCAAAGTTAACAATGAATTTCATAGGGCACTTTTTTCAATGTTCAAACTCATAAAATGCAAGTGTAGAGATGTATGAACTAGTTTTAAAACAGCAACATTTTTTTAACTGTATATGCAATAATCACACAATTATTCAATTATCTTTAATGGGTTTGCAGTTACAAGTGCTATAAAAGCAAAGTAAAAAAGATGGGTGTGTATCTTGACAAAGCCTGGGAGGTCCTGGGTGAAAGCGCTTGATGTAATATTGGATCTATTTCTTGTGCCGACGAATCTTTGGATTTTATTGTCAAAATAAAGCTGTGTTTTTCCTACCTTGGTTCCAAGCCGTGACTTCTTAACTTTTATTGGATTTGAGTAAGTTTTGGACTTTTCCTAATTGAACAGAGTACCAAAATATTTAGAAGTGTAAATATACAAACGACGAATAGTTTGTTGTTTAAATAAGGCACAAAACCAACAGCGAGGTACGTCGTGGTCAGAGCCTAGGCAAGGAATACAGTACAAATGAAAATCTTTATGATGTATTTGCTTTCCACAAGAAATACAATTACTGACCTTTACTGACATCTGTTTAGAGCAAGAAAAAGTTTCCCCAATGGGGTACTTTGCTTTTAGTTGAAGACTTCAGTTCTGAAACTCGAAAACGAAAATTTCAGTAGTCAGCCAACCGGCACTTGCAAAATGCTTCTGCTTCAGGCACCGTACAGCAAGAAAGACTGATGTAATGGCATTGGCTGCATGCTTTATACACCTGACTACCTGACATCATGGAAGATGAGACAGCAACCGACGCAGGTCCCAAAACTTTGATAATCAGGCCAACTGAGGGCTACTTCAAGCAGATAAAGTACAGTTTTGTACCTACCATAAATGTAGATGTCCGATAGATATGCAACTGCAGTCCTTACATATGGGTTGTCCTGCCTCAGGCAGCCCTTCGGTCGACCGGATTCCAAAGTCTGGGTCCGGCGTCGGCTGATGTCGGCTCCTTCCTGACGTCAGAGCGGCCAGGGTATAAAAGCATCAGGCGACGCCATCTTCTTCAGTGTTTCTTGCCCCAGATGCCAGGTGCCCTCCAAGGAAGGCTAAATTTAGAGAATGGATAAAAAAATCCAGACATGCACAACAGTAATAAACAGATACACCATAACAGATTTCCCCAGCTAATTTGAGAAAGGGGGAGTGGACCCAATAAAGAGAATAACAGAGGGGTAGGAGGGAGGGAAAACCTGACTGCAGTTGCATATCTATCAGACATCTACATTTATGGTAGGTACAAAACTGTACTATGTCCTTCAAGAATGCAACTGCAGTCCTTACATATGGGTTGAATACCATAGCCAAGCTGGGGGTGGTAGGATCTAAGATAAGGATGGTGTAGCTAAAATGCCCTGCAGGACTGCCAAAGCAAAGCCTGCTCGGGATCTGGAATATAAATGCAGGTTGTAATGCTTGGAAAATGTATGCACGGAGCTCCATGTAGCAGCTTCTAGAATGTCCTTTGTAGCCACCCCTCTTAGAAAGGCTGTGGAGGTGGCTGTAGCTCTGGTGGAGTGTGGCCTGATATTGACTGGCACACCTTTTCCATGGAAAGAGTAGCAGAATCTGATGCAGTTTCCAATCCATTTTGAAATTGTTTGCTTGGAAATTACCTTTCCTTGTACTCCAGCTGCATAGGCTACAAATAGTTGGTCTGACTTTCTGTTGGCCTTTGTTCTGTCCAAGTAGTAGCGCAATTGTCTGTGTATGTCCAAAGTGTGCAGAAGCTTTTTTCCTTTATTTTGAGGATTGGGAAAGAAAGTAGGCAGGTGAATTGCTTGATTTAGAGAAACCCTGGATATCACCTTTGGTATGAATGAAGGATTGGTTCTTAAAGAGACTCTGTCCTGAAGGAAAATGAGAAATGGAGGTACTGCCATGAGGGCCTGTATCTCCGAGACTCTTCTTGCTGAAGTAATTGCCAACAGGAAAACTGTTTTCCAGGAGAGAAATTGCAATTCTGAAGATGCTGCTGGCTCAAAAGGTGGAAGGGTCAATTTTTCCAAGACGAAGTTGAGGTCCCATGCAGGCACTGGTGGTTTCCTTGGAGGTTTGATATTCTTTAACCCTCTTAGAAACTGTCTTAGCAAAGGATGTGAAAAAGTACAGTTTTGTACCTACCATAAATGTAGATGTCCGATAGGAATGCATCTGCAGTCTTCACAAATGGGTTGTCCTGTCGTCAGGCAGCCCTTCGGTCGGCCGGATTCCAAAGTCTGGGTCTGGCTTCGGCTGGTGTCGCACTTCACCCGACGTCATTGCGGCAGTTCTTCGGGTATAAAGGCATCAGCCGACGCCATTTTCCTCAGTGTTTCTTGCCCCAGATGCCAGGTGCCCTCTTGGATGGCTAAATTTGGATAAATGCCAAAGTTTCCAAATAGTAGAGAGCAAACATACAAAATAAGCATGTATGTACATATATACAAACAAATACACCATAATAGATCCCCCCCCAAGCTAGCTGAAGGTTGGCAAATACCCTAGGAGTACCTCAGAGGGGAAGGAGGGAGGGTAATCCTAACTGCAGATGCATTCCTATCGGACATCTACATTTATGGTAGGTACAAAACTGTACTATGTCCTTCAAGGATGCATCTGCAGTCTTCACAAATGGGTAGAATACCATAGCTAAACTAGGGGAGGAGGAATGAGTAGAGATTATGGTGTAGTTAGGATCCCTTGCAAAACAGCAGTGGCAAAACCAGCTCGGGATCTAGAGTATAAAGGTAAATTATAATGCTTGGCAAATGTATGCACGGAGGTCCAAGTAGCAGCCTCTATAATGTCCTTGGTAGCCACTCCTCGTAAGAAAGCTGTGGTAGTGGCTGTAGCCCTTGTGGAGTGAGGCCTGATGTTCTCTGGAGTTTTCTTTCCATGATAGGAGTAACAAAATCTAATGCAATTTCCTATCCATTTGGAGATTGTCTGTTTTGAAATTGGTTTTCCTTCCTTCCCTGTTGCATATGCTACCAGAAGCTGGTCAGTTTTTCTATTGGTTTTTGTCCTGTCCAGGTAGTAGCGTAATTGTCTATGCACATCCAAGGTATGTAGTAGTCTTTCTCCCCTGTTCTGTGGGTTGGGGAAGAATGTAGGAAGGTGGATAGCCTGATTTAAAGAGACTCTGGATACCACCTTAGGCATAAATGTAGGATTTGTTCTCATGGACACTCTATCTTGATGGAAGATCAGGAAGGGTTGCACTGCCATTAATGCCTGTAGTTCAGAGACCCTTCTTGCTGAAGTTATTGCCAGCAGGAATGCAGTCTTCCAGGATAAGTATTTTAATTCTGCTGTTGCTGCTGGTTCGAAAGGGGGAAGTGTCAATTTTTCTAGTACAAAGTTCAAGTCCCATGCTGGTAATGGAGGTTTCCGGGGAGGTTTCACATTTTTAATTCCTCTCAGAAACTGTCTGAGCAGATGATGCGAGAAGACAGGAGGATCCAAGCTGTATTCTGCTGAAATAGCTGAGGCATGTATCTTGATGGAAGAGTAGGACAGGCCTGTATGGAAGAGCTCTGCCAAGTACTCCAGGATGTTGGCTATGTTCACCAGTGTCCTTCTTGCCCCTTTGCAGTACTCCAAGTGAGATATCTTTTCCATTTTGCTGCATAATTCTTTCTTGTTGAAGGTCTTCGAGCCTCCAGGATTATGTCCTTAACCCTTTGGGATAAATTTGGGTTAACTGTTGTCATGTAATGTTCCAGGCAGTTAGCTGCAGAGTTTTCAGGTTCTGTGTTAACAGTAATGGGATCAGGGGCAGTGTCCATATTTGTTCCCGGGACATGCTCCTCAGCAATGGATACCAATGTTGTCTTGGCCAGTCTGGAGCTATCAGAATGATCCTCGGATGTTCCTCTTTGATCTTCAGAAGCACCTTGTGCATCAAAGGAAGTGGTGGGAATGCGTATGCTATCAGGTTTTTCCAACTGAAAGATAGGGAGTCCACCTTCCAAGCAAGTGGGTGGTACGTTCTTGTGCAGAATTTCTTTAGCTGGTGATTGAGTGGGGATGCAAACAAGTCTATTTGTGGTAATCCCCATTCTCTTGTGATGGCTTTGAAGATGTCCGGATGCAGCATCCATTCGTGGGCATCTGTGGTAGTTCTGCTTAATATGTCTGCTAGAATGTTTTCCTTCCCTGGTACATAAATTGCTTGTAACTGAATGTTGTAGCCCAGAGCCACATCCCATAGGTCCAGTGCCAGCCGGCATAGAGGATATGAGTGTGTGCCTCCCTGTTTGCTGATGTACCACATAACTGTGGTGTTGTCTGTCCTTATCATCAGCTGACCTTCTTGAAGAAAAGGTTTGAAGGCCTGGATTGCCAATTTTACTGCCATCATTTCCTTTAGATTTATGTGCAGGTGCAGCTGGTCTTGAGTCCATAGGCCTTGAATGCACCTGTCCAGCATGTGTGCCCCCAACCGAGGTCTGAGGCATCTGTCGTGATGGTTTGTTTTGGTTGGCTTTTGCAGAAGGGCAATCCTGAGTTTGATTGGCAGGCCTGAGCCCACCATAGGAACTCTTTCTTCAGGCAGGGAATCATTGGAATTTTGGTTTCTAGGCTGTGCTTGTGTTGAGACCACAAATTCTTTAGGTACCATTGTAGCTTTCTCATATGCAGCCTGGCATGAGGGACCAGTATTATGCAGGATGCCATGAAGCCTAGAGCTTGCAGCACTTTTCTTGCAGTTAGATGGTTCTGCTTTGTTAATGCCAAGAAGTAGAGAGGAAGCTGCTCTTTCTTTTCTGCAGTTAGGGATGCCATTTGTTTTGATGTGTCCAGTTCTGCACCCGGAAAGGTTATTCTTTGGGATGGAATCAGCCTTGACTTTTTTATTGACTGTATATCCCAGGGCTTGCAGCAGGTAAATGACTCTTTGTAGGTCTTCTGTTAGTTTTATTTTGTTGTCCGCTTGTATCAGGCAGTCGTCCAGGTAGGGATAGATTTGAATCCCTGAAGTCTGCAATGAGCGATTACTGATGCCAGGCATTTCGTGAACACTCTGGGCGCAGTAGATAAGCCAAAGGGCAATGCTGAGAATTGATAATGCTCTGATCCTGCAAGAAATCTGAGGTATCTTCTGCAAATTGGTCTTATGGGGACGTGCAGGTATGCCTCCTTGAGATCTAGAGTTACCAGCCAAGACTCCTTGCCCAGCATGGGAAGAAGCTGCTGTAGGGTCAGCATTTTGAATTTTGGGACAATGAGGAATGTGTTTAAAGCGGACAGGTCTAGAATAGGCCTCCATTTGTTTTCTTTTCTTGGTACCAGGAAGAGTCTGCAGTAAAACCCCTTTCCTTGCTCCAAAAGTGGTACCTTTTCCACAGCTATCATTCTTAGTAATTGAGATATTTGCTTTAGAGCTTCTGTCCTTTGAGTAGGTGGCAGGTTTGGCATTCCTCTTTTGCTTGGTAGAGTATGGAAATGGAACCTGTAACCTTGGTCTATAGTTTGCAAAATCCATTTTTCTCTTGTGATGCAATGCCAGTTCTTTGAAAATAAGGTTAGCTTTCCGCCTAAGGGTGCTTCTAGTTGTTCCCTGGTAGGCGGTGCCACCGCCAAGTCACTGTGAATGAGTTGTTGTAGTGGTGGTGGTTGCATCCGTGCCTCGCTGGTTGTTACCTTGCCACTGGCGTCCCCTGTAGGCACCCCTAGTTTGGTTTCTGCCTCTCGAGCGCCTATTCCTGCCTCTTTGTGTCCTAGAGGAGTCTGGAAAGGACCAATTCTTGGAGGGCCAGTTCCTGCTAAACCTTGGAGGCTGAACTTGTAAGAAATCTTTCATTGTTTGTACAGATTTTGCTTTCTCTTCCATCTTTTTTAGTACCTGTTGCGCAGGGGAACCAAATAAACTGACCTTGTCCATAGGTGCATCCAAAAGCTTTGATTTGACATGGTCTGGCAATGCCTGTTCTTTCAGCCATGCATGCCTCCTGATAACTGTGCCAGTCATGGCTGATCTAAAGGAAGCCTCCAGTGCATCATAGCCACATTTTAAAGAATGGTTACTAACCTGCTGTATGTTATGTACCATTTCTTGAATATATTTCTTATCTAAAGATTCTTCAGAGGACAGCTTATTAGTCAACTGGTCAAGCATAAACTCTTGGTATTGAATCATATGAAATTGGCAGTTCAAAGCTCTAGCTGACAAAGTAGCAGAGGTGTAAACTTTTTTACCCTATCTCTCTAAGGACCTGGATTCCCTTTCAGAGGGGAGGGGGTTTTTAGTGGAAGTGGCTGCTACGGCTTTAGGACCCTGGGAGATAGTCTCTGGATCTGCAAAAGGAGCCTTATATAAATGGTGATGAGTGTCCGGGACCCTGTAGAACCTATCGGCTTAGCAGGAGCCGGAGGTAATGAATCAGGAGCAGTGCAAGCATCATTAAAAGCATCATCAACAACAGAAAGTACTGGAGGTATAGCTAAAGGCCTGTGCTGTGGCAAATGTAGAAAGGTCCTAAGCCTTTTTCTGGAGTCTGAGAAATCTTGGCCCTGCCACTGAAATTGTTCCCTCATAGCATGCAAGGTTTCCCCAAAGGAAAATTCCTCAGGAGGAGAGGCTGAAGGGATGGACTCCTCAGCATCAGAGTCTTCGTAAGGAGAATAAGCAGCCTCAGGAGGGTCTGTATGATCTGAGTCATCAGAGGAATCATCTGTGGATACTGGCTCAGGGGGCTCTGCTCTAGGCCTTTTTTCTGGAGGAGGGAGAGAGGCCCTGTCTGGATGAGGCTGGGCTCCACGAATTAAAGAGATGAGATCCTCAGCCAAAGTAAGCATATGGGAGCTGGTGCTGGGCCTGAGAGAGGGGGGCTTGGCAGGCACCGTTTTTGATGCTTTGGCTGCTTTAGCCCTGGCAAAGGCCTTAATAGACATTGCTGCAGGGGGCCTAGCAGCTCCACGTGCAGGGGTAGAAATATCCAGGGGAATGGTATCTGATAATTCCTGTTAAATCGCAACAGAAGGTTGGATTTCAGAAGCCGTTTCTACCAGGTTAGAAGAGGCCTCGGTAGAAGGCATGATTTCGGCTGAAGAAAGAACCGCTTGCTCGGTTTCGGCCGAAACCGAGACACTCGTGGTTTGCGGACCGCGAGTGTCGGTCCTTTTCTTTGTGTTTTTTGGTACTTTGCGTAGTCGGAGGATCCGACGGCATAATATATGCAAAATCGGAGCCGAAAATCTGTTCAGCAAACTCCGACCGACATCTAAGCGTCCGTCGGTTAAAAGAAGCACAGGCTAGACAAGCTGCTACGTCGTGGTCTGGGCCTAAACAATGTATGCAAAAGGAGTGGAAATCTTTATGAGGTATTTGTTTCCCACAAGATAAACAGTTATTCACTTTCTCTGACATCAGCTGAGGCAAGAAAGAGTCCCCAACGGGGTACTTAGCTTTTTAGAAGTCTTCGAAGTAATATTCGGAAGTAGTAATCTCTGGATCTGACCGACCGGCACTTGCGAACAGCTTCTGCTTCGGGCGCCACGCGGCAAGAAAGACTGAGGAAAATGGCGTCGGCTGATGCCTTTATACCCGAAGAACTGCCGCAATGACGTCGGGTGAAGTGCGACACTAGCCGAAGCCAGACCCAGACTTTGGAATCCGGCCGATCGAAGGGCTGCCTGACGACAGGACAACCCATTTGTGAAGACTGCAGATGCATCCTTGAAGGACATCACAGGTGGATCACTGTTGTATTTTGCTGAAATTGCTGAAGCGTGTGTTTTTATGGAAGAATATGAAAGGCAATTGTGAAGCATTTCTGCCAAGTATTCTAGTATCTGTGGGATGCTCATTACTGATGCATCCTGACCCCTGTTGGCATTCCAGATGTTGAATCTCTTCCATTTGGCTGAACAAGTTTTTCTGGTGGAAGGCCTGCGTGCTTTCAGTAAGATCTCTTGAACTTTTTTGGAGAGAGAGATATGGGTAGAAATCATGGAACCCTCCAAGCTGCCAGTTGCAATGTTTGCAAGTTGGGATGAATAGTCCTGTAATTGTGCTGAGTTATAAGCAGAGGCCATTGAGGCAGGGGCCACGGCTTGGTGCGAGTTATGCTCCTTAGTAATGGATACCAGTGCTGCCTCGGCCAGTCTGGAGCTATCAAAATGCCCTTCGGTTGTTCTGCTTTGATCTTCAGTAACACCATTGTCATTAATGGTAGAGGTGGGAATGCATAGATTGTTAGAGAATTCCAGCTAAGGAGAGAGCATCCATTCTCCAGGCTTGAGGATGGTGAGTCCTTGAGCAAAACTTCTTCAGATGATGACTGAGGTGTGAGGCAAAGAGATCTACGTCCGGCCTTCCCCATGCATGAGTTATTTGTGAAAAAATGTCTGGATGCAACATCCATTCGTGCGGATCCATAATGTTTCTGCTTAGACTGTCCGCCAGAACATTGTCCTTGCCTGGAACAAACTGGGATTGCAACTGTATGTTCAGTTTCAGGGACTTTTCCCAAAGAGTCATTGCTAGTCTGCAGAGGGGGTAAGAATGGGTGCCTCCCTGTTTGTTTATGTACCACATAACAGTGGTGTTGTCTGTCCTTATTAACAGACGACCTTGCTGAAGAAATTTTCCGAAGGCCGCGATTGCATGAATCACTGCCAACATCTCTTTTTGATTGATGTGCAGATGCAATTCCCGGGGAGCCCATTGCCCTTGAATGCATCTGCCCTCCATGTGCACCCCCCATCCATGATCTGAGGCGTCTGTTGTAATGGTTTGGCTTGCTTGAGGTTTGCTGAAGGACATGCCTTTGTTTAGCAGGCTTGCTTGTGCCCACCACAAAAATTCCTTTTGTAGACATGGAATGAGTGGAATAGTTGCTTCTAAGTTGTGGCTGTGTTGAGACCATAAACTTTTTAGGTGCCATTGTAGTTTTCTCATGTGTAGTCTTGCCAGTGGAATCAGAAGAATGCAAGATGCCATGTAACCCAGGGCCTGCAGAATCTTCCTTGCAGTCATCTGGATGTGCTTTGCTAGGCTTTTGAAGTAAACTGGTAATTGCTCTTGTTTTTCTTCTGTGAGGAAAGCCATTTGTGAATCTGTGTCCAGTTTGGCTCCTAGAAAAATTATTTGATGGGATGGCAGTAATCTTGATTTTTGAATGTTGACTGTGTATCCCAAAGCCTGCAGTAGATGAATGACATAGTCCAAGTTTCTTATCAAGGCTTGCTTGCTGTCCGCTTGAATAAGGCAGTCGTCCAGGTAGGGGGTATATCTGTATCCCCTGGAGTCTGCAGTGCGCAATTACTGATGCCAGGCATTTCGTGAATACTCTGGGCGCAGTAGATAAGCCAAAAGGCAATGCTGAGAATTGATAATGCTCTGGCCCTGCAAGAAATCTGAGGTATCTTCTGCAGCTGTGTCTGATTGGGACATGCAGGTATGCCTCCTTGAGGTCCAGAGTAACCAGCCAAGACCCCTTGCCCAGCATGGGAAGGAGTTGCTGTAACGTCAGCATTCTGAATTTTGGCACAATGAGAAAAGTGTTTAGAGCGGACAAGTCTAGTATAGGTCTCCATTGCTTTTCTTTTCTTGGAACAAGGAACAGTCTTGAGTAGAATCCCTGGCCTTGTTCCTGAGGAGGAACCTTTTCTATTGCTTTGATTTGTAGTAGCTTTGAAACTTGTAAGAGTGTCTCTGCCCTTTGATTGTGTGGCAGGTTTGGCATGCCTTGTCTTGCTGGTAAGGTATGGAAGTGGAACCTGTAACCTTTGTCTATTATGTCCAAAATCCATTTGTCCTTTGTAAAAACGTGCCAATTTTTTGAAAATAAGGATAATTTTCCGCCTAAAGGTGCTTCTCTTTGAGCCTTGGTCGGCGGTGTCAAAGTCAAGTCATTGTGGTTGTACCTGTGGAACAGCGCCACTTCTCTGATTTGTTGGTTGCCATTGGCGGCCCCTGTAGGAGCCTCGGTATTGCCCTCTACCTCGAGCACGCCTGTTTTTTCCCCTTTGGAACTTGTCAGTGTCTGGAAAGGACCAATTCTTTGAAGGCCAATTCCTGCTGAACCTTGGTGGCTGAACCTGGAGGAAATCTTTGACTGTTTGTACTGATTTAGCTTTTTCCTCTATTGATTTCAACACACCCTGTGCATTAGCACCAAATAGCTTATCGTTTTCCAGAGGTGCATCTAGAAGCTTAATTTTAACATGATCTGGCAATGTCTGTTCTTTCAACCAAGCATGTCTACGTATGACGGCCCCTGT
This sequence comes from Protopterus annectens, assembly GCF_019279795.1. Taxonomy (NCBI): domain Eukaryota; kingdom Metazoa; phylum Chordata; order Ceratodontiformes; family Protopteridae; genus Protopterus; species Protopterus annectens. The sequence goes on along the minus strand of NC_056746.1, from coordinate 1,034,413,699 downwards.
CATAGCTGACCTACATGAAGCTTCCAATGCATCATAACCACACTGAAGAAAATGATTGCTAACCTGCTGAGTATTATGTACCAAATCCTGCAAGGCCTTTCTATCTAAAGGCTCAGGAGAGGTTAATTTCTTTTGTAAATCATCCATCAAGAAATCCTGATACTGAAACATATAAAAAAGACAGTTAAGTGCCCTCATGGTAAGGGTGGATGAAGTATAAACTTTTTTTACCACACCTCTCCAGGGACCTAGATTCCCTGTCTGCGGGCAAAGGATTTTTGGCCGTGTAGGTGGCCACCCCTTTGGGCTCCTGAGAAATATTTTCTAGATCAACAGAGTGTGCCTTAAAGAGATGTTTATGAGTTTCAGGAACCCTGTAATATCTGTCCGGCTTGACCGGAGCAGGGGGGAGAGAATCAGGAGAAGTACTGGAGTCTGAGTACACATCATCCAATACATCTAACACTGGGGGTATAGCTAAAGGCCTGTGCTGGGGTAACTTAAGGAAAGTCTGAAGCCTTTTCCTGGAGTCTGAGAAATCCTGGCCCTGCCACTGAAAATGCTCTCTCATGGAGTGGAGAATCTCCCCGAAAGAAATATCCTCAGGAGGAGAGGCAGAGGGAATGGATTCATCAGCATCCGAAACCTCGTAGGCCGGGAAAGATTCTTCCTGGAAATCTGAATGGTCCGACTCACCAGAGGCCTCCTCTGAGGAAAGAGTATCCACCTGCTCAACCCTAGGCCTTTTGTCTGAAGGAGGCTGAGAACCTCTGTCTGGATGAGCCTGAGAGCCCCTGATTAAAGAAATTAGATCTGCAGCTAAAGTCATGATCTGTTTATCAGAAGTTGAACCCTGTAGAAAAGATTTAGGAGGGTGAGACTTAGCCTGGCTGGCAGCCTTAGCACGTGTGTAGGCCTTAATGGACATAGGCACAGGAGGCCTTGCTGCCCCACGTGCTGGAGTACCTTTGTCCACCGGTATGGTGTCAGGCAAATCTTGGGCTTCGGTTTCAGGAGGAAAATCAACAACTGGCACCGGGGAAGCCTCCAGTACCGAAGTGAACGGTAAAACGGTGTTGTCAGCCTGGAGCGGTTGAATTACCGCCTCCGAAGAGACCGATGCACTCGCGGTAGGCTTTAGCGTGGTGTCGGTGGAAGTCGCGGGCCGCGGATGTCGGTCCCGGTCCTTCCGTTTTTTGGAAGTATGTGCTGTCGGTAGTTCCGACGGCATGATATAGGAGTAATTTTCTCCAAAAAAGTCTACAGCAAATTCTGACCGGCGCCTAAGTGTGCGCTTATTGAAGCAAGCACAGGCCGCACAGGCCGAGACGTCATGGTCTGGGCCGAGGCAGGGAAGGCAGTAAGAATGGAAGTCCTTATGAGGTATTTGTTTACCACAAGACAAACAATTATTAACTTTTGCAGTTTTATCTGACATTGGCTGAGGCAAGAAAAGGTTCCCCAACGGGGTACTTGGCTTTTTGATGACTTCGGTATCTGAAAACGCAGGAGCTGGCCAACCGGCACTTGCGAACTGCTTCTGCTTAGGGCACCACGCGGCAAGAAAGACTGAAGAAGATGGCGTTGCCTGATGCTTTTATACCCTGGCCGCTCTGACGTCAGGAAGGAGCCGACATCAGCCGACGCCGGACCCAGACTTTGGAATCCGGCCGACCGAAGGGCTGCCTGAGGCAGGACAACCCATACGTAAGGACTGCAGTTACATTCTTGAAGGACATCCCAAATGTGATGACTGCAACAGTGAAACACGAAGAACATCACTGAGGTTTCTCAATCCCCCAGAAAAACCCACACCTGTTACAGAAGGTACTTCCAGAACCTTTACCCATTTTCCCCAGTTCTTTCAGCTCTGGAGGAAGTGTCTGTCACTGCCTGCAAGTTTCCTGATACTCAAGCCTGCTGCCACTAAAAAAGGAAACTAGAACGTACAATCTTTTAAGTTTTTACACACTCTTCCCAAACATGACCAAGCAGCAGCTATAGCTAATCCTTCTCACAAGGATGGTAAAATAATGCTGATGTTTAAGAAAAAAAAGTGCTTGATTCTGCAGCTTTAATTTTTAGAATTTTGAGTTGTTAGGCTCATATGTTGTAGTTTATTATGACTGACTATGAAAATATGAGGAATGTTTTATCTGCAGTTTCTCTGTAAGGAAACATTTGCTTTGTGTTTTTTTTTAGGTCACTAGTCATTTAAAGTGTGTTTATGACTGCAGATTCTGCATCCAGTGAGGTTGCCACTGGTACCGGTGTTGAGGAGATTTGTCTGGCTTCATTTTCAGAACCTCCTAACGGATGCAAAAATAAGCTTTTAAATTCAACCTTGGATAGGGATTTTGGTCCCGCTGCTGTAAAGGTTATCAAAAATGTGATGAGAGGGTTAAGCTGATATACAGAGAATTTCTCAAGATTTTTTTTTATCCCTCCCTCTCTACATTTTCCAAAGGATATTTTGCTCCCCTGTCCAACTGCATCAAGGAACAAAATAAACAGTCTTAGCAATATACTGGTAAGCAGACATTAAAAAACAATGGTGGGGAGGTTCCCTAAAAGAAAGCAGAAACCCCCCAGAACAAAGGACAATAAAAAAAGTCACAATGAGTATGTAAGGGGCCTCATCCCACCTCCCACTCTGGCAGTCTCTTATCCCTTCCAGAAAGTCAGATTCTCCATTTCTGTCTCTCTGGCAACAGGTTGTTTCAGACAAGTGGGTTCCAAGACTGACTCAGTTGGAAGAGATCCCTCCTTTACAAGGAATTATTCTACATCCCCAGACCAAACTCCTATGTTCCCTCCTGTCCTACAGCACATTTTATTGGAGGGGGGGGTAACAGAAATAGTTCCTTTTTCCCAATGGGGAAAAGGTTTTCATTCATGTTTCCGATGGAAATAAATGCCTGGAGATCAGTTATGGACCTTTTTTCTCAAACCAGTATGCGACAGTGTTCAAGTTCAAGATGCCTATCATCACATTACTATCCATTAAGGTTTCAGATGTTTAAAGTTTTATGTATCTGGATCACATTATCCATTCTCTGTCTTACCCTTTGAGCTTTCCACTGCCCCAAGAATGTTCATAAAGTATGTAACTCCAGTTATAGCACATTGCAAGATACACGGTAACCACATTTTTCCATATTTAGATGTCTTGCATATCTATGCAGACTCTCTTTCAAAGTGTCAGGAATCTCTCTTTGGTGAGAGATCCATACGAAGACTGGTATTCCAAGAGAACCTCAGTAAAAAGATATGTTCTTCCACAGAAAAACAAAAATATAGATAAATTTAGATCTATTCCAGGGTTTTTCCCCGATCCCGCTGGTGTTACTCATACAGCAACTATGGACTGGGGGTTAGCAATGCATTCTGCGACTGTTGGGGTCCCCTTAATGGACAAGAGAGGGGTTACCTCAGGATTCTGTGCCTCATGACATCTATGATTCTCATGACACCTCTGGCAATACTCCACAAGAGAAAGATGCAATGGTTTCTTAAGTCTCTCTGGTTCCAGCACCAACACCCATTATCTTTTCAGATTCCAGTTCTGGGACATGTGAGAAGAGAAATCACTTGGCTGAGACATCAAAGACCCCGACTTCAGGTCTCTCCTTCTCCCCTCCTGCTCCAAAACAGTCACCAGAGTTACCCTGCACTTCGCTAAGGAAATCAAAGTGCAATATCTGGGATAACAAAAACAAGAGACAAGCACATAAACGTAAAGGAGAAGTTTGCTCTTATTAAGGCACTCAACTCTCTAAATCTGATTTAGACCACAGGACCACTTAAAGTTGTTACAGACAACACCACAGTGATGTGAAAGTAAGGGAGAACCAGGTCTTACCACCTCTGCAGACTAGACATGTTATCATGAAATATGGCTTTACAGCAGAATTTCATTCTACTACCTACATTCTGTCAGAGCAAACTCTGTGGTAAACAAACTGGGCAGGACAAAGGCAGACCTTCGTGAATGAAAACTAGATCAGGGGGGGTCTTCCAAGATCTAATCAATCTGTGAGGAGTTCCTAAAGTAGGCTTTTTTGCCTTCCCAATGAACAATCAGCTGGCTTTTCCTTTCCTTGGACAGGAATATTCTTGTATGCTTTTCTACCCTTTCTGATATTCAAGGTAATTCTGAAGATTCAGAAGGAATCCCCCAAGATCATTGTCCCTTCTGCCCCAGGCAACAATGCTTACCCCTTCTTTTGGAACTGGCCAGGGGCAATCACCACAAGTTTCCTCACAAATTGGATCTAGTCACACATGAACAGAGATGAAAGGGGTAATTCGGAACATATTTTTTCAGACTGCAATGACTTGGCAGACTTTAATAATTCGTTACCAGCCCTGACGCACAACCTTCAATGAAGGTACGCCCATTCACGCATGTCTCCACGCAGAAGACGCTCTAGCTGAGAATCGAACCGGACAGCGTCTTATAATTCCCTGCTGACTACTCTAGCAGAGGACCTATGGTGGTGGTGCTGCGGTAGCGTTGTCACCTCACAATAAGATGCTGTCCGGTTCGATTCCCAGCTAGAGCGTCTTCTGCGTGGAGACATGTGTGAATCGGCGTACCTTCATTGAAGGTTGTGCGTCAGGGCTGGTAACTCGGCACGTAAAAATCAACTACCAATCATTAGCGGACCAGAGTTCCGCTGTGGCGACCCCTAAGACGAAAGCCGCAACAAGACTACTCTAGCAGAAATACTGGGTGAGCAAACTGGTATAACTACAGAAATGATTTTTTGATATGTGATACAGAATTAGAATTGCCTAGACATAGTGAGGCCTTGCTAAGTTTAATTCTGGGGGCAGCCAAAAAAGCATTTACTAAAAAATAGAAATCAAAGTCTAAACCGAATGTACTAGAAGTACAGTACGGAGATAAAACAACTGGAAGAAGGGGCTTTAGAAAAGGGTAGGAGCAAATTACCTGGACAAAAATAGGAACAGTTTGAGCAATACACACAGAATAATGTTTTGAATGAAGAATGAGGTTTAAGGGAAGGCAGGAACTGAAAGAACTTTGTAAGGTCTGACTGACAATGACTGGATAAGATTATAAGTGGTGCATAATGTTTACAATTGAAAATATGTCAATATTGTTTTCATTTATATAAATGTATGATTGCCTATATCATAAGTGATAATTTAATAAAGATGTCTCTTGTTTTAATAAAAAAAAAGAAAAAGAAGAGGGACATTTTATACATCCCAACCCCAAACAACTTTAACTGACTGCCTTTTAGGCACTTGTTTACAGAGGATGTGCAGGAGGTACTAATGGGGGCAAAATAGCCTTCTACTAGAAAATCACGTATTAGAAAATAGAAAGTTTTTTTAGCTGGTGCCAAAAACATAACCTGAACCCATTCAGTGTAGTGTTTCACTTGCTTTACAATATTTGTGCGAGATGCTTTTCTATTTTTCTGTCTTATTCCTGTATCAAAGTTAATTTGCGTGCTATTTCAGCATGTCTGCCCCATGGGTACCCCCTTTTCAAGGCATTCCCATGTCAACATATTTTAAAGGGGGTTTGCATAAGAGACCTCCAAGAAAGCTAGTGTCTTCTCCTTGGGACATTAAATTTGTATTATAGAAGCTAACACTTTCTCTATCTGAACCAGCTCATCTGGCTGACTTGAGGTTCTTAAGATGGAAAAGAATTTTACTCCTTGCTCTGACATCTGCAAGAAGAATGTCTGAGCTCTAAGCTCTTATGATAGGTCAAACTTGCTTAATTTCCACAGGACTGGTTTCCTTGAGAACCAATCCTTCTTTTATGCTAAAAGTGGCATTCAAATTTTCTTAAAGCCACGCTATTCATATCACTGTGTTATTCCCTGAGCCCCAACATGAGGGAGAAAGAACTTCCGTTCAGTCATTCACTTCTTGTTAAGGTAAGGGGAAGGGATAACTTGTGTAAAAGCAGACTATTCCCAAATGGATATCTTGGGCTATTACCTTTTGTTATTCTCACCGCAACAAAACTGCTACAGGTAGGGCCAAGCTACAGTCCATCATGTCTTGGTTTCACCTGTGGCCTTTTTGGGAAGAGCTGAAATATATAAGTATTCTAAAAGTAGCAACTTGGTCCTCTGTACATACTTTTACAAAGCAAAACAAGCCAGATTCCTCCTCCCAAGTCTAGGGCAACTTTTCCTATTCTCCGGGGCTTCCTGGACCCTTCTTCTTCTACCACCAAGTTGTTCTAAGCTATGGAAATCTACACATACAGCTAAGGCTACTGCAGCAATGATCAATATGAAGAACATTATATAGTTGTGCAAATAAATTTACCATAGCAGTAGATGTTCGAATGATGCAGCAGCCACTTCCTCCAGCCATTCCCCCTGTTTTTGGTGTGTTTTTTTTTTTATTCCAGTGTGTGGTCTTTTTGTTTTTGTTAATTCTAGCAATGCATTTTTAGGGCTCAGCTTCCCTCTCTCAGTTGGCATGAAGCTCTGAAGTTTATAGTGTCCAAACCTTTGTCTTTTTAGCCAGTTCAGATCGACCTAATAGTCTGGGTGAGTGGAAGGTGCCCTGAAGCTTTACAGGATAAAAAAAAAGTATAGCTTAGGCTACTGCAGCAGGAATCAATTGAACATCTACAGTTACAGCAAACTTAACTATACAACTACACTTTTCTATAATTCACATCTCCTTTTTCATCTTCTGCTGCTGAACAGTCAACTGGAAGTTATTCACTGAGGAGTTGTGATGACTGCATAATTAATTCATCTTCTCAGCATGATACCGGTTAGCTCAGCTTGCCCCTTCCTGTACTGAAAGCCAGAGTCGTCATTATTCATCAGGCTTCACAAGTTATATACTTGTAGATGCTAAAATACCTGAAAGGTATCTTATCTGCATAAAGTACAGTTTTGTACCTACCATAAATGTAGATGTCCGATAGGAATGCATCTGCAGTCTTCACAAATGGGTTGTCCTGTCGTCAGGCAGCCCTTCGGTCGGCCGGATTCCAAAGTCTGGGTCTGGCTTCAGCTGGTGTCGCACTTCACCCGACGTCATTGCGGCAGTTCTTCGGGTATAAAGGCATCAGCCGACGCCATTTTCCTCAGTGTTTCTTGCCCCAGATGCCAGGTGCCCTCTTGGATGGCTAAATTTGGATAAATGCCAAAGTTTCCAAATAGTAGAGAGCAAACACACAAAATAAGCATGTATGTACATATATACAAACAAATACACCATAATAGATCCCCCCCAAGCTAGCTGAAGGATGGCAAATACCCTAGGAGTACCTCAGAGGGGAAGGAGGGAGGGTAATCCTGACTGCAGATGCATTCCTATCGGACATCTACATTTATGGTAGGTACAAAACTGTACTATGTCCTTCAAGGATGCATCTGCAGTCTTCTAAATGGGTAGAATACCATAGCTAAACTAGGGGAGGAGGAATGAGTAGAGATTATGGTGTAGTTAGGATCCCTTGCAAAACAGCAGTGGCAAAACCAGCTCGGGATCTAGAGTATAAAGGTAAATTATAATGCTTGGCAAATGTATGCACGGAGGTCCAAGTAGCAGCCTCTATAATGTCCTTGGTAGCCACTCCTCGTAAGAAAGCTGTGGTAGTGGCTGTAGCCCTTGTGGAGTGAGGCCTGATGTTCTCTGGAGTTTCCTTTCCATGATAGGAGTAACAAAATCTAATGCAATTTCCTATCCATTTGGAGATTGTCTGTTTTGAAATTGGTTTTCCTTCCTTCCCTGTTGCATATGCTACCAGAAGCTGGTCAGTTTTCTATTGGTTTTGTCCTGTCCAGGTAGTAGCGTAATTGTCTATGCACATCCAAGGTATGTAGTAGCCTTTCTCCCCTGTTCTGTGGGTTGGGGAAGAATGTAGGAAGGTGGATAGCCTGATTTAAAGAGACTCTGGATACCACCTTAGGCATAAATGTAGGATTTGTTCTCATGGACACTCTATCTTGATGGAAGATCAGGAAGGGTTGCACTGCCATTAATGCCTGTAGTTCAGAGACCCTTCTTGCTGAAGTTATTTCCAGCAGGAATGCAGTCTTCCAGGATAAGTATTGTAATTCTGCTGTTGCTGCTGGTCCGAAAGGGGGAAGTGTCAATTTTTCTAGTACAAAGTTCAAGTCCCATGCTGGTAATGGAGGTTTCCGGGGAGGTTTCACATTTTTAATTCCACTCAGAAACTGTCTGAGCAGAGGATGCGAGAAGACAGGAGGATCCAAGCTGTATTCTGCTGAAATAGCTGAGGCATGTATCTTGATGGAAGAGTAGGACAGGCCTGTATGGAAGAGCTCTGCCAAGTACTCCAGGATGTTGGCTATGTTCACCAGTGTCACTTCTTGCCCCTTTGCAGTACTCCAAGTGAGATATCTTTTCCATTTTGCTGCATAATTCTTTCTTGTTGAAGGTCTTCGAGCCTCCAGGATTATGTCCTTAACCCTTTGGGATAAATTTGGGTTAATTGTTGTCATGTAATGTTCCAGGCAGTTAGCTGCAGAGTTTTCAGGTTTGGATGCAGGATGTTGAAGTTGTTCTGTGTTAACAGTAATGGGATCAGGGGCAGTGTCCATATTTGTTCCCGGGACATGCTCCTCAGCAATGGATACCAATGTTGTCTTGGCCAGTCTGGGGCTATCAGAATGATCCTCGGATGTTCCTCTTTGATCTTCAGAAGCACCTTGTGCATCAAAGGATGTGGTGGGAATGCGTATGCTATCAGGTTTTTCCAACTGAAAGATAGGGAGTCCACCTTCCAAGCAAGTGGGTGGTACGTCCTTGTGCAGAATTTCTTTAGCTGGTGATTGAGTGGGGATGCAAACAAGTCTATTTGTGGTAACCCCCATTCTCTTGTGATGGCTTTGAAGATGTCCGGATGCAGCATCCATTCGTGGGCATCTGTGGTAGTTCTGCTTAATATGTCTGCTAGAATGTTTTCCTTCCCTGGTACATAAATTGCTTGTAACTGAATGTTGTAGCTCAGAGCCACATCCCCCATAGGTCCAGTGCCAGCCGGCATAGAGGATATGAGTGTGTGCCTCCCTGTTTGTTGATGTACCACATAACTGTGGTGTTGTCTGTCCTTATCATCAGCTGACCTTCTTGGAGAAAAGGTTTGAAGGCCTGGATTGCCAATTTTACTGCCATCATTTCCTTTAGATTTATGTGCAGGTGCAGCTGGTCTTGAGTCCATAGGCCTTGAATGCACCTGTCCAGCATGTGTGCCCCCCAACCGAGGTCTGAGGCATCTGTCGTGATGGTTTGTTTTGGTTGGCTTTTGCAGAAGGGCAATCCTGAGTTTGATTGGCAGGCCTGAGCCCACCATAGGAACTCTTTCTTCAGGCAGGGAATCATTGGAATTTTGGTTTCTAGGCTGTGCTTGTGTTGAGACCACAAATTCTTTAGGTACCATTGTAGCTTTCTCATATGCAGCCTGGCATGAGGGACCAGTATTATGCAGGATGCCATGAAGCCTAGAGCTTGCAGCACTTTTCTTGCAGTTAGATGGTTCTGCTTTGTTAATGCCAAGAAGTAGAGAGGAAGCTGCTCTTTCTTTTCTGCAGTTAGGGATGCCATTTGATTTGATGTGTCCAGTTCTGCACCCAGAAAGGTTATTCTTTGGGATGGAATCAGCCTTGACTTTTTTATATTGACTGTATATCCCAGGGCTTGCAGCAGGTAAATGACTCTTTGTAGGTCTTCTGTTAGTTTTATTTTGTTGTCCGCTTGTATCAGGCAGTCGTCCAGGTAGGGATAGATTTGAAACCCCTGAAGTCTGCAATGAGCGATTACTGATGCCAGGCATTTCGTGAACACTCTAGGCGCAGTAGATAAGCCAAAGGGCAATGCTGAGAATTGATAATGCTCTGATCCTGCAAGAAATCTGAGGTATCTTCTGCAAATTGGTCTTATGGGGACGTGCAGGTATGCCTCCTTGAGATCTAGAGTTACCAGCCAAGACTCCTTGCCCAGCATGGGAAGAAGCTGCTGTAGGGTCAGCATTTTGAATTTTGGAACAATGAGGAACGTGTTTAAAGCGGACAGGTCTAGAATAGGCCTCCATTTGTTTTCTTTTCTTGGTACCAGGAAGAGTCTGGAGTAAAATCCTTTCCTTGCTCCAAAGGTGGTACCTTTTCCACAGCTCTCATTCTTAGTAATTGAGATATTTGCTTTAGAGCTTCTGTCCTTTGAGTAGGTGGCAGGTTTGGCATTCCTCTTTGCTTGGTAGAGTATGGAAATGGAACCTGTAACCTTGGTCTATAGTTTGCAAAATCCATTTTTCTCTTGTGATGCAATGCCAGTTCTTTGAAAATAAGGTTAGCTTTCCGCCTAAGGGTGCTTCTAGTTGTTCCTGGTAGGCGGTGCCACCGCCAAGTCACTGTAAATGAGTTGTTGTAGTGGTGGTGGTTGCATCCGTGCCTCGCTGGTTGTTACCTTGCCACTGGCGTCCCCTGTAGGCACCCCTGGTTTGGTTTCTGCCTCTCGAGCCTATTCCTGCCTCTTTGTGCCCTAGAGGAGTCTGGAAAGGACCAATTCTTGGAGGGCCAGTTCCTGCTAAACCTTGGAGGTTGAACTTGTAAGAAATCTTTCACTGTTTGTACAGATTTTGCTTTCTCTTCCATCTTTTTAGTACCTGTTGCAGGGGAACCAAATAAACTGACCTTGTCCATAGGTGCATCCAAAAGCTTTGATTTGACATGGTCTGGTAATGCCTGTTCTTTCAGCCATGCATGCCTCCTGATAACTGTGCCAGTCATGGCTGATCTAAAGGAAGCCTCCAGTGCATCATAGCCACATTTTAAAGAATGGTTACTAACCTGCTGTATGTTATGTACCATTTCTTGAACATATTTCTTATCTAAAGATTCTTCAGAGGACAGCTTTTTAGTCAACTGGTCAAGCATAAACTCTTGGTATTGAATCATATGAAACTGGCAGTTCAAAGCTCTAGCTGACAAAGTAGCAGAGGTGTAAACTTTTTTACCCCATCTCTCTTAGGACCTGGATTCCCTTTCAGAGGGGAGGGTTTTTTTAGTGGAAGTAGCTGCTACGGCTTTAGGACCCTGGGAGATAGTCTCTGGATCTGCAAAAGGAGCCTTATATAAATGGTGATGAGTGTCCGGGACCCTGTAGAACCTATCGGGCTTAGCAGGAGCCGGAGGTAATGAATCAGGAGCAGTGCAAGCATCATTAAATGCATCATCAACAACAGAAAGTACTGGAGGTACAGCTAAAGGCCTATGCTGTGGCAAATGTAGAAAGGTCCTAAGCCTTTTTCTGGAGTCTGAGAAATCTTGGCCCTGCCACTGAAATTGTTCCCTCATAGCATGCAAGGTTTCCCCAAAGGAAAATTCCTCAGGAGGAGAGGCTGAAGGGATGGACTCCTCAGCATCAGAGTCTTCGTAAGGAGAATAAGCAGCCTCAGGAGGGTCTGTATGTTCTGAGTCATCAGAGGAATCATCTGTGGATACTGGCTCAGGGGCTCTGCTCTAGGCCTTTTTTCTGGAGGAGGGAGAGGCCCTGTCTGGATGAGGCTGGGCTCCACGATTAAAGAGATGAGATCCTCAGCCAAAGTAAGCATATGGGAGCTGGTGCTGGGCCTGAGAGGGGGCTTGGCAGGCACCGTTTTGATGCTTTGGCTGCTTTAGCCCTGGCAAAGGCCTTAATAGACATTGCTGCAGGAGGCCTAGCAGCTCCACGTGCAGGGGTAGAAATATCCAGGGGAATGGTATCTGATAAATCCTGTGAAACCGCAACAGAAGGTTGGATTTCAGAAGCCGTTTCTACCAGGTTAGAAGAGGCCTCGGTAGAAGGCATGATTTCGGCTGAAGAAAGAACCGCTTGCTCGGTTTCGGCCGAAACCGAGACACTCGTGGTTTGCTTAACCGCGGTTTCGGCCGAAACCGCGGACCGCGAGTGTCGGTCCTTTTCTTTGCGTTTTTTGGTACTTTGCGTAGTCGGAGGATCCGACGGCATAATATATGCAAAATCGGAGCCGAAATTCTGTTCAGCATACTCCGACCGACATCTAAGCGTCCGTCGGTTAAAAGAAGCACAGGCTAGACAAGCTGCTAGGTCGTGGTCTGGGCCTAACCAATGTATGTAATAGGAGTGGAAATCTTTATGAGGTATTTGTTTCCCACAAGATAAACAGTTATTCACTTTCTCTGACATCGGCTGAGGCAAGAAAGAGTCCCCAACGGGGTACTTAGCTTTTTAGAAGTCTTCGAAGTAATATTCGGTAGTAGTAATCTCTGGATCTGACCGACCGGCACTTGCGAACAGCTTCTGCTTCGGGCACCACGCGGCAAGAAAGACTGAGGAAAATGGCGTCGGCTGATGCCTTTATACCCGAAGAACTGCCGCAATGGCGTCGGGTGAAGTGCGACACCAGCCGAAGCCAGACCCAGACTTTGGAATCCGGCCGACCGAAGGGCTGCCTGACGACAGGACAACCCATTTGTGAAGACTGCAGATGCATCCTTGAAGGACATCTGATCTGTCTTTAACTTTAGAGAAACTCTTATAATCTTTGTCCTTATGCAATGTTGGTGCCATAGGCGGTTTGTACATTTGCTGGCTTGTCTGTACTTTGATGTTACAGCTCAGCTGTTTAACACCAAAACTTTGTCCTTTGCACCCTTTTCTTTTTATGAAGCCATACCCCATATCCCTGTGGTACACGAGTTGTTGTTTGCTTACAATCATACTAACTGTTGTTATCACATTTGCTTTTTTGATGTTAGGGTTGCCACCTTTTAAGTGGGACATGGGAGTGTGGCCAATATGACACTGGTCACACCTTCTTCCAGGATGTCACCACATGAATGGTGAAGGAGATGCTGTTATGGGGAAAACAGCTGGCTGGCTGCTGGAGTGGCTAGCTAGCTGGCTGCTGGACTGGCATGCAGGTTTGCAATGAGCCAAACTTAAGGAAATGGTAGAAAAAAAATACATGTTTTCTTTTATTTTTTTCCCCGTAGTGGTCCTTTAAAAGCAATTTGTCTGTTATTACCCTAATGGACACATTTTTTCAAAATAGAAGCAAAAAGATAATTTTGTTTACCAACTCCTTCACTAATTACCCCATCGACAAAATCTATGGGGTACAGACGTTCAATGAATAAATTCTTTTAATTTTACACATTCCACATCAACCACCTCATAATTGGCTACTAGCCGACACAACCAAACTGACCCCTCACAATATTCCTCCTCATTCTATATGTTTACTCATAAAATGTACATAAGAACTTGTAAATGTGAGTTTTCTATATTTATTTATTTATTGAGATATGTTAACCGGGTTAGTCCAGCTGAGCCAGAAACCCATTTTCAGTGGAAACCCGAGGAGAAAAGCTCCAGTTACAGACAATTCACAATACATAAAATTGCACACTCCAAGACAGAGAAATTAAAATACACAAGGCCAGGAAATATACAAGTCAAATACATACACATAATAATAAATAAGTAGTAATGCACAAAATTTATTTATTTATTTTTAAGTAAAATATATACAGGAACTGAGCTTTCAATCGAGAGAGAATGGGTTCGCCAGATATATTTCTAGTAGGGTAATTAGAGATACACAAACAATATATACATGTGGTGGAATAGTAAAGCTTAAGGATGTAGTCTCTTGATAAAGTACATGTGTAAGGTGAGAAAGAGCAAGAGGTGGTAGAGTAGGATGTCTGAGGAGTAGAAGAGAACAGAAGAACATAAACATAAAATACAGCAGTGTAGAGGAATTAGGCTGGTCCTGACAGGTGCAAGTCTTGGTGTTAAACAGGTGAAGTCTGACAGGACTCACAAAAAAAAAAAAAAAAAAAAAAGTTTTACCATAATGTTCCATATGTGTTGTAGATCTTTATTCATTCATTACTGTTAGGACTTCCGCCCTCGGAACGGACACGGCTGTTACCAAGCTCGCGCCAGCCAAAATCTCTCAGCTAAGACCTACCCACAATGCCCCTCTCAGTCTTTTCAGATAGAGTTTGCCCGCCATTATAGTATAGAAGTGATAAAAGTGACAGTAGGAGGCTTTGTCTGAGCAAATACCTTAACTAATAAGGAAATCCTAAAGTCCACCAGGAGTCCAGGCAGGGGGAAGGAGGGCAGGAAGTAATGAATGAATAAAGATCTACAACACAGATGGAACGTTATGGTAAGACATAACTTCTTTATCTGATGTTGTAAATCTTTATTCATTCCTTACTGTTAGGACTGAGTCCCCAGCTACTCGAGTCCTGGGTGGCCCTAAGGAACAACATTCCTGAGCACCACAGAACCAAAAGATGCTCGTCCACTGGAGGCCAAATCCAATTTGTAATGAGTGATAAAGGTATGAGTTCTTGCCCGAGTGGCTGCTGCGCCGATGTCATCCATAGGGGCTCCGGAATGAAAGGCCACTGAAGTAGCCATAGATCTAGTAGAGTGAGCCTTTATTCTGGAAGGTAAAGACACTTTCAACTACCATCAGAACAAAGTAATGGCATTTCTGTGCCAAGAAGATAAGTCATTTTGGAGACATGCCTACCCAATCTGGGTCCTGCAAAGGCCACAAACAATTGATCTGTTTTTCTGAAAGATTTAGTTTTGTCCAAGTAGAAACGAAGTTTCCTAGGAACATCGAGGGTATGCAGAAGGTATTCCCCTCCATTTGAATGATGAGAGAAGAAAACCAGTACGTCAATAGACTGATTAATGGAAAACCCAGAAATGACCTTGAGCAAAAAGGAAGGGTCAGTAAGTAGGGACACACTTTCCCTATGAAAAATCAAGTAAGGTCTCTTGACACTCAAAGCCTGCAAATCAGATACTCTTCTCGCGGAGGTAAGGGCTACTAGAAGCAGAGTTTTCCAAGACAAACATTTCATATCACATGAGTTAGAAGGCTCGAAAGGAGGATTTGGTAATGATTGAAGCACCAATGTCAAGTCCCAAGGCTCTATAGGAGGCTTGACAGGAGGTTTAATATGTAATACTCCTTTCATGAAGGTTTTGCACAGTCGGTGTGACATAACCGATGAATTGTCGATTCCACTGTGAAAATTTGCAATAGAAAAACATATGCCGACAGCAGACAAGGTCTTTCCATCCTTCTCACTATGTGAGTGTCTCTCGTACTTTGGGACCAAAAATGGAAGATTTGACAACAGGTGCGTTGACAACGCATCCAAGCATCCCGTTTCATGACTATGCCTGATGTGGCTGCTCGAGCTGCCCCCTCGGTAGTGTGAGAGATCAAGTGCATCGAGGAGTTTCAGATGGATTCCAGGGTAGCTAGTAAGAGGCAACAGTATCACGTACCACCGCCAAAGAGGCAGACATTTCTGAGATTAGGTCTCTTTGGAGGCAAGTAAAGTGTGCCAGATAATTCAGTGACCGAATGGCAAAGGTCGCTGAAGTGTAGTCTCGCTTCCCCAGTCTATCCATAGCCTGAGACTCCCTGTTCAGGGGATGAACAGTGGAACTATCTTCTACCAGTTCCCTCTTGGTGGCCGCCGCCACGACCATGGAATCAACTACCAGTTGCTTGGACCAATTGGGCTGGTCTTCAGGGGTGGATAAAATTTTATCTGGCCTCTGGGGGACAGGTTCTATGTTGTCCAGGGCCTTCCAGGTACGCTGCACAGTAAGTTTAATAAGCTCATCCGCATGTGGGGTCACCCAGAAAGTAGACGGCTGAGCATGGAAGGCCTGCAAGAAGAGAGATTCCTCCGAAGGGTTGGAGGGCTTACAGTTTCCCTCTGCTTGAGGCTCTCGAGAATGTCTCCAAATGAGATGTCTTCCTTGGAAGACCGTGGGGACCCTTCTCCCTCATTGCAATCGGTGTCTTCAGTGATGGATTCCTCAGGGGAATCAAGATGCTTCCTCTTGCAAAGTTTCTTCCGGGGTGGCTCCAGAGTGGGATCTTCTGAGGAGGACTCCAGAGAAAGGGTTCACTTCAAGGGAAGGTCTTGTGGCTCCCGTGCTCGGGATCCCAGAGTAGGGGGTTGGGCAGCTGCATGCTAGAGGGGGGTTCTGGTGTCGATGCCAATTGTGCCAATTGAGAGCCTGTTGCGGCAAGGACCCTCTCCATCACCTGGAAAACAGGCCTGCTCGAGGAGGGATGAGAACCCGGAACAGAGGACAACCTCGGAGCCAGGGTCATACCCCATCCTGAGGAGCCCACCTCCAGGTGAGGAGCTCCAAGAGGACTGGTAGCTGCCGGGAGAGCTGTGGCCATAGATGGCGCCACAGAAAAAATAGGCACTGAACTAGCAGCCACGCTGCCGATGGCCCAATCACTGCTCCAAGAGTGCGCCAGTTCCAACAGAGCCGTTGCACCAAGAGTAATCGGTGCAAACAGGGAAACCTCTGCTGTCGGAGCCAAGAAAGAATGCACTGGGATGGCCATCGGTACAAAAGTCTCCAGGACCTGGGAGGAGGCCCGAGGAGGATATACAGGTGAATAAGCTGTGAGAGCTTCCGTTCCAAGAGAGAAGGAAGACCTAGCAAGGTGGGTAATCCACTAGCTGCCAAAAACTGATCCACAACCGTCACTACATCTTGTTCTGAAAGACTCCTGGTGGATATGAAGGAAGCTGCTGATGGAGATTCTGGTCTCTCAAGAAATGGACTAAACTGGTGTCCCAAAAAGGGGTCATAAGAGGGAGAAAGTACAGTTGTGTACACTTAACATAAATGTAGATGTTAGAGTGCATTCACTGTTGCAGTCATTACATCTGGGTAATCTGCTGGCAGGTTGCCCTCAGGGTGGCCTGATTAACAAAGTCTTGGGTCCTGCGTCGCTTGCTGTCCATTCTTCCCTGACATCAGGTCATCAGGGGTATAAAACATGCAGCTGGCGCCATTACATCAGTTTTTCTTGCCCCAGATGTCAGGTGCCCCCCAAATGGGGAGCAAAATATATAAGTAATTAAAAACACAAAAATATACCTCCAAACAAAAGCAAATACACAAAAATGCTTTTAAGCATAATGAAAGAAAGTAGAAGTATAGTAAGAGAAAAAACAGGAGGCTGGAGGGAGGGTAACCAGGACTGCAACAGTGAATACACTCGAACATCTACATTTATAGTAAGTGTACACTACTGTACTATGTTCTTCGTGTTTCACTGTTGCAGTCATTACATTTGGGTAGATTCCCAAAGCTATGGTTGGGAGGATGGATTTATACAGCATTAGGACCAGCTATAAGGCCCTGCAAAACAGCAGTGGCAAAGCCAGCTCTGGATTTAGAGAAAACTGGTAAGTGATAATGCTTGGTGAAAGTATGAACTGAACTCCAGGTAGCAGCTTCTAGAATATCCCTGGTAGGAACACCTCTGAGATGCAGCCCTGGTGGAATGAGATCTGATCCTCTGAGGGATAGGTTTTTCATGGTGCTTACAGCAGAAATGAATACAATGGCTTATCCATTTAGAAATGGTTTGTTTTGAAATAGCCTTCCCCTGCTGCAAATGCTACCAGCAGTTGTTCAGATTACCTTCGAGATTTAGTCCTGCACAATTAAATCTAAGTTGTCTGTGTACATCCAAAGAATGCAGAATCTGCTCCCCTTGTTCTGTGGATTGGGAAAGAAAGTTGGCAAATGAATGGACTGATTAATAGCCACACTGAATACCACCTTGGGTATGAAGGGTGGATTGGTCCTGAGTGACATCCTGTCCGCATGAAAGATGATGAAAGGCTCCACTGCAATAAGGGCCTGGAATTCAGATATCCTTCAAGCTGATGTGATTGCTAAAAGAAAGGCTGTTTTCCGGGAAAAAAATTTTAAGTCTGCAGTAGCAGCTGGATCGAAAGAAGGTAGAGTGAGTTTCTCCAATACAAAGTTAAGGTCCCAGGCAGGGGTTGCAGCTCTCCTGGATGGTCTCAAGTTTTTGGCCCCTCTGAGATACTGCTTTAGTATGGATTTTTATGGAGGAAAATGACAGGCCCTTGCGAAGCATCTCAGTTAAGTATTGCAAAATCTGAGGTAAATTGGGCGCTGCTGTGCTTATCCCTTGAGATTGATTCCAGGCACAGAATCTTTTCCATTTGTCAGCATAAGATTTTCTAGTACTAGGTCTTCCCGCCTCCAAAATGACATCCATCACAGGTTTGCTGAGGGATGCCAAGGGGGAATTTAAATCATTAGTCAAGCTACACGATTCAGTGTTTGGAGCTGGGAGTGCAGAATTTGGTTCTCCTGCTGAGACAGTAAGGAAGGTGTCTGAGGCAAGTGCCATGGAGAGATTTGTGACACACTGCGCAGGAGTGGGTACAAGTGTTGGCGAGGCCAGTCTGGAGCAATCAAAATCATTCTTGGTTTGTCATGTTTGACTTTTAGTAGAACTTTGGAGAGCAGAGGCAGAGGGGGAAAAGCACAGACAGATAGATTTTTCTGTCTGAAGGACAGAGCATCCACTTTCCAGGCTTTTTTGTGAGGAGTTATTGTGCAAAATATATCCAACTGGTAGTTCTGGGGTGAGGCAAAAAGATCTATGTCTGGGCTCCCACATTTCTGTGTCAACATGTTGAAAGTCTGTGGTTCCAGTCTCCATTCGTGTGGGTCCATGAGATTTCTGCTTAGTTCATCTGCCAGAATATTCAGCTTTCCTGGCAGGAATTGAGCTTGTAGTTGTACTTGGTAGCTCAAGGCCGTGTTCCACAATGCCATGTCTAGTCTGCAGAGATGGTAGGAATGTGTACCCCTCTGCTTGTTTATGTACCACATAACCATGGTGTTGTCAGTCTTTACCATTAGTTGTCCTGGATGAAGGTAGTCCTTGAAGGCTGTCAGTGCATTCTGAACAGCTAGCATTTCTTTTCGATTGATATGAAGGTGCATTTGATTTGGGCTCCATTTGCCCTGAATGCCCTTCCCTGCCAGTTGAGCCCCCCCCATGCATACTCCGATGCGTCTGTAGTTAGGGTTTGCGCGGCAGGGGGTGGTGTTAATGGCAGTCCCTTGTTTTGGTGGCAGGCTTCGGCCCACCATAGGAACTCTATGGACAGGCAAGGTATGATAGGAATCATTGTTTCCAGGCTGTGACAATGTTGACTCCATAAACTTTTTATGTACCACTGAAGTTTCCTTATATGCAGTCTTGCATATGCAATTAGAAGAATGCAAGAGGCCATGAACCCCAAGGCTTGCAGAATTTGTCTTGCAGATAGCAGGGTTTTTGTGGCCACCTGTTTGAAGAAAGTTACCAAATGAATTTGCTCTTCTGGCATAAAGAAAGCGAGGAATGTCATTTTATGAGAGGGTACCAGTTGTGATTTCTTTTCGTTTATGGTGTACCCTAGACAAGTCAGAATCCTTTTTACAAATGCCAGATGTTTTAGAAAAATAGCCTGGTTTTCTGCCTGAAATAGACAATCGTCCAGATATGGATATATTTGAATATTTATTTGCCTGTAAAATGCAATTACTGGAGCCAGGCACTTTGTGAATACCCTGGGCACAGGAGACAAGCCAAAGGGCAGTGCAGAGAACTAATAATGCAAGTAGCCTGCTTTGAAGCGTAGGTATCTTCTGCAAGATTCCCTGATTGGGATATGCAAATAAGCCTCTTAAATCTAGAGTTGCCAACCAGGCATCCTTGCCTAGCAAAGGAAGTAACTGGTGAAGAGTCAGCATCTTGAATTTTGGAATGTCCAGAAAGGTGTTTAGAGTAGACAGGTCCAGGACTGGACACCAGGATTTGTCTTTTCTGGGTACAAGGAAAAATCTGGAATAGAAACCTTGTCCCTTTTCCTCTTCTGGTACTATCTGAATAGCCCCCATGTTTAGGAGGGAAAGTACTTGTTTCTGAGCCTCTGCCCACTGATTTGGGGGCAGGTCTGGCCACCCGTTTGGAGTTGGCAACGTGTGGAAATTAAATCTGTATCCCTGGGATACTAAATTTAAAACCCATTTGCCCTGGGTTATAAGTGGCCAGTTTTGTGCATGAAGAGCCAGTTTTCCCCCCAAAGGGGCAGCGGAGAGGTAAGTGCTTGGTAATTTTAAAAGAAAGTCATAGAGACTGTTTACCATAAGGTGGTGTCTTGTTATTTCCAGGTTTGGAAGAGGAAGCACCCCATTGCTTAGTTCGGCGAGTCCCTTGGGACTGAAACCTAGTGCTTTTGGAGTGTCTGGGTTTGGCTTGAGTGGCTCTGGAAGGAGCTGGAAAGGACCAGATCTTAGTAGGCCAGTGCCTACTAAATCTTGGAGGTTGTACTTGTAAGAAATCTTTCACAATTTGCATAGATTTAGCTTTATCTTCCATCTTTTTTAGAACGTCTTCAGTCTTATTGCCAAACAGACAAGTCCTGCTGCAAAGGAGCATCCAACAGTTTTGCTTTAACATGATCAGGCAGAGATTGCTCCTTAAGCCAAGCATGCATTCTAATCACAGACCCAGTAACAGCAGTCCTGCAAGAGGCCTCCAAAGAATCAATACCACATTGCAAAGTATGTTTTCTAACTTGTTCAGATGAATGCAATAAATCCTGTAAATCCTTATTTTCCACACAGTCAGAAATCAACATCATTTTCTGTTTAAGCAGTCCCATTATATGCTGTTGATATTTTAGCATATGGAATTGACAGTTTAAAGCCCTGATTGCCAAGGTTGCAAAAGTATAAACCTTTTAATCCCATCTATCCAGTGCCCTGGAGCCTCTATCAGAAGGTGTTGGATTTTTAGAAGTAGAAACCTTAATGCCCTTGGGCCCCTGAGAAATGGTTTCAGGGTCCGCAAAAGGATTTTTGAAAAGGAATTTGTGGGACTCGGGAACCCTGTAGTATCTGTCTGGTTTACTAGGGGCCGGAGGCAGGGAATCAGGGGCCATACTGGATTCCGAAAACACATCAACAATACCTAGTACAGGAGGTATAGCCTTAAGGCCTATGCTGAGGAAGGAGAAGGAAATCCCTAAGCCTCTTTTTGGATTCAGAAAAATCCTGACTTTCCCAGTGGAAATGCTCCCTTAAGGTATGTAAAGTTTCCCCAAAAGAAAAATCCTCAGGGGGAGAAGCAGAGGGAATGGAATTCTCTGCATCAGAATCCTCATAAGTAGGTATAGGGCTAGCTACTATGCCAAAACCAGCTATGGATTTAGAAGAAAATAGGCATGTGGTAATGCTTGAAGGTATGTACAGAGCTCCAGGTAGCAGCTTTTAGGATGTTCCTGGTAGGGACACCTCTGAGAAAGGCTGTAGAGGTAGATGCAGCCCTGGTGGAATGTGATCTCATCCCCTGTGGGGTAAGTTTTCCATGGTGCTTATAGCATAAATTAATGCAACGGGCTGTTCACTTACAAATGGTTTGCTTTGAAATTATGTTTCCCTCTGCCCTTGCAGCAAAGCCAACTAGCAGCTGTTCCAATTTTCTGAGAGGCTTAGTCCTGTCCAAATAAAATCTAAGTCGTCTTTGCACATCGAAAGAGTGCAGCATTCGTTCTCCTTTCTTTTGAGGATTCGGAAAAAAAGGTATTCAAATGAATGGACTGATTAAGGGCCGCAGTAGACACCACATTGGGCATAAAGGATAAAGGAAGGATTGGTCCTGAGGGAAACCCTGTCTTCATGGAAGATAATGAAGGACTCCACTGCCAAGAGGGCCTGTAATTCATACACTCTTCTTGCTGAAGTGATGGCTAGAAAGAAGGCTGTTTTCCAAGGGAGGAATTTCAACTATGCAGTTGCAGCTGGCTCAAAAGGAGGGAGAGTGAGCTTTTCCAATACAAAGTCAAGGTACGGGGCTGGAGTAGGGGCTCTCCTGGGGGGGGGGGGTCTTAAATTTTTGGCCCTCTGAGGAATTGCTTCAGCAAGGGTTGAGAAAAGAGGGGAGGTTCAGTATTATAATGAGCTGAAATGGAAGAGACATGAATTTTAATAGAGGAGAAGGAAAGGCCCTTGTGGAGCATTTCTGCTAAGTACTGAAGAATACAAGTTAAGCTGGGAACCGTTGTGCCCATCCCCCTCAGTCTGGCTCCAGGAACAGTATCTTTTCCACTTTTCAGCATAGGATTTTCAAGTACTAGGCCTCCTTGCCTCCAGAATGACATCTAGCACCTACTTACTGAGAGATGCTATTGGAGAGCTCAAGGAATTAACCAGGCTGCAAGGTTCAGGGTTTGAAGCTGAAGGTGCAGAATCTGGCCCGCCTGCTGGGACAGCAGGGAAGGGGTCTGAGGCAGGTGCCATGGTTCCAGCAGTGTCATACTGCGCAAGAGGGGGTACCAGTGCTGGCGTGGCCAGTCTGGTGCAATCATTATTGTCTTTGGTTTGTCCTGTTTGATCTTTAGCAGAACTTTCGAGAGGAGAAGTAGAGGGGGAAAGGCATAAACTGAGAGGCTTTTCCAGGTAAAGGACAGGGCATCCACATTCCAAGCTTGAATGTGGGAAGTCCTTGTGCAGAAATTGTCCAACTGGTAGTTGTGAGGGGAGGCAAACAGGTCTATCTCTGGGGTCCCCCATTTGTTCCTCAAGAGGTTGAACATTTTTGGTTCCAGTTTCCATTGGTGTGGGTCCATGAGGTTTCTGCTTAGGTTGTCTGCCAGTGACTTTAGCTTGCCTGGCAGGAATTGAGCTTGTAGGTGCACTTGGTAGCTCAAGGCTGTGTTCCACAGAGCCATGGCTAGTCTGCAGAGAGGGTACGAGTGGGTTTCCCCCCTGCTTGTTTATGTACCACATAACTGTGGTGCTGTCTGTCTTTACCAATAATTGTCCTGGAAGAATGTGGTCATTGAAGGCAGTCAGGGAATTCTGTACAGCTAACATTTCTTTTTGGTTGATACGCAGGTGCATCTGTCTTGGGTTCCACTTGCCCTGAATGCACTGCCCTGCCAAGTGAGCCCCCATGCACAGTCTGATGAGTCTGTTGTTAGGGTTTGGGCGGCAGGGGGTTGAGTGAAAGGGAGCCCTTTGTTCTGGTAGCAGGCCTCTGCCCACCAAAAAACTCTGTCTTTATACAAGGAATGATAGGAATCATTGTTTCGAGGTCCTGAGAATGTTGACATCATAGGCTTTTTAGATATCATTGCAGTTTCCTCATATGCAGTCTTGCATATGGAATTAGTAGAATACAAGAGGCCGTGAATCCAGGGCTTGCAGAATTTTCCTTGCAGATAGCTATGTCTTTGTGGCCAGTAGTTTGAAGCAGGTTGTTAAATAAACTTGCTTCTCTGGAGTGAGGAAAGCCATCTGGGAAATTGAATTCAAGCTTGCTCCCAGGAATACAATTTGTTGGCAGGGTACTAGGTGAGATTATTTATGGTGTACACCTCAGTGTGTTTAGAAGTTTTTTTATGAATGCCAGATGTTTTAATAGCAATTTCTGCCTGAATCAGACAATCGTCCAAGTATGGGTATACCTGAATATTTCTCTGCTGCAAAATGCAATGGCTGGAGCAAGACATTTTGTGAATACCCTGGGTGCAGTAGATTAGCCAAAGGGAAGTGCAGAGAACTGAAAATGCATGAAGCCTGCCCTGAAGCGTAGGTATTTCCTGCAAGATTCCCTTATTGGAATGTGCAGTTAAGCTTCATTTAAGTCTAAAGTTGCCAACCACGCATCTTTGTCTATCATAGGAAGCAGCTGTTGAAGTGTTAGTATCTTGAATTTTAGGATTACAAAAAAGTGTTTAGAATAGAGAGGTCCAGGATAGGACACCAGGAGCTGTCTTTTCCGGGTACCGGGAAAAGTTTAGAATAAAAACCTTGTCCCCTTTCTTCTGCTGGGGCAGGCTGAATAGCCCTGATACTTAGAAGAGGGAGAACCTGCTGTTGAGCCCCTTCCCACTGATTTGGGGGTAGGTCTAGCCAACCGTTTGGGGTTGGTAGGGTGTGGAAGTGGAATCTGTATCCTTGGGAAACTATATTCAAAACCCATTTGTCCTGGGTAATTAGCTCCCAGTTTTTTTGCATTAAGGGCGAGCTTTCCTCCTAAGGGAGCAGGTAGTTGAGCAGGGCTTGGAAGGTTTAAGGTTGTCATTGTGCCATTTTTCCGTAGAGGGGTGTCTTACTACTCCCTGCTTTGGAAGTGCGAGCCCCCCACTGCTTAGGCCTGTGCGTAGCCTGACACTGTAACCTAGGTGGTCTGCTGTTCCTGAGTTTGGACTGAGAAGGCCTGGATGAGGCTGGAAAGGACCAATTTTTTGAAGGCCAATGCCTACTAAATCTGGGAGGCTATACTTGCAGGAAACCTTTAACAGTTTGCGTAGATTAAGCTTTTTCCTCCATCTTTTTGAGGACTTCTTCAGCTCTGCTGCCAAACAGGCGGTCTTGGTTTAAGGGAGCATCCAATAATTTAGCTTTAACATGATCTGTCAAATTTTGCTCCTTAAGCTAAGCATGCCTTCTAAGTACAGACCGTGACAGTAGCCCTGCAAGATCCTTCTAAAGAGTCAAAACCACATTGCAAAGTATGTTTACTAACTTGTTCCGCAGAATGCATTAAATCCTGTAATTCTGTGTTCATCACACTCAGGAATCAACATCATTTTCTGTTTAAGCAGTCCCATAATATGCTGCTGGTACTTTAACATATGAAACTGGCAATTTAAAGCCCTAATGGCCAAAATGGCAGAAGTATATAGCTTCTTACCTCATATGTCCAAGGCTCTAGAATCTCTATCAGAGGGGGTAGGGTGTTTGGCAGCAGTAGCCTTAATGCCCTTTGGTCTTTGGGAAATGGTCTCTGGATCCGCAGTAGGATTCTTGACGAGGAACATGTAAGACTCAGGTACTCTAATACCGGTCAGATTTTCTAGGAGCTGGAGGTAAAGTGTCTGGAGGAAAGCTACAATGCCCAGAAAGTACAGTTGTGTACACTTACCATAAATGTAGATGTTACAGTGTATTCACTGTTGCAGTCATTACATCTGGGTAATCTGCTGGCAGGTTGCCCTCAGTCGAGCTGAATTCAAAAGTCTTGGGTCCTGCGTCGGTTGCTGCCTCCTCTTCCATGACGTCAGGTCGTCAGGGGTATAAAACAAGCAGCCAACGCCATTTTCTTTAGTTTGTCTTGCCCCAGATGTCAGGTGCCCCCAAAAATGTAGCAAAAATATATATGTAAAAACTATATATACGTGCATCAATATAAACTTTACCTTCATCTACAAGCAAATACACCACATAGGTTGTAGAAAATAGAGAAGGAAAGATAAAGCCCAGAATGAAAGGGGGTTGGCGGCCGGGTAACCTGGACTGCAACAGTGAATACACTCGAACATCTACATTTATGTTAAGTATACACAACTGTACTATGTTCTTCGCGTTTCATTGTTGCAGTCATTACATGTGGGTAGAATCCCAAAGCTATGGATGGGAGGCTGGAGCTTGATAGCATTAGGTGTGGCTATAATGCCCTACAGAACTGCAATGGCAAAGCCTGCCCTGGACTTAGAGTAGAGAGGCAAATGATAATTGCTTTGTAAAGGTGTGAACAGAACTCCAAGTAGCAGCCTCTAGAATGTCTTTGATTGGTACTCCTCTGAGAAAGGCTGCTGAAGTAGCTGCAGCTCTGGTGGAGTGAGACCTAATGCCCTTGGGCACAGGTTTGCCATGGTGTAAGTAGCAGAAACGAATGCAGTGGCTTATCCACTTTGAAATAGTCTGCTTTGAAATAGTCTTTCCTTCTGATCCTGCAGTATATGCCACTAGTAATTGCTCAGTTTTTCTTAGAGCTTTAGTCCTGCTCAAGTAGAATCTTAGCTGTCTGTGCACATCCAAGGAATGCAGAATTCTCTCCTCCTTGTTCTGTGGATTTGGATAAAAGGTTGCCAGATGAATAGTTTGGTTAAGAGCCATACTGGAAACCACCTTAGGCATAAATGTTGGATTTGTCCTCAGAGACACCCTGTCTGGGTAAAACATGATAAAAGGCTCCACAGCCATGAGGGCCTGTAGCTCTGAGACTCTTCTTGCTGACATAATTGCTAGTAGCAGAGCTGTTTTCCATGATAAGAACTTTATATCAGCAGTAGCAGCTGGTTCAAATGGATGCAGGGTGAGCTTTTCCAACACATAATTAAGGTCCCATGCAAGTACTGGTGATCTTGAAAGAGGCCTTAAATTTTTGGCTCCTCTAAGATACTGTTTTAGTAAAGGATGAGAAAAGATTGGCGGCTCTGTATTGTAATGAGCCGAAATGGCAGAGGGATGGATTTTAATTGATGAGAAAGATGAGCCTTTATCAAGCATCTCAGTCAAGTATTGTAGTATCTGAGGAATATTTGGTTCTGCTATATCAGTTCCTTGTGCTTGATTCCAAGCACAGAATCTCTTCCATTTATCAGCATAAGATTTTCTAGTACTAGGCCTTCTGGCTTCCAAAATGACATCCATCACAGCTTTACTGAGAGGTGTTGGTTGTATAACTATATGATCAGCCATGCTGCCAGGTTCAGTGTCTGGAGTTGATTGTGCAGGATCTGATTGTTTTGCTGGGACAATAGTTGAGGTCTTTGAGGTAAGCTCCAAGCTGGGTATTGAGACAGGTTCCTTAGGACTGGGTACAAGCATTGGCGGGGCCAGTCCGGGGCAATTAGTATCATCATTGGTTTCTCTTGTCTGACTTTTACGAGGACCTTGGGAAGAAGAGGTAAAGGAGGAAAGGCGTAACAAATACGTTTTTCCAACTGAAGGATAGGGCGTCCACTTTCCATGCTTGTCTGTGATAAGTCATTGTGCAGAATTTTTTCAATTTGTAATTTTGAGGAGAAGCAAACCGATCTATGCCTGGGCTCCCCCTTTCTTTGTTATCATGCTGAAGACTTGTGGATCTAGTTCACACTCGTGAGAATCCATAAGGTTTCTGCTTAAGTCATCTGCTAGAGCATTTTGTTTTCCTGGCAGGAATTGAGCATGAAGATGAATCTGGTAAGTCAAAGTTGTGTCCCACAGTGCCACGGCTAATCTGCAAAGGGGATATGAGTGCGTGCCCCCTTGCTTGTTTATGTACCACATGACCGTGGTGTTGTCTGTCTTTATCAGTAGTTGTCCTGGATGAAGTAAGTCCTTGAAGGCTTTCAGAGCATTTTGAACAGCTAGCATCTCTTTTTGGTTGATATGTAGATGCATTTGTTTTTGGGACCATATGCCCTGAATGCATCTTCCTGCCATGTGGGCCCCCCATGCATAATCTGATGCGTCTGTTGTTAAGGTTTGGTTGGCAGGGGGTAGAGTGAAGGGCTGTCACATGTTTTAGTGACATGCCTTTGCCCAACATAGAAACTCCTGTTGTAGGCAGGGAATGAGAGGAATCATTATTTCCAGACCGTGACAATGTTGACTCCATAAACATTTTAGGTACCGTTGAAGTTTCCTCATATTCAGTCTTGCGTATAGAATCAGTAGGATGCAGGATGCCATGAAGCATGACCCAAAGTCTGCAGAATTTGTCTTGCAGATAAAGTACAGTTTTGTACCTACCATAAATGTAGATGTTCGAGTGCTAATACAGCTGCAGTCATAACAGATGGGTTATCCTGCCGTCAGGCGGGTCCTCGGTCGACCGAATTCCAAAGTCTAGGTCCGGCGTCGGTTGTCGTCGCTTCTTCCCTGACGTCAGTGCGACAGGGGTATAAAGGAACCAGCCGACACCATTTTCTTCAGTTTTTCTTGCCCCAGATGTCAGGTGCCCCCAGAAGGAAGGCAATACATAAATTTGTGTAGTAATGCAGTGCAATATAATCAAAATACAGTAGTTGCAAGCAAATACATCATAAATGAATACCCCAATCAGGTTGTATGAGGATGTGTTAGCCTATAGGCCTGTCCCAAGAGGGGAAGGAGGGAGGGAAACCTGGACTGCAGCTGTATTAGCACTCGAACATCTACATTTATGGTAGGTACAAAACTGTACTATGTTCATCGTGCATACAGCTGCAGTCATAACAGATGGGTAGAATCCCAAAGCTAAGAAAGGGGTGGTAGGCACTAGGTGGAACTAGGAGGAGCCAAAATGCCCTGCAAGACTGCAGTGGCAAAGCCTGCTCTAGATTTGGAGTATAATGGTAGGTTGTAGTGCTTGGAGAAGGTATGCACAGAACTCCAAGTGGCTGCCTCTAAAATATCCTTGGTAGGAACCCCTCTGAGGAAGGCTGCAGAGGTGGCTGTGGCCCCGGTGGAATGAGTTCTAATGCCTGTAGGTACAGTTTTGCCATGAAAGGAATAGCAAAGGTGTATGCAGTGGGCTATCCATTTTGAGATTGGCTGTTTGGAAATTGGCTTTCCTTGAGCTCCTACCGCATAGGCCACAAAGAGCTGTTCTGATTTTCTGAAAGGCTTTGTTCTGTCCAAATAATAACGCAGTTGTCTGTGGATGTCCAAGGAATGTAGTAATCTCTCCCCTTTGTTTTGAGGATTAGGATAAAAAGTAGGTAAATGTATGGCCTGATTTAAAGCTACCCTGGATACCACTTTAGGCATAAAAGACGGGTTGGTTTGTAAGGAAACTCTGTCCTGATGGAAGATGATAAAAGGCTGGACAGCCATGAGAGCCTGTAGTTCTGAAACTCTACGAGCTGAGGTGATAGCCAGAAGGAAAACTGTTTTCCAGGACAAATATTGCAAATCTGATGAGGCAGCTGGCTCAAAGGGAGGCAAGGTCAGTTTTTCCAGAATGAAATTAGGATCCCAAGCAGGGATTGGTCGTTTCCTTGGAGGTCTTAAATTCTTAGCCCCTCTGAGGAACTGTCTTTAGAGGGTGAGAGAATAAAGGTGGATCAGTGTTGTATTCTGCAGAAATGACTGAGGCATGGATTTTGATGGAGGAGAAAGAAAGTCCACTGCTTAGCAGTTCAGCCAAATATTGTAGTATTTGAGGTAAATTCAGTTTTCCAGGATCCTGGCCCTTTTTCTCATTCCAGACACAAAAACGTTTCCAATTTGTGGAGTAAGCTTTTCTAGTTGATGGCCTTCTGGCCTCCAAAATGACATCCTGCACCTCCTTGGAGAGTAGGGCCTGCTGTAATGCTAAGGAATCTTCCATGCGGCTAGAAAGAGTGTTTTTAGCTGGCTGTGAAGAGTTTTGAAACTGTGCTGAGTCAGAAGAAGAGGCATTAGAGGCACGGTCTATGGTGGGGAATGCGTCAGGCTCCTCAGGAGTGGGTACCAGTGTTGCCTTGGCCAGTCCGGAGCAATGAGGATCATCTTTGGTCTGTCTGCTCTGGTCTTCAATAGAACTTTGGGCAGCAGAGGAAGAGGTGGGAAGGCATAAACTGTCATTGATGTCCAACTGAAAGAGAGAGCGTCCACTCTCCAGGCCTTTGTATGGAAGATCCTTGAGCAGAATTTTGTCAATTGATGATTTTTGTGGGAGGCAAAGAGATCTATGTCTGGCCTTCCCCATTCTTGGATTATTTCTGTAAAAACTTTTGGATGCAATTTCCATTCGTGTGGATCTGTCATATTCCTGCTTAGGTTGTCTGCTAGCATGTTTTCCTTGCCTGGCAAGTATTGTGCTTGCAGTCCATTTGTAAGTCCATGGCCATGTTCCAAAGTGACATGGCCAGTCTGCATAGGGGGTAATAATGTGTTCCTCCCTGCTTGTTTATGTACCACATAACTGCGGTGTTGTCCGTTCTTATCAATAGTTGACCTGGTTGTAGAAGGTCCTTGAAAGCTATAACAGCATTTATTACTGCTAGCATTTCTTTTTGATTGATGTGAAGGTGCTTTTCTTTTTGGGACCATTTGCCCTGAATGCACCGATCTGTCATGTGTGCCCCCCAGGCGTAGTCCGAGGCGTCTGTTGTGATGACTTGATTTGCTTGAGGCTTGCTGAATGGAAGACCTGTGTTTGTTTGACATGCCTGAGCCCACCACAGAAATTCCTTTTGCAGACATGGAATTAGTGGTATTATTGTTTCCAAACTGTGGCTGTGTTGAGACCATATGTTTTTCAGGTACCATTGTAGTTTCCTCATATGCAGCTTTGCACATGGGATAAGTAAGATGCAAGATGCCATGAATCCCAGAGCCTGCAGGATTTTCCTTGCAGTCAGCCTGGTGCAATTTGCTAGTGTTCTGAAGTATTGAATTAGTTGCCCTGCTTCTCTGGCGTGAGGTAGGCCATCTGGGTGTTTGTGTCCAAATTGGCATCCAGGAAAATTATCTTCAGAGAGGGTATTAGCCTTGATTTCTTTTTGTTGACTGTGTATCCCAGAGAGTTCAATAACATTATTACATAAGCCAGATGTTTCAGAAGAATGTGCTTGCTGTCCGATTGGATCAGGCAGTCGTCCAAATAGGGGTATATTTGTATCCCTTGAAGTCTGCAGTAGGCAATTACTGATGCCAGGCATTTCGTGAATACTCTGGGCACAGTAGATAAGCCAAAGGGCAATGCAGAGAATTGATAATGGGTTGAACCTGCAAGAAATCTGAGGTACCTTCTGCAATTTTGTCTGATTGGGACATGCAGGTATGCCTCCTTGAGGTCCAATGTTACCAGCCAAGACTCCTTGCCAAGCATGGGAAGAAGTTGCTGTAGAGTGAGCATCTTGAATTTTGGTGCAGTAGAAATGTGTTTAGGATGGATAGATCCAAAATAGGTCTCCAATCTTTTCCCTTCCTTGGCACCAGAAATAGCCTGGAATAAAAACCTTAACCTTGTTCGTGCGTAGGTACCTCTTGAATAGCTTTCATGTTTATGAGATCTGTAATTTGCCTTTGTGCCTCTGCCCTTTGATTGTGTGGCAGGTTTGGCATGCCTCTCATTTTTGGAAGGGTGTGAAAATGGAATTTGTAGCCTCTGTTTACAATGTCCAGGATCCATTTGTCCTTTGTGACAATATGCCAATTTTTTTAAAATAATGCCAGCTTTCCTCCTAAGGGGGCTGCCATTTGAGACCTGGTTGGCATGCAAAGGGGAAAGTCATTGGGTTTGCTTTCTGAAAGATTGCGAGTTGCCCTCACCACCTCTTTGTGTAGGAGCTTGCCATTGTCTGCCTCTAAACGATCCTTGAGATTGTCCTCTGCCCCTCGGGCACCTGTATCTGCCTCTTTGGGTTCTGTCTGTGGCAGGAAAGGACCAGTTTTTGGAAGGCCAATTTCTACTAAAACGTGGGGTTTGAACCTGTAGAAATTCTTTCACAGTTTGCATTGATTTAGCCTTTTCCTCCATTTTCCTTAATACCTCCTCAGCATTAGCACCAAATAGTACATCCTTTTGAAGAGGGGCGTCTAGTAATTTAGCTTTGACATGATCAGGCAAGGCTTGTTCCTTGAGCCAGGCATGCCCACGTGCACGCATGACTGATCCTGTAACAGCAGCTCTACATGAGGCCTCTAGAGCATCAAAACCACACTGTAAGGTATGCTTACCCACTTGTTCTGCACTATGCATCAAATCCTGCAACTCCTTCAAGTCTGGTTGTTCAGATTGTGACATTTTACTTTTCAATTGTGATAACAAAAACTGTTGGTATTTTAGCATAGGAAACTGACAGTTTAAGGCCCTCATGGATAAGGTAGCCAAGGTATATACCTTTTTTCCCCACCTTTCTAAGGATCTGGAATCTCTCTCAGAAGGCAATGGATTTTTAGCAATGGAGGCCTTAACTCCCTTGGGGCCCTGTGAGATGGTTTCTGGGTCAGCAGCATGGCTTTTGTATAGAAATTGGTGTGAGTCATGGACCCTGTAATACCGGTCAGGCTTAACTGGAGCTGGAGGTAGAGAGTCCGGGTTAAGGCAGGCCTCTGAGTAAACATCATCTAGGATGTCCAAGACAGGAGGTATAGCCAGAGGCCTGTGCTGAGGAAGCAAGAGAAATTCCCTGAGCCTTTTCTTGGAATCTGAATAATCCTGGCCTTCCCAGTGGAAGTGTTCCCTTAAGGTATGCAAAGTTTCCCCAAATGAGTAATCCTCAGGGGGGGATACAGAAGGGATAGACTCCTCCGCATCAGAGTCTTCAAAAGGGGAGTAAGAATGTTCCTAATCATCAGAGTGCTCTGAAATAATGGAGCCCTGATCAGAGGAGGGGGAATCTTCTTCCACTCTAGGCCTTTTGTCCGGAGGGGGCGGAGAACCTCTGATAAGAGTAATTAAATCCTCAGCCATTTTAAGCATCTGTTTCTTAGGCATGGGGCCTGGAGATAGGCCCTGTGTAGCTGGTCTCAGAGTGCATGGTTGCTTTAGACTTTGTGAAAGCCTTGATGGAGAAAGAAGAGGAAGGTCTGAAGACACCTTGAGTGGAGGTGGACCTGTCCACATTCTGAGCTTCAACGCCAAGAGTGGCTTCGGTATCTGTAGTCCGGGTGTGGGCCGAGGAGCCTGCGACCTTGGGCACAGGATACACCGTCAAAGAAATGTCGTCGGTAGTCAGGGGCTGCATAGGCGCCTCGCTGAGAACCGGACTACATGTAGTCGGCTTTGGCGTGGTGTCGGTAGAGGCCACGGACCTCGTGTGTCGGTCCTTGTCTTTGCGTTTTTTAGACAAAACCGTAGTCGGAGTATCCGACGACATAGTATAGTTAAATGCTTTCCCAAAATAATGCTGGGCGAACTCCGCCCAACGCTTAATAATGCGTTTGTTGAATGTAGCACAAAAGCGACAGACCAAGACGTCGTGGTCTGGGCCTAAACAAGGTATACAGAGGGAATGGAAATCCTTATGCAGTATTTGCTTCCCACAAGAAATACAATTATTAACTTTGTCTGACATCGGTCTGAGGCAAGAAAATTTTCCCCAACGAGGTACTTAGCTTTTAAGAAGACTTCGGTTTCCAAATTTTCGTAATCTCAGGAGCTGGCCGACCGGCACTTACGAACTGCTTCTGCTTCGGGCACCGCGCGGCAAGAAAGACTGAAGAAAATGGCATCGGCTGGTTCCTTTATACCCCTGTCACACTGACGTCAGGGAAGAAGCAACGACAACCGACGCCGGACCTAGACTTTGGAATTCGGCCGACCGAGGACCAGCCTGACGGCAGGAGAACCCATCTGTTATGACTACTACTGTATGCACGATGAACATCTGGGTTTTTGTTGCTATCAGTTTGAAGTAAGCAGTCAGTTGCCTTTGCTTGTCTGGTGTGAGGAAAGCCATCTGGGCAGCTGTAATCAAGCTTGCACCCAGGATTGTTATCTTTTGAGAGGATACCAGTTGTGATTTATTTTCATTTATTGTGTACCCTAGGCATGTTAGAAGCCTTTTCACAAATGCCAGGTGTTGAAGAAGAATGGCCATGTTCTCTGCTTCAATGAGACAGTCATCCAAGTAAGGATATATTTGTATACTTCTTTGTCTGCAAAATGCAATCACTGGTGCCAGGCTCTTTGTAAAGTCCCTGGGCGCAGTAGATAAGCCAAAGGGCAGTGAAGAGAATTGGTAATGCATTAAGCCAGCCTTGAATCTGAGGTATCTTCTGCACGATTGCCTTATTGGGATATGCAGATATGCCTCTTTTAGGTCTAATGTCACCAGCCAAGCATTCTTGCCCAGCATAGAGAGAAGCTGCTGCAAAGTCAACATTTTGAATTTTGGAATGTCCAGGTATGTGTTCAAAATCGATAAATCCAGTATTGGCCGCCAGGCCTTGTCCTTTCTGGGTACCAAGAACAGTCTTGATTAAAAACCTTGTCCTTTTTCCTGTTCTGGTACTGGCTGAATGGTCCCCATATCCATGAGGGACGTAACCTGTTTCTGTGCCTCTGCCCATTGATTTTTTGGCAGATCTGGCTAACCGTTTGCCACTGGCAGAGTATGAAAATGGAATCTGTATCCCTATGATACTATGTTTAGCACCCACTTGTCCTGGGTTATTAACTGCCACTTTTGAGCAAAAAGTGCTAATTTTCCCCCTGGGGTGCTGCCAAAAGGTAAGTGCTTGGTGAAGGCAGAGGGAAGTCATTGGGACCGTTTTCTGTAGGTCTGCACTTTATCTCCTCCAGCTTTGGAGGTGGAAGCGCCCCATTGCTTTGACCTGCATGAATCTTGCGCCTGGTATCTGGAACCCTTAGGATGTCTGGATTTACCCCTTTGAGCTCTGTCTGACACAGGAAAGGACCAATTTTTTGTTGGCCAGTGTCTACTGAATCTTGGTGTCTGCACTTATAAGAAGTCTTTTACAGTTTGCATAGACTTAGCTTTGTCTTCCATTTTCTTTAAAACCTCTTCTGCCTTAATTCCAAACAGAGTATCATGCTGTAAAGGTGCATCTAGTAACTTAGCCTTAACATGATCAGGCAGATTTTGTTCCTTTAACCAGGCATGCCTCCTAATCACAGATCCAGTAACTGCGGCCCTGCAGGATGCCTCTAAAGAATTAAAACCACACTGCAAAGTATGCTTTCCAACCTGTTCAGCTGCATGCACTAATTCCTGCAATTCTTTATTTTCTAAACATTCAGAAATCATAATTTTCTGTTTCAGCAATCCCATAACATGTTGTTGATATTTGAGCAGATGAAACTGGCAGTTTAAGGCCCTAATTGCCAAGGTTGCAGATGTATAAACCTTTTTTCTCCATCTATCCAGTGCCCTTGAGCTTGTCAGAGGGGTTGGGTTTTTTTGCTGCTGAGGCTTTAACTCCCTTTGGACCCTGTGAAATAGTTTCAGGATCAGCAGCAGGGTTTCTAAATAAAAATTTGTGAGAGTCAGGGACCCTTTAATATGTGGCAGGCTTGCTGGGAGCCGGAGGTAAGGAATCAGGGGGTCAAATTTGACTCCGAAAACACATCATCCACAATGTCTAAAACAGTGGGCATGGCTAAAGGCCTGTGCTGAGGGAGAAGGAAATCCCTGAGCCTCTTTTCTGATTCTGAGAAATCTTGACTCTCCCAGTGGAAATGCTCCCTCAAAGTATGCAAATCTCTCCAAATGAATAATCCTCAGGAGGTGTTGCAGATGGTATAGACTCCTCTGCATCCGAATCCTCATAGCGAGGTATAGATAATTCCTGATCAGAAAAGGAATCAGAACAAATAGAAACCTGACCTGAAGATTCATAGTCAGTGTCTTGCCCTGGCCTCTTATCTGGAGGGGGATGGGTACCCCTGATCAAGGTAATGAGGTCTTCAGGCATTTTGATCATCTGTTTTTTAGGCATACAGGGCTGTGCACATGGCTCATGCGTCATTTTTTTACTTTTAGAAGATGCTTTAGTCTTTGGTTTTGCAGCTGTTGTTGGTTTGATATACAAATGTTGAGGCCTGAATACACCCTCAGAAGCCTGTGCCTGCTCAGCGGCTCTGGACCCATCCGAGAGAGATACATCCGTCGGTCCAATACTTTGAGAATCTCACAGCATGCCCGACTCCACATGGGTGTCGGTAGGGAGTTGCGTCTCAAAAGTAGCAGGTATCAGGGGCTGCGAAAGCGCCTCACTGAGTACCGGTGAACCGGCGACTGGCTTAGGAGAAGCTTCGTAGTTGGTTTTGGACCTCGACTGTCTTTCTCTGTCCTTTTCTTTGCGTTTTATATGTAGTCCAGTAGTTCGATTGCTATCAGACGACATTTCTGGGTAGTTAAATTCGTTTCCAAAATACTTTGAGGCAAAAATATACAGACGCTTAATAGTGCGTTGGTTAAATCTAGCACATAACCGACAGCAAGGCACGTTGTGATCAGGGCGTAGGCAAGGAATACAGAATAAATGGAAATCCTTCTGAGGTATTTGCTTCCCACAAGTAATAAAATTATTAACTTTTTTTGACATCGGAATGGAGCAAGAAAAAAGTTTCCCCAACGGGGTACTTAGCTTTAGTGAAGACTTTGGTTCTGAAACTCAAACTGGAATATTTCAGTAGACGGCCAACCGGCACTTGCGAAATGCTTCTGCTTCGGGCACCTCGCGGCAAGAAAGACTAAAGAAAATGGCGTTGGCTGCTTGTTTTACACCCCTGACGACCTGACGTCATGGAAGAGGAGACAGCAACCGACGCAGGACCCAAGACTTTGGAATTCAGGCCGACTGAGGGCAACCTGCCAGCAGATTACCCGAACGTAATGACTGCAACAGTGAAACACGAAGAACATCAGGAGGGATAGCTAAACGCCTATGTTGAGGGAGCAGTAAGAATTCCCCAAGCCTCTTTTTGGTGTCAGAGTAATCCTGGCTTTCCCAGTGGAAATACTCCCTAAGAGAGTGTGCAAGGTTTCACCAAAAGACAAATCTTCTGGAGAGGAAGCAGAGGGAAAGGAATCCTCTGCATCAGAATCCTCATAGGTAGATAGGTAATCACAAGATACAGAAATATCAGATTCCTGATCAGAAGAATCCGAAAGAAAATCAATCAGTTCTAGGTCTTTTAGAGGGGGAAGGCTGGCTTCCCCTAATTAAGGTAATAAGGTCTTCAGCCATTCTAACCATTTGTTTTTTAGGCATATGGGCCTGACCATGCGGTTTGGACATCGATTTTCTAGGCGTGGGTCGAGTTTTAGGCCTGGATGAAGAAGATAGCAACGGTTTAAAATGCAAATCTGTAGGCCTGAATACACCCTCAGAAGCCGATGCTCCAGACCCATCCAAGGTAGACGCATCTGCAGGTTCCATAGTCAAAGAAGCATCTCCCGGCATTCCGGATTCCGAATGGGTCTCAGTAGAGGCCTGCGAATCTGAAGAAGCAGGTATCAGGGGCTGTGAAAGTGCCGGACTGGCGACTAGCTTAACAGAAGCATTGTCGGCAGTTTTGGACCTATGCGATCTGTCTCTGTCTTTATCCTTAAGGTTTTTCGGAAAATCGGTAGTCGGAAGGCTTACAGAAGCCATTCCTGGATAGTTAAACTGAGCACCAAAATAATTTGCTGCAAATATAGACAGATGAATAGTTCGAGGGTTGAACAAGGCACAAAACAGACAGCGAGGGACGTCGTGGTCTGGGCCAAAGCAAGGAATGCAGTACAAAAGAAAAATCTTTATGAGGTATTTGCTTTCCACAGGTAATACAATTGTTAACTTTTACTGACATCTGTTAAGAGCAAGAAAAAGGATCCCCAACGGGGTACTTAGCTTTTTTGAAGCCTTCGGTTCTGAAACTCAAACGAAATTTTCAGGAGTCGGCCAACCGGCACTTGCGAACTGCTTCTGGCACCGCGCGTCAAGGAACACTGATGTAATGGCATCGGCAGCATGATTTATACCCCTGATGACCTGACGTCATGGAAGAAGAGACAGCATCTGACACAGGAATCCAAAACTTTGATATTCAGGCCATCTGAGGGCTACCTGCAGGCAGATAACCCAAATGTGATGACTGCAACAGTGAAACACGAAGAACATCAACGACAAGGTTATAGAAGAGTTTTTTTTTTTTTTTCTTTCAAACAGATAGAAAAAAAAAAAAAAAAAAGAGTACCAACAATGGTACTAAGAAATTCCACAAAGTGGTAGGGAAAGGGCCTACCAAAGGTAGGGGAGAGGGACAGTACCAATGATGGTATGAAAAGAACTACCAAAGGTAGAGGGTAGGTTTTAGTAATAAAGTATATAAATTTAAAGATGAAGAGGTAATCTTAAGGGAAAACTGACTAAAGGAAGGTAATTGTACGTTCATAGGTAGGTACTAGGCTACTGGCTCTAGGGCCTATATAAGCCTAGCCAAACGGTACCCTGGCTTTTGCCACCCAAGAAAATTTTTTTCCTATGCCCCTGTCAAGCAAAGCCACAGAAGTGATCCTCGGGGTGGATTTTCTATCTCCTATCCAATCAAGATTTTACTTGAACAGTGCTAATGAGGAGGAGCTTTTTTTGATATAGATAGGTAGTTTGTTCCAGAGTATGGGAAGTCTCTGGGACAGGAATCTATCTCTCCAGCATGTTCTGTTTATTGTGGTGACAAGGTTTAGGTCCCTAGAGCGTGTAGCTCGGAGGGACTGGGATTTCTTTAAGCTGAGCATGTCCAACAGCTCTGGGTTTGACATAGCTTTGTATGTTAGGCAGAGATCGCCTCTGAGTAGGCGATATGCAACAGAGTAAAGCTGGAGTTTTTTGAGAGTGTCTGCATAGGGCATCTGTTTGAGGCCGGTAATCCTCTTTGTGAGGTATTTCTGCAGCCTTTCTAGTTGTTGTAGATGTCTTGTGAGGTACATACCAAAAGGGGCATTGCACTCTACAATGGGTTGAATGAATGATGACTAGAGGGCAACAATGACCTTTTTTTTCCTGGATGGGAAAAATACAGTTGTGTACCTACCATAAATGTAGATGTTCGAGTGCATTCACTGTTGCAGTCATTACACTTGGGTTATCCTGCTGGCAGGCGACCCGCAGTCGGCCCGAGTTCCAAAGTCCTGGTCCGGCATCGGTTGCTGTCGCCTCTTCCCTGATGTCAGTGCGCCAGGATAAAAGTTGCAACCGATGCCATTTTCTTCAGTTTTTCTTGCCCCAGATGTCAGGTGCCCCCAGATAGGAAGGCTGTAAAAATAAACGTATACCAAAAAACATGCATATATTACTAAAAAACATTTCTTTCATCTACAAGCAAATACACCACATAGGTAGTATAGAGATGAGAAGTACAGAAAAGTCTCAGCAATGGAAAAAGGGTGATGGTGGGTGAGTAACCTGGACTGCAACAGTGAATACACTCGAACATCTACATTTATGGTAGGTACACAACTGTAGTATGTTCGTGTTTCACTGTTGCAGTCATTACACTTGGGTAGAATCCCAAAGCTGAGCTTGGGTGGCTGGGTCTAAATTGGATTTGGAGAGGGTAACAAGCCCTGCAGAACTGCAGTGGCAAAGCCTGCTCTGGATTTAGAGTAGAGAGGTAAGTGGTAGTGCTTGGTGAAAGTGTGCACTGAAGCTCCAGGTTGCAGCTTCTAAAATGTCTTTGGGTTGGTACTCCTTTGAGGAAAGCTGCTGAAGTGGCTGCTGCTCTGGTAGAATGAGGCCTAATGCCCTTAGGCACTGATTTGCCATGGTGTGCATAAGAGAAGCGGGTGCAGTGTCCTATCCATTTCGAGATTGTCTGCTTTGTAATAGGCTTTCCTTGTGATCCTGCAGCATATGCTACAAACAGTTGCTCAGTTTTTCTGAAAGCTTTTGTTTTGTCCAAACAGAATCGTAGCTGTCTGTGTATATCCAAAGCGTGCAGTAGTCTCTCCCTTTTATTCTGGGGATTTGGGTAAAAAGTAGGTAAATGAATGGTTTGGTTTAAGGACACATTGGAAACCACTTTTGGCATGAATGCTGGGTTTGTCCTAAGAGAAACCCTGTCCTGATGAAAAATGAGGAAAGGTTCCACAGCCATTAATGCCTGTAACTCTGAGACTCTTCTTGCTGAAGTTATTGCTAGGAGCAGAGCAGTTTTGCATGACAAGAATTTTAGATCAGCTGTGCTGGCTGGTTCAAAAGGAGGCAGCGTGGGTTTTTCTAAAACAAAACTGAGGTCCCAAGTAGGTACTGGTTGCTCTCCTTGGGGGTCTTATATTTTTTGCCCCTCTGAGGTACTGTCGTAGTAGAGGATGTGAAAAAATAGGGGGTTCCATATTGTAATGAGCTGAAATGGCAGAGGCGTGGATTTTAATAGATGAGAAAGATTTGTCCAGCATCTCAGTTAGGTATTGTAAAATCTGAGGTATATTAGGGGCAAGTGGTTCGAGCCCTTGTGCTTGGTTCCAAGCACAGAATCTCTTCCATTTTTCTGCATAAGATTTCCTAGTGCTGGGCCTCCTGGCTTCTAAAATGACATCCATAACAGCTTTAGAGAGAGGTGCAGTCTGAGTGGCTACATTATCTGCCATGCTGCCAGATTTAAGGTTCTGAGCTGACTGTGCATGATTGGATTGTCTTGTTGTGTCAGAAGATGAGGAATTTGAGGTAGAAGCCAAGCTGGGCCTTGAGACAAATTCTTTAGGATTGGGTACCAGTGCTGGCGTGGCCAGTCTGGTGCAACCAGGATAATTTTTGACCTTTCTTGTCTGACTTTTAGTAGCACCTTGGTGAGAAGAGGCATCGGAGGGAAGGCATAGGCTGCCAGGCCTTTCCAGCTGAATGATAGAGTATCCACTTTCCATGCTTGAGAGTGATAAGTTCTTGTGCAAAATTTCTGTATTTGGTAATTGTGAGGGGAGGCAAAAAGATCTATGTCTGGGCGTCCCCATTTCCTCGTTATCATGCTGAACACCTGTGGATTTAGCTTCCATTCATGAGGATCCATGAGATTTCTGCTTAGTTCGTCTGCCAGAGTATTTTTTGTTCCTGGCAGGAATTGTGCCTGCAGATGTACTTGATAGGTCAGTGTTGTGTTCCACAAAGTCATGGCTTGTCTGCATAGGCAGTAGGAGTGTGTGCCCCCTTGCTTGTTGTACCACATAACTGTGGTATTGTCCGTCTTTATTAATAGTTGCCCTGTTTGTATTAGGTCCTTGAAAGCTGTCAGAGCATTCTGTACAGCTAGCATCTCTTTTTGATTGATGTGAAGATGCATTTGTTCCTTGGTCCACGTGCCCTGAATACATTTTCCTGCCATATGTGCCCCCCAGGCATAATCCGATGCGTCCGTTGTTATTGTCTGCCTGGTTGTGGGTAAAGTGAAAGGCTGTCCCTTGTGGTGACAGGCCTGGGCCCACCATCGAAACTCCTGTTGTAGGCAGGGAATTAAGGTTATGACCGTCTCCAGACTGTGACATTGCTGAGTGCAAACACTTTTTAGATATCACTGTAGTTTCCTCATATGCAGTTTTGCATATGGAATTAGTAGAATGCAAAATGCCATGAAACCTAGGGCCTGCAGAATTTTTCTTGCAGGGAGCTGGGTTTTTGTTGTCATCATTTGAAAGTAATGAGTCAGTTGCCTTTGTTTATCTGGCGTGAGATAAGCCATCTGGGAAGTTGTATTTAAGCTTGCACCCAGGAATATTATCTCTTGAGAGGGCACTAGTTTTGATTTCTTTTCGTTTAGTGTACCCTAGGCACATTAGCAATCTTTTTACAAACGCCAGATGCTTTAGAAGAATGTCCTTGCTCTCTGCTTGAATAAGGCAGTCGTCCAAGTAGGGATATATTTGAATTCCTTTTTGTCTGCAAAATGCAATTACTGGTGCCAGGCATTTTGTGAAGACCCCGGGCGCAGTAGATAAGCCAAAAGGCAGTGCAGAGAATTGGTAATGCATTGAGCCTGCTATGAATCTGAGGTATCTTCTGCAAGACTGTCTGACTGGGACATGCAGGTATGCCTCCTTGAGGTCCAAAGTAAAGTACAGTTTTGTACCTACCATAAATGTAGATGTTCGAGTGTATACACTGCTGCAGTCATTACACTTGGGTTATCCTGCCGTCAGGCGGTCCCTCAGTCAGCCAGAGTTCCAAAGTCTTGGTCCGGCGTTGGTTGCTGTCGCTTCTTCCCTGATGTCAGTGCGCCAGGGGTATATAAGATGCAGCCGACGCCATTTTCTTCAGTTTTTCTTACCCCAGATGTCAGGTGCCCCCAAAAAGGTAGGCAATGCAAATTGCTAATAAAAAATACATGACAAATGCAAACAAAAACTTCCAGTTACCAGCAAAAACACCACATAGGTAGTAAAGGGTATAAGGCATAGATAAGTACTATCAAGGAAGAGGGGAAGGAGGGAGGGTAACCTGGACTGCAGCAGTGTATACACTTGAACATCTACATTTATGGTAGGTACAAAACTGTACTATGTTCATCGTGTTACACTGCTGCAGTCATTACACTTGGGTAGAATCCCAAAGCTGAGGTTGGGTGACTGGTTCTATAAGGCATTAGGGGTGGCTATAAGGCCCAGCAGCACTGCAGTGGCAAAGCCAGCTCTGGATTTAGAGTAAAGAGGCAGGTGGTAATGCTTGGTGAAGGTATGCAAATAACTCCAAGTTGCAGCTTCCAAAATGTCCTTGGTAGGTACTCCTCTGAGGTAGGCAGTTGAAGTGGCTGTAGCCCTGGTGGAATGAGACCTAATGTTGCTAGGTACAGTTTTCCCATGTTGTATATAGCAGAAATGTATACAGTGCCCTATCCATTTTGAAATGGTCTGTTTTGATATAGCTTTTCCCTGTGCTCTTGCAGCATATGCTACAAACAATTGTTCAGTTTTCCTGAATGCTTTCGTTTTGTCCAAGTAGAAGCATAACTGTCTGTGTATGTCCAAGGAATGTAGAAGTCTCTCCCCTTTATTCTGGAGATTTGAATAAAATGTTGGCAAATGAATGGTTTGGTTTAGAGCCACACTTGATACCACCTTTAGCATAAAAGTAGGGTTTGTTCTTAAAGACACCCTGTCTTGGTGAAAAATGATGAAAGGTTCCACTGCAATTAGTGCCTGTAATTCTGAAACTCTTCATGCTGAAGATATTGCCAGAAGCAGAGCAGTTTTCCATGAGA
This sequence comes from Protopterus annectens, assembly GCF_019279795.1. Lineage (NCBI taxonomy): Eukaryota > Metazoa > Chordata > Ceratodontiformes > Protopteridae > Protopterus > Protopterus annectens. The sequence continues at coordinate 1,034,371,410 of NC_056746.1, read as the reverse complement.
CATATTTTAATTCTGCTGAATTGGCTGGTTCAAAAGGAGGTAAAGTTAATTTCTCCAAGACAAAGTTAAGGTCCCAAGCTGGAGTTGGTGCTCTACGGTGCAGTCTTATGTTTTTGGCCCCTCTGAGGTACTGTTTTAGCAAAAGATTAGAGAAAATTGGTGGATCTGCGTTGTAATGAGCAGAAATGGCATAGGCGTGGATCTTAATGGATGAAAAGGACAGGCCTTTGTCCAGCATCTCAGTTAAATATTGTAAAATCTGAGGAATATTTGGGACAAGAGGGTCAAGGCTGTGTGCCTGGTTCCAGGCACAGAATGTCTTCCATTTATCCGAATAGGCTTTCCTGGTGCTAGGCCTCCTGGCCTCCAAAATGACATCCATAACAGTTTTATAGAGGGGGGTTGTTTGCTTGACTAAGGTATCTGCCATGCAGCCAGGTTTAAAGTTTTGAGTTGGCTGTGAAGTATCTGATTCTTTTGCTGAGTCAGAAGATGTGGAATCTGAGGCAGTATCCATGGTGGCCCTTGTGTTAAGTTCTTTAAGATTGGGTACCAGTGCTAGTGTGGCCAGTCTGGGGCAATCAGGATAATTTTTGGCTTTTCTTGTCTGGCTTTCAGGAGTACCTTTGAAAGGAAAGGCAGTGGTGGGAAGGCATATACTTGAAGGTTTTTCCAGCTGAATGAGAGGGTATCCACTTTCCATGCTTGAGTGTGGTAAGTCCTTGTGCAGAATTTCTGTAGCTGTCAAATCACTGGGGAGGCAAACAGATCTATGTCCGGGCTCCACCATTTTTGTTCTATCATGCTGAATATTTGTGGATTTAATTTCCATTCATGCGGATCCATGATGTTTCTGCTTAAGTCGTCTGCCAGAGTGTTTTTCTCTCCTGGCAGGAACTGTACTTGCAGATGAACTTGAAAGGTTAGAGCTGTGTTCCACAATGTCATGGCTTGTCTGCAGAGGAGATATGAATGAATTGCTTGTTTATGTACCACATAACTGTGGTGTTGTCTGTCTTTAGTAGTAGTTGCCCTGGATGCAGAAGGTCCTTGAAAGCTATAAGGGCATTTTGTACAGCTAGCATCTCTTTTTGATTGATGTGAAGATACCTTTGTTCTGCGGTCCACTTGCCCTGAATACATTTTCCTGCCATGTGTGCTCCCCAGGCATAATCCGAAGCATTTGTTGTCAGTGTTTGCCTGGCTGTGGGTTGGGTGAAAGGCTGTCCCTTGTTAAGGTGACAGGCTTGTGCCCACCATCAAAACTCCTTTTGAAGGCAAGGGATAATTGGTATTACTGTTTCCAAACTGTGACAGTGTTGAGACCAGACATTCTTTAGGTACCACTGTAGTTTCCTCATATGCAGTCTGGCATATGGAATTAGTAGTATGCAAGATGCCATGAACACCAAGGCCTGCAGAATTTTTCTTGCAGGGAGTTGGGTCTTTGTTGTCATCAACTGAAAATACTGAGTCAGTTGTCCTTGCTTGTCTGGCATGAGATAAGCCATCTGGGCCGTTGTATTTAAGCTGGCACCCAGGAATATTATCTCTTGTGAGGGCACTAGTTTTGACTTCTTTTCGTTTACTGTGTACCCTAGGCAAATTAGCAATCATTTTACAAACGCCAGATGCTCTAGAAGAATGTCTTTGCTCTCTGCTTGAATAAGTATGGGTAAATTTTAATTCCTTTTTGTCTGCAAAATGCAATTACTGGTGCCAGGCATTTTGTAAAGACCCTGGGCGCAGTAGATAAGCCAAAGGGCAGTGCACAGAATTCATAATGCATTGAACCAGCTAAGAATCTGAGGTATCTTCTGCAATTTTGTCTGATAGGGACATGCAGGTATGCCTCCTTGAGGTCCAAAGTAACGAGCCAAGCTTTCTTGCCCAGCATGGGAAGAAGCTGCTGTAGTGTCAACATTTTGAATTTTGGAACATCCAGGTAAATATTTAGAGAAGAAAGATCCAGAATGGGTCTCCAGGCTTTGTCCTTTCTGGGAACCAGAACGAGTCTTGAGTAAAATCCTTGTCCTTGCTCCTGTGTTGGTACCTTGTGAATAGCTCTCATGTCCATGAGTGCTGTAATTTGTCTTTGAGCCTCTGCCCACTGATTTGGTGGCAGGTTTGGCATTCCTTTTAACCTTGGCAGAGCGTGAAAGTGGAACCTGTAACCTTGAGATACAAAGTATAGTTTTGTACCTACCATAAATGTAGATGTCCGATAGATATGCAACTGCAGTCCTTACATATGGGTTGTCTTGCCGCAGGCAGCCCTTCGGTCGGCCGGATTCCAAAGTCTGGGTCCGGCGTCGGCTGATGTCGCCTTTCCCCGACGTCAGAGCGGCTGGGGTATAAAAGCATCAGGCGACGCCATCTTCTTCAGTCTTTCTTGCCCCAGATGCCAGGTGCCCTCCAAGGAAGGCTAAATTTAGTGAATGGATAAAAATTCCAGACATGCACAACAGTAATAAACAGATACACCATAACAGATATCCCCAGCTAATATGAAAAGGGGTGAGTGGACCCTAAAAAAGAGAATTACAGAGGGGTAGGAGGGAGGGAAAACCCGACTGCAGTTGCATATCTATCGGACATCTACATTTATGGTAGGTACAAAACTGTACTATGTCCTTCAAGAATGCAACTACAGTCCTTACATATGGGTTGAATACCATAGCCAAGCTGGGGATGGTAGGATCTAAGATAAGGATGGTGTAGCTAAAATTCCAAGACGAAGTTGAGGTCCCATGCAGGTACTGGTAGTTTTCTTGGAGGTTTAATATTCTTTATCCCTCTTAGAAACTGTCTTAACAAAGGATGTGAAAACACAGGTGGATCACAGTTGTATTTTGCTGAAATTGCTGAAGCGTGTATTTTTATGGAAGAATATGAAAGGCCATTGTGAAGCATTTCTGCCAAGTATTCTAGTATCTGTGGGATGCTCATTACTGATGCATCCTGACCCTTGTTGGCATTCCAGATGTTGAATCTCTTCCATTTGGCGGAATAAGTTTTTCTGGTGGAAGGTCTGCGTGCTTCCAGTAAGATCTCTTGAACTTTTTTGGAGAGAGAGATATGGGGAGAAGTCATGGAACTCTCCAAGCTGTCAGTTGCAATGTTTGCAGGTTGGGATGAGACTTAACCTGGCTGGCAGCCTTAGCACGTGTGTAGGCCTTGATAGACATAGACACAGGAGGCCTAGCTGCCCCATGTGCTGGAGTAACTTTGTCCACCGGTATGGTGTCAGGCAAATCTTGGGCTTCGGTTTCAGTTGGAAAATCAACAACCGGCACCGGGATAGCCTCCGGGACCGAAGTGTGCGGTAAAGCGGTGTCGTCGGCCTGGAGCGGTAGAATTACCGCCTCCGAAGAGACCGATGCACTCGCGGTAGGCTTTAGCGAGGTGTCTGTGGAAGTCGCGGGCTGCGAATGTCGGTCCCGGTCCTTCCGTTTTTTGGAAATATGTGCTGTCGCTTGTTCCGATGGCATGATATAGGAGTAATTTTCCCCAAAAAAGTCTTCAGCAAATTCTGCCCGGCGCCTAAGTGTGCGCTTATTAAAGCAAGCACAGGCAGCACAGCCCGAGACGTCGTGGTCTGGGCCGAGGCAGGGAAGGCAGTAAGAATGGAAGTCTTATGAGGTATTTGTTTACCACAAGACAAGCAATTATTAACTTTTGCAGTTTTATCTGACATCGGCTGAGGCAAGAAAAGGTTCCCCAAAGGGGTACTTAGCTTTTTGATGACTTCGGATCTGAAAACACAGGAGCTGGCCGACCGGCACTTGCGAACTGCTTCTGCTTCGGGCACTGCGCGGCAAGAAAGACTGAAGAAGATGGCGTCGCCTGATGCTTTTATACCCCAGCCGCTCTGACGTCGGGTAAGAGGCGACATCAGCCGACGCCGGACCCAGACTTTGGAATCCGGCCGACCGAAGGGCTGCCTGAGGCAGGACAACCCATATGCAAGGACTGCAGTTGCATTCTTGAAGGACATTATTGAGAACCCATTGGTCTGTTGTGATCATATGCCAATTGTGAATGAAAAGTGCTAGTTTTCCCCCCAGGGGGGCTGCCAAGAGAGAAGTGCTTGGCAGCTGTAGTGGGAAGTCATTGGGGCTGCTTTCTATAAGTTTGAGGCCTGTCTTCCCCTCCTTTCTGGGTTGAAGCACCCCATTGTCGAGGCGTGTAAGAACCTTGTGGCTGACCTCTGCCTGTTGGGCGTCTGTATCTGCCCCTTTGAGGTCTATCTGCAACTGGAAAGGAGCAATTTTTTGTTGGTCAATTTCTGCTAAATCGAGGAGGCTGAACCTGTAAGAAATCCTTCACCGTTTGCATATATTTTGCCTTATCCTCCATTTTCTTTAATACCTCTTCTGCCTTAACTCCAAATAAAACATCCTGCTGCAAAGGTGCATCCAATAATTTTGCTTTAACATGATCTGGTAAAGTCTGCTCTTTTAACCAAGCATGTCTTCGAATGACAGACCCTGTAACTGCTGCTCTACAGGAGGCCTCTAGTGAATCAAAACCACATTGCAAAGTATGTTTACTCACTTGTTCAGCTGCATGCAAAAAATCCTGCATTTCCTTATAGTCAGGAAGATCTGAATTTGGTAGCATTTTTTATTTTAATTGAGACATCAAGTATTGCTGATATTTAAGCATGTGAAACTGGCAATTCAAAGCCCTCATTGCTAAAGTTGCAGATGTATATACTTTCTTCCCCCATCTGTCTAATGCTCCGGAATCTATGTCAGAGGGAACTGGATTTTTAGCTGTAGAGACCTTTACCTCTTTGGGACCCTGGGAAATAGTTTCAGGGTCAGCAACAGGGCTTTTATAAAGAAATTTGTGAGAGTCAGGGACTCTGTAGTATCTTGTCTGGTTTAACTGGAGCAGGAGGTAAAGAATCAGGATTTAAACTGGATTCAGAGTACACATCATCCACAATATCTAACACTGGTGGAATAGCAAGGGGTCTGTGTTGAGGTAATAAAAGAAAATCTCTGAGCCTTTTCTTGGATTCTGAGTAATCCTGGCCCTCCCAATGGAAATGCTCCTTCATGGTATGTAAAGTTTCCCCAAAGGAGTAGTCCTCTGGAGGAGAGGCTGAAGGAATTGATTCTTTAGCATCAGAATCCTCATAAGGGGGTAAAGAATATCCCTGGTCTGAGGAGGAATCCGAAGAAATGGACACCTGGTCGGATGAGTCACAGTCTACCTCCTGTCTAGGCCTTTTGTCAGGAGGGGGGTGGGACCCCCTGATCAGAGTAATTAAGTCTTCGGCCATTTTTAACATCTGTTTCTTAGGCATGGAGGCCTGTGCTGGGGAATGCTGAACTTGCTTCTTTGTTTTTAAAGTCGTTTTAGCCTTTGCAGAAGATTTGATCCTTAGTTGAGTAGGCCTGAATACACCCTCTGAAACTGAGGGCTGTTCAGCTGGCCCGGATCCCTCTGGACGGTTAGTCTCGGTAGGGCCTAAATCTAGAGTATCCGGAGGCCCAGCCTTCTCCATGTGGGAGTCGGAGGCGGCCTGTGGTTCCAAAGATGCGGTCAGGGGCTGCGTAGGCGCCTCGCTGAAAACCGGAGAACTGACGACTGGCCTAGTAGAGGCTTCGTCGCCAGTTTTGGGCCTCGGATGCCTGTCCTTGTCTTTGCGCTTTCTGCGCATCCCGGTCGTCGGTATTTCCGACGGCATGGTATAATTAAATTTTCTACCAAAATAATGTTGGGCAAAATCAAACCGACGTTTAATAGTGCGCTTGTTAAACCTAGTACAAAACCGACAACCAGTGACGTCATGGTCTGGGCCTAGGCATGGGATACAATAAGAATGGAAATCCTTATGAGGTATTTACTTCCCACAAGAAATACAGTTATTAACTTTTACTGACATTGGTCTGAGGCAAGAAAATGATTCCCCAACAGGGTCTGAGGCAAGAAAAAGTTTCCCCAACGGGGTACTTAGCTTTATAGAAGACTTCGGTTCTGAAATTCGAATTGAAAATTTTTGGAGTCGGCCGACCGGCACTTGCGAACTGCTTTTGCTTCGGGCACCGCGCGGCAAGAAAGACTGAAGAAAATGACGTCGGCTGCATCTTATATACCCCTGGCGCACTGACGTCAGGGAAGAAGTGACAGCAACCGACGCCGGACCAAGACTTTGGAACTCTGGCCGACTGAGGGACCGCCTGACGGCAGGATAACCCAAGTGTAATGACTGCAGCAGTGTAACACGATGAACATCTAGCCAAGCTTTCTTGCCCAGCATGAGCAGAAGTTGCTGTAGTGTTAACATTTTGAATTTTGGCACATCCAGGAAAGTATTTAGGATTGACAGGTCCAGTATTGGTCTCCAGGCTTTGTCCTTTCTGGGTACTAAGAAAAGTCTTGAGTAAAATCCTTGTCCCTGTTCTTGCTGTGGAACGTTTTGAATAGCTCCCATGTCCATAAGAGCAGCAATCTGTTTTTGTGCCTCTGCCCATTGGTTTTGTGGCAGGTCTGGCATACCTTTTGGTTTTGGAAGCGTGTGGAAGTGGAACCTGTAACCCTGAGAAACAATATTCAGCACCCATTGGTCCTGGGTAATCATGTGCCAATTTTTCGAGAAAGGTGCTAGCTTCCCCCCTAGGGGTGCTGTCAAGAGGTAAGTGCTTGGCATTTGCAGAGGGAAGTCACTGGGACTGTTTCCTATAAGGTTGTGATTTGTCTTCCCCTCCTTTGGGGGCTGACGCACCCCATTGTTTAGGTCTGTAGGAGCCTTGGGGTTGAGATCTGCCTCTTGGGCATCTATATCTGCCTCTTTGTGACCTGTCTGACACTGGTAAGGACCAATTTTTTGAAGGCCAGTTTCTGCTAAATCTAGGTGATTGAACCTCTAAGAAATCTTTCACTTTCTGAATTGACTTTGCTTTATCCTCCATTTTCTTTAACACCTCTTCTGCCTTAACACCAAACAAAGTATCATGCTGTAATGGAGCATCCAATAATTTTACTTTAACATGGTCAGGTAAACTTTGTTCTTTCAACCAAGCATGCCTTCAAATAACAGAGCCTGTAACTGCGGCTCTACAAGAAGCCTCTAATGAATCAAAACCAAATTGCAGAGTATGCTTTCCCACTTGTTCAACTGCATGCAATAAATCCTGCATTTCCTTACTGTCAGGACCGTCTGTATTTGAAACCATTTTCTGCTTTAACAATGACATAAGGTACCGTTGGTATTTAAGCATGTGAAACTGACAGTTTAAAGCTCTTATAGCTAAAGTAGCAGAAGTGTAAACTTTTTTCCCCCCATCTGTCCAGAGCTCTGTAATCCCTATCCGAGGGGACTGGATTTTTAGCAGTGGAAGCCTTAACCCATTTAGGACCCTGGGAGATTGTTTCTGGGTCTGCAATGGGGTTTTTGTAAAGAAATTTATGAGAGTCAGGTACTCTGTAGTACCTGTCTGGCTTGACTGGTGCAGGGGGTAAAGAATCAGGAGACAGACTGGATTCAGAAAAAACATCATCATCAATATCAAGCACAGGGGGGATAGCTAGGGGCCTGTGCTGAGACAATAAACGGAAGTCTCTGAGCCTTTTCTTGGATTCAGAATAATCCTGTCTCTCCCAATGGAAATGCTCTCTCATGGTGTGCAGGATTTCCCCAAAAGAATAATCCTCAGGCGGAGAGGCTGAAGGTATGGACTCTTCTGCATCAAAGAGGTATCAGAGGAAATGGAAAACTGGTCAGAGGAGTCATAATCAGTGTCTTGCCTAGGCCATTTGTCAGGAGGGGGATGGGAACCCCTGATTAAAGTAATTAGGTCTTCGGCCATTTTAAGCATCTGTTTCTTTGGCATGGATGACTGTTCTGGAGAATGCTGTACTTGTTTCCTTGTCTTTAATGGTGTTTTTGACTTTGCCTTTGCTGCTGTAGTGGTCTTAATTGTAAGTTGTGAAGGTCCGAAAACACCCTCAGAAGCCGATGCCTGCTCAGCGGCTCCGGACCCATCTGAGGATATAGTTTCCGTAGGCCCAATACCTTGAGTTTCCACAGGCCTCGGTGTCTCCAAATGGCTGTCTGTTACGGCCTGTGGCTCTGAGGTAGTGGGTGTCAGGGGCTGCGAAAGCACCTCAATGAGAACCGGCGACTGGCCTAGAAGGGGCTTCGTCATCTGTTTTGGACCTCGGATGCCTGTCCTTTTCTGTCTTTGCGTTTTTTATAAATTCCGGTCGCCGGTTGTTCCGACGGCATTATGTAATTAAACCTTCGGCCAAAGTAATGTAAAGCAAAATCAAACAGACATTTAATGGTTTGTTTATTGAATCTAGCACAAAACTGACAACTAGTAATGTTGTGGTCAGGGCCTAGCCAAGGAATACAGTAAGAGTGAAAGTCCTTATGAGGTATTTGCTTCCCACAAGAAATACAATTATTAACTTTTACTGACATCGGTCTGGAGCAATTAAAAGTTTCCCCAACAGGGTATTTAGCTTTATTGAAGACTTCGGTTCTGAAACTCAATTTTGAAAATCTCAGAAGTCGGCCGACCAGCACTTGCGAACTGCTTTTGCTTCGGGCACCGCACGGCAAGAAATACTGAAGAAAATGGCGTCGGTTGCAACTTTTATCCCTCTGGCGCACTGCCGTCAGGGAAGAGGCAACAGCAACCGACGCCGGACCAGGACTTTGGAACTCGGGCCGACTGTGGGTCGCCTGCCAGCAGGATAACCCAAGTATAATGACTGCAACAGTGAAACACGATGAACATTCTTTTGTGATGAGGTGTGCCACGTAGAAGGATTTCCTGACTACTGTGGTGATATGATTATCAAAGGAGAGACTACTGTCCACCTGTGTCCCAAGGTCTCTTATTACACTTTCGGTGTTAAGTAGACTATCGCCTATGTGGTAGTTCATAGGTACAGAGTTTTTACCAAAAGGGATGACAATGCACCTTTTGGCATTGAGCTTGAGGCCATGGCTTTGACACCAGACATCTGTTTCAGTGAGGCCCCTTTTGTAGGATGTTCACATCGTTAGGAGTTTTGATTATAGTTTGCAGTCATCTGCGAACTTTCTTAGCCAAAGACCTTCTGTGTTAGCCTGTACTACAGAAGTGGATACCAAACAGGAGAGGACCCAGGACTGAACCCTGTGGTACTCCACTTGACCCTGATCTGAAGTAGGATTTAGAGTCTGCTACTTTCACAGTGTGGGTTCTGTCAGTGAAAAAGTTGGCAACCCATCTTGTGACATAGGGATTTATACCTAGTTCGGTGAGTTTATCTATAATGCCAGAGTGGGGGATGGTGTCAAAAGCCTTGGCGAGATCTAGATAGGCTGTGTGAACCACCTTACCCTCATCTACGGCTTTGGTGACCACTTCAAAGAAGTCTATCAGTTTTAGGAGACATGATCTGCCTTTTACAAACCCGAACTGGGTAGGGTCCAGTGTTTGGAGATTACCAATGTCACTGTTTATAAGTTCCATGATGATACGCTCCATAGCCTTGCAGACCATACTCGTCAAGCTGATGGGATGGTAGTTCCCAGAGTCCGTGGTGGCTCCCCCTTTGTGGAGTGGGTTAACCGTTGCTGTGCGCGATTCAGTGGGCACAAAGTCTGAGGTGAGGCAATGACTGAACATGGTACTTAGGTGGGGTGCCAGTACGTCTTGTAGTTCGTGTAGATCGCAGCCTGGGATGTTGTCACGTCCCATGGATGCTGTGTTCTTGGCTTTGGAGAGAGTGTTTTTTACCTGTGCAGCCGTGATTACAGGAACTTTGCATTCTTCCGGTACAGAGATGGGCCTTTTAGGGAGTGAGAGAGGAGTAAAGTTAGCACTGAACCTATCTGTCAGGATGTTGGCAATATCAGTTGGTTCTGTATATTTAGTGTCATTGTGCTGTAACTTAGAGCAGATCTGAGTGTTGCCATTGAGATGCCTGACAGCTATAGAATGCTTTGTGGTTGTCTTTAGAACCAGTGGCAATTTTGTTTTCGTAACTAGCTTTGGAGAATTTTATGAGGGATCTCCGCTTCTTACTGAGGCTGACCCATGCAGTTCCTCCAATCATGGGATTTTACTCTTTTTTGCAACAGTTTCTTACTTCTGTTGTAGAGTTTGTTTATGGCAGGGGACCACCAGATTGGTTTCCTTTTTTGGAGGATAGCATCTTGGTTCTGTTAGGGATTGCACGATCCATGCACTCGTGTAAATGGTTTATAAAGTGAAATTGTATAGGATTCAGAAGACGTACCTCTATTGTCCTTCAGCATGGGTGTCGTGAAGTTTGCCACTTCTGTCTTAAGAAGCGTGAAGTTAAGTTGGAGAAATTTTTTTACAGTGGTTTCCCTAATGGGGGGTGGAGGTGGGATGTGGATGTCTAAAGTGATTAGCTTGTTGTCGGATCTGACCAACGAAGAAATGACCTCTGGTGTAGAATACCAGTTGCCCATGTTGGTAATGACCAGGTGTAGGACACTGCTGCCCCTGGTGGGGGTGTGGATAAGCTGATCCAAGTCGTTGGAATTTATGAATTCCAGAAAATGTTGAGCACAAGAGTTGGTACATGAGTATTTTTCCCAGTTAATGTTGGGGTAGTTGAAATCGCCCATTATTAGGGTGTTATGTTGTGCACTAATATTTTCCAGTGTATCAAGAAATGAGGAGTGGGAATCCTGGGGCATCGTGGGGGATCTGTAGCAAGCTACAATTTGGATTGCGGTCTTTCCCAGGATTAGTTGCACTTGGATAATCTCGGCTGCATCATGCTGAGCAACTAGCCTGGAGGTGTGGATATCCTTAATGAATATAGACACGCCTCCGCCTTTACAGTGTTTCAGTCCAAGTTAGGTGGCCGAAAGGTGTGGTATGAATTACAGCCTGGTAATGCAAGGGTGCTCTCTGGAGCCTTTAACCAGGTCTCTGTCACTGTACAGATGTCGATGTTCTCCATTTTAAGGAGTGCCTCGAGTGAGTGCATTTTGAGGTTTAGACTTCTAGCATTAAGTAGCATTACCCTCAGATTTTGCTTGCTTGTACATGTTACGATGGTGAATTTATCATTTGAACCTTGCCTAAAAAGGCACTATAGGGGTGGCAAGAGCCTTAGCCAGTATCTGGAATCCCAAGGGCGACAGGTGCAGGCCATCTCTGGCAAAGTATTGTGGTTTGTCGATCATATCATCCCAGGCAGACAGATACTGGATCTCCTTAGATTGACACCAGAAGCTTAGCCAGTTGTTGAAGTCTATCATTTTGTCCTTGTACTGTGGTATCATTCTGGGTGATGGCAGGATGCTACTCAGGGCTAGAGCCATACCTGCCTGGGCTACAAGATTGGACAGCTCCTCCATGTCTCTTTTCATGTAGCCCAGGGAGGTACGTCTCAGGTCAGTCACAACAACATGGACAATGACAGAGTCATATTTGTACTTGTTGTGGAGTGACCCGAGTGCGTGCGTTATATGGCGGATCCTGGCACCTGACAGGCAGCTGACAGTAACTTTCTCCTTGTTTAGCCTGGTGAGTGGAACATCAGTGTGTCTGACTATAGAGTCACCTATGACTAGAGTGTTGGGTACGTTGTTATGCCTTATAGGCTGTGGCTGAGTGGCACATTGAGTTTGTGGGCTATGTGTCATTTAGGTTGTGCTGGGGGGTGGAGGTTGCTTGCGTTTCTGCTTTGGAGGTCCCAGTTGCTTGGGAGATTTTTACTGAGAGCATCTGCGAATGTAGGTGTGTGTTCTGTGTTTCTTTGTGTGTGTTTTGGTGGTGTACGTTTTAAGGGACTATGTGATGAGTGTGGTGTGGTCCAAGTGTTTACCTTCTCCTCTTGAGTGTCTAGCCCAGTCTTGGGTGAAGAGAGCTTTGCTTCCAGTTTGGCTATAAGTGCATCTCTCACAGGTTGTAGTGTTGGGTGGTAGGAGGAGAGGGTTGTCTGTGTACAGCAGGCAATTGCTGCACTGCCCCAAGATACCCAGATTCATCAGGTAGACAGGAGAAAACACCAGGAGCTGACCCTTAGACATGCCTGGATAGGTGCTTACTTATTAAGTACTAAACACTGTTTTCCTCTACACAAGTGAGGAAAGGGAGTACTGTAGTAATTTGTAGCTAATTTATTGCTTAGAAGGAGTTCTGAACAAGTGCTGAGCTCAAAGAAATATTATACTGATTAATCACAAAAAACACTACACTTGGCTTGAGAGAAGGCTTGGCACATCAGACGAGGAACGCGGGAAACGAGATCTGAAGATACTATGAGAGGGGCATAGTGGGTAGGTCTTAGCTGAGAGTTTTTGGCTGGCGCGAGCTTGGTAACTGCCATGTCAGTTCCAAGGACGGAACCGAAGTCCTAACAGCAAGGAATGAATAAAGATTTACAACATCAGATCAAGCTTTAAAAATATTCCTACTGACAGTAAAGTCCAAATAATTTTATCAACAGTGTAATCATAAATGAATTAAAAAAAAATAGTACAGTCTTCTGCCTCTGACAACTTTGAGGCTTTTCCCACATCTCTGCAAAATACTCCTGTAATAATTTTAGCAGATGAATGATGGATGTCAGCTCAGGACTCCCATCCATACCCATAGAAGTCAGTCCACTGTACTTACACAAGTACAACCTCAGCAGGGCAGCTAGCAGGTGTCAGTACAGGTTTGTTCCATAGTTCTTTTATACTATACACACACACACACACACACACACACACACACACACACACACACACACACACACACACACACACAAAATATATGCTATCCATTTCGCTTTGACTAGCAGAGGCACACACACACACACACAAAGGTGAAAGAGTAATTTTAAAAAGTACTCTTGACTTGTGCCATTATCCCCATTACTGTTGGCTTGGTATGGAATTCTTACACAAAAGAAGTTGAAAGGTATGAGTAAACGTTCATAAATATTATGCTTTAATTGCTACAATGTGGAAGGGCACTGTACTGGAGATATTTTGCTACTTAACTACTTGTACTCAAAATCAAAATTAAAGTGTCTGCGATGACTACATTTGCATTATGTTTTGCATCAGTGATATGAAAAAGTAAGAAGTCATTTATCTGTTATAAAATAACTCATTTACTTCTTTGGTAACATCAAACACGGAGTTAAAAACTGTCCCACTAGTAATGTTCTCAGTAGAAAGTGCAGCCCTGCTACTGCTAATCTGTCATGCCTTTTATAATAATTTCTTTAGTTCCTTTTTTTTTCATATTTATTGTGTGTGTGTGTGTGTGTGTGTGTGTGTGTGTGTGCGCGCGCGCAGTGGTGGTGGGGTTGATGCATTTTGCAAAGATAGTGGAGTAGGTCAACAGCTTCAAGCACCTCGGAGGGGTGGCTGAGAACAGAAGTCTGAATGAGGAAGACAAAGCTGGAATCAGAGGGGGTGCAGAGACACTAAGCAAATTCTTGGGAGGAAACCCATGCAGCTACCAGGAGAAAAGATGCAGACTACACACAAACAGAGCCTAGAGATATCTGAATCAGACTTAACCTTTTTATCTCTAAGGTGATGATCTTGGCCATTACACCATAATTTCTCTACGATGGGATACTCTGACATTTATTTTATTATTTAATTTACATTTGCTTACCAGGAAAGTCCAACTGGACACAAGTCCTTTTTCAGCGAAAGCCCAGGGAGAAAAGCTCCTATAAATTTTTCATATATATATATATATATATATATATATATATATATATATATATATATATATATATATGTTGCGTATGTTATACAACAGTTATATTTACATAATGAACTTTGGAATACATAGCAAAATACATATACATAGTTATTAACAGTGAAAAAGCTAGTTACATTTACATACAGTATTTATTTTTTTTAACTATAGCAGTTAATATATGTTCTGAATTATGAATAATTGCAAATTTAATGTGCTATGCAGACTCACAGGATTTCAAAGCTAAGGATGAAATAAAAGTTAATGAAACAGGTGGGTGAGGTTAAATGAAAGTACAGGTGGGAAAGGACAGGGGATATTAGTGGGGAAATAATATACTGAGAAAGAGGGAATCAGGAGAGAGCAGTAGGTAGTATAAACATAAATCAGGTTTTCAGACTTACAGAGCCAGGTTGCAAAAGGTGGAGTTTAGGCTAAGGATGTAACAAGAAGTTATGTACTCGCCATAACATTCGATGTATGTAGTCCATCTGGAATATAAAGGTAAGTTGTAATGCTTGGAAAATGTATGCACGGAGCTCCATGTAGCAGCTTCTAAAATGTCCTTGGTAGCCACCCCTCTTAAGAAGGCTGTGGAGGTGGCTGTGGCTCTGGTCGAATGAGGTCTAATGTTAGCTGGCACAGTTTTTCCATGAAAGGAGCAACAGAAACGAATGCAATTCCCTATCCATTTTGAAATTGTCTGTTTGGAAATTGCTTTTCCTTGTGCACCAGCAGCATATGCTACAAACAACAGGTCAGTTTTTCTGTAGTTTTTAGTTCTGTCCAAGTAGTAGCGCAACTGTCTGTGTATGTCCAGGGTGTGCAGAAGCTTTTCCCCTTTGTTATGTGGATTTGGAAAGAAGGTAGGCAGGTGAATAGCTTGGTTTAATGAGACCCTAGATACCACCTTTGGCATAAATGAAGGATTGGTTCTCAATGAGACTCTGTCTTGATGAAAAATAAGAAATGGCTGTACTGCCATGAGGGCCTGTAACTCAGATACTCTCCTTGCTGAGGTTATGGCCAGAAGAAAGGCAGTCTTCCAAGAGAGGAACTGTAGTTCTGCAGATGCTGCTAGTTCAAAGGGAGGCAGTGTTAGCTTTTCCAACACGAAGTTAAGTTCCCAAGTAGGCAGTGGTGGTTTCCTTGGAGGATTGATGTTTTTAATTCCTCTTAGAAACTGTCTTAGCAGAGGATGAGAGAAAACAGGTGGATCAGTATTGTACTCTGCTGAAATTGCTGAAGCATGAACTTTAATGGAAGAGTAAGACAAGCCATTGTGGAGCATTTCTGATAAATATTCCAGGATATGCACCATGTTCATAACTGTTGCATCTAGGCCCTTTGAGGTGCTCCAGGTGTGAAATCTTTTCCATTTTGCTGAGTATGCCTTTCGTGTGGAAGGCCTGAGAGCTTCCACGATGCTATCCTTCACTCTCTTGGATAGCTTATCCTGGTGATGAGTCAAGGTATTTTCCAGGCAGCTAGCTGTAATGTTTTCAGGTTGGAATGCAGAGTTTTGTAATTGTGCTGTGTCAGGAGAAGCGGCCATTGTGGCAGAAGCCATGGTTTTGTCCATGACATGCTCTTTAGCAATGGGTACCAGTGCTGTCTTGGCCAGTCCGGAGCTATCAGAATCACTCTTGGCTGCTCTGCCCTGATCTTCAGTAAGACCTTGGTCATTAATGGAAGAGGTGGGAATGCATACACTGTTAGAGCTCTCCAGCTGAAAGAGAGGGCGACCACCTTCCATGCTTGTGGGTGGTATGTCCTTGTGCAGAATTTGTCCAGCTGATGATTGTGTATTATTTGTAGTGTCCATTTGTCCCTTGTAATAATGTGCCAATTTTCTGAAAATAAGGAAAGCTTTCCGCCCAAAGGTGCTTCCAATTGAGCCCTGGTTGGCGGTGTCAAAGTAAAGTCATTGAGTCTGACCTTGTGCAGCAGTTGTAGGCCCTGCACTACCTCTCTGGTTGGGATGCTGCCATTGACGTCCTCTGTAGGAGCCTCTAGCTTGCCCTCTACCTCTGGCACGCCTGTTCTTGCCTCTCTGAAATCTGTCTGTGTCTGGAAAGGACCAGTTCTTGGAAGGCCAATTTCTGCTGAATCTTGGTGGTTGGACTTGCATAAAATCTTTGACTGTTTGTACAGATTTTGCCTTTTCTTCAAATTTCTTTAAGACCTCCTGAGCAGTGGAGCCAAATAACTTTTGTTTTTCCAGTGGAGCATCCAGAAGCTTTGCTTTAACATGGTCTGGCAGAGATTGTTCCTTCAGCCAAGCATGCCTACGTATGACTGCACCTGTCATAGCTGACCTACATGAAGCTTCCAATGCATCATAACCACACTGCAAGAAATGGTTGCTAACCTGTTGAGAGTTATGTACCAGATCCTGAAGAGATTTGCGATCTAGGGGTTCAGGTGAAGACAGCTTTTTATGCAATTCATCTAACAAATATTCTTGGTACTGTATCATATGAAATTGACAGTTTAAAGCCCTCATAGAAAGGGTAGCAGAAGTATACACTTTTTTACCCCATCGCTCTAAAGCCCTGGACTCCCTTTCAGAGGGGAGTGGATTTTTTGCAGTGACAGCTGTAACCCCTTTAGGGCCCTGGGAGACAGTTTCTGGTTCAGCAAAGTGGGCCTTGTAAAGGAAATGATGCGAGTCCGGGACCCTGTAGTACCTATCGGGTTTAACAGGAGCCGGAGGAAGGGTGTCAGGGGTAGTGCTAGACTCAGAATACACATCATCAATGACACTTAAAACAGGAGGAATAGCCAAAGGTCTATGCTGAGGTAAATGAAGAAAAGTCCTTAATCTTTTCCTGGAATCGGAGAATTCCTGGCCCTGCCATTGAAAATGCTCTCTCATGGAGTGAAGGGTCTCCCCAAAGGACAGCTCTTCAGGAGGGGAGGCAGAGGGAATGGATTCCTGTGCATCAGAATCCTCGTAGGCCGTGAAAGCCTCCTCCTGGTAATCTGATAGAGCAGAGCCATCAGAGGACTGAGGATCAGCAGACTCAACCCTGGGCCTTTTGTCTAGAGGGGGTTGAGAGCCCCTGTCCAGATGAGGCTGGGATCCCCTGATTAAGGAAATAAGGTCCTCAGCCAAACTTAAAATCTGTGAACCTGTAGTGGATCCCTGAGAAATAGACTTGGGAGGGAGAGATGTTTGTTGCTTAGCAGCTTTAGCCCTAGTGAATGCTTTAATGGATATGGATGCAGGGGGCCTAGCTGCTCCATGTGCTGGGGTAGTCTTGTCTAAGGGAATGGTGTCGGTAGTTTCCTGAACACCGGTTTCCGAGGGTAAATCATAACCGACTCAGAAGAAGCCTCCAGGGCCGAGGCTGTCGGTTGTACCGTTTCCACGGTCGGAAGTACCAGGGACTCTGTTTCAGCCGAGACCGAGACACTCGCGGTAGGCCTAGGCGTGGTTTCAGCCGAAACCACGGTCCGCGTGTGTCGGTCCTTGTCCTTCCGTTTTTTGATTAAATGAAAAGTCGGAGTCTCCGACGGCATTTTATAAGAGAAACTAGCCTAAAAAAATTCCTCTGCAAACTCCGACCGACGCCTAAGAGTGCGTCGGTTAAAGGAGACACAGGCAGTACAGGCCGAGACGTCGTGGTCTAGGCCTAGGCAAGGGAGGCAGTAGGAATGGAAATCCTTATGAGATATTTGTTTTCCACAAGTCAAGCAATTATTAACTTTAAGCGTTTGATCTGACATCGGCTGAGGCAAGAAAGAGTCCCCAACGGGGTACTTAGCTTTTTGAAGTCTTCGGTAGCTGAATTTACAGGAGCTGGCCGACCGGCACTTGCGAACTGCTTCTGCTTCGGGCACCACGCGGCAAGAAAGACTGGGGAAAATGGCGTCGGCTGACTCTTTTATACTCCGGGCGCTCTGACGTCGGGGAAAGGGCGACATCAGCCGACGCCGGACCCAGACTTTGGAATCCGGCCAACCGAAGGGCTGCCTGAGGCAGGACAACCCATATGTAAGGACTGCAGATGCATCCTTGAAGGACATCAGCTCTGCTTAGCCTGTCTGCAATCACATCGGACTTCCCCAGAATGTGTGTTGCTACCAGAAAATGTTGGGAAGACACTGCCCACTGCCACACTCGCATGGCCTCTCTGCAAAGGGGATATGACTTGGTTCCTCCCTGCTTGTTCAGATACCACACTGCTGACATATTGTCTGAGTGGATTGCAATAGTCCTGAGGAAGAAAACTATGAAGTGCTTGCAACACTAGTAGCACAGCTCTCACCTCCAGGACACTGATATGCAGATGCATCTCTTGCTCTTGCCACGTGCCTTGGACTGTCCTGCCTAGATAATGCACCCCCCCCACCACATGTGGGAGGCATCTGTGGTCACCGTGGCAACCGGGGGCGTAGGAATGAGGGACTTTCCTGCATTGAGGTTGTCGGTGAAAAGCCACCAACTGAGATCCTGTTTGCACCTGTCTGTGATTAGAATAGGGTGAGAAAGAGGAAGACGTTGAAGAGACCACTGAGCGGAGAGTAGCCACTGAAGGAGCCTCACATGTAACCTTGCCAGAGGGACTAACATGATCGTAGCAGCCATTGTCCCCAACAAATGGAGGACCCATCCTGCCTTCACTCTTCTTAGAGGGAGCAAGGCGTAAACCTGTTGCTGTAGGACTCTGATTCTTTCCTGTGGTAGAAACGCCCACATGAGGACTGTGTCTAATTTGGCGCCTATAAAAGTGACACACTGTGAGGGCAACAAGGAAGATTTTTCCCAGTTCAATGTGATGCCCAACTGTTGACATAGGTTGATAGTAGGGTTCCTGGTCTGAAGTAGTAGATGCCTGGTGGTGGCAGTAAGGAGGCAGTCGTCCAGGTACGGAAACACTTGGAATCCCTGACGTCTCAAGTGAGCAGTCACCACTGCCATGCATTTGGTAAACACCCTGGGGGCTACGGTGAGACCAAAGGGCAGGGCTCGAAACTGAAAGTGACTGGCTCTCAGCCATAAGCGTAGGTGACTTCTGGATGCCCTGTCCATCTTTATGTGGTAGTATGCATCCTTGAGGTCGATGGAGCACATCCACATTTCTTTTCCCAACAATGGGAGAATAGACTGTAATGTGACTATTCAGAACATGGACTTTTGCACATGGGTGTTCAATCGGCTGAGATCCAAAATGGGTCTCAGGTCCCCTGTTCTTTTCGGCACCAAAAAGAATCTGGAGTAAGTCCCTAATCCGATTTGGTCTGAGGGAACATGTTGGATGGCTCCTTTTTCTAGCAGCTTTGAAACTTCTGAAGCTGCGTAACCCCTATGACTGGGTGGAACATACAGGATTTTCTTGAATGGAGGGGGATTTGACGAGAAGGGAATGACATATAGTCTGGAAATTGTTCGTAGAACCTATTGGTCCTGGGTGATATCTTGCCAGGCCTCCGGGTATAATGAGATTCAACTCCCGACTAGAACCGGAAACGCACAGTCGGGCCTCCCATCAGGAGTGTCGGTAGGGAGAACCACGAAAGGAATTGCGGACTCCTGAGTTGCGAGGGCCTCCTCTGCCCCTAGGTCGGATCTCCCTGAATAACCACCCCCTTCCCCTGCCTCTGGAGGGGGGCTCACCTTGTGCCTCTCTGATTTCTTGAACCACATTTTGCCACCCCTCCGAGCCTTGGGATAAGGCCTAGAGGAAAGGGAAAAATGGACTCCTACGGCAGACATAGTTTTTCCCTCCTGCTAACACCTAGTGAGAGTGCCTTTCTCCTTGGTTCCGAACAAAGAGGAACCATCAAACGGGGCGTCAGTGAATGAAGACTTGAAAGCCTCCGCGAAATGACAAAGGCACATCCAGGCCTGCCTCCTAAGAGGAACTCCTGAATTTGCTGCCCTACTCACTCCCTCGGCTACGTAGGAGATTAGCCTCATGGAGGAGTTTGCAATAGAATTGAGGGTAGACATCTAAGCGTTGACCTTCTGGGCCACCGCCTTAGAAACGTTAACCTTGAGAGTATCTCCAAGCTCCTTGAGAAGATCTATCTGGAGCCGTGTAAAGTGTGATAAGTAATTCAGTGACTGTAAGGTAAAGGTCGCTGAAGAAAACGTACGCTTTCCGTACCTGTTCATAGTCCTAGTCTCAGCTAATTCCTTCTGGATGGCAGCTGCCACCACCATGGCATCCACAGGGACTCCCTTGGATAGAAATTTCTTATCAGTAGGAGCAGAAAAAATTTATTGGGTCTCCTGAGGACTGGTTCCACAGAGTCAGAGGTTTCCTACACCCTTCGACAAACCAAATCCGGAAGTTCGAAGGGTGGAGATACCCAGGAGGCGGAGAGCTGAGCATCAAAGGCCTTCAAGAAGACAAGACTCCTCCTCGGAGGGGGCTTTGGATGGCCAGTCACCTCTTTGCTTCAAAATCTCTAGGATGTCAGAGAAAGAAACATCCTCAGAGGATGACTTAGGGGCCCCCTCTGATTCCTCGAGGTCGGTGTCTGATGTGAGAGACTCATCCTGAGAATCTATGCGCTTCCTCTTCCATGTTTTCTTTCTGGGTGGCTCCTCAGGCAAAAACTCTGAGGGGGCCCTCAGAAATATGGGGACCACTCGGGGTACCCTGAGGTCTTGGGGCTCCGCTGTCCAGAGATAGATGGTGATCAGAGACCTCCACCAGTGATGTAGGGAACAGAATGACCGACCTGTATGATGCTGCTGACGACCTGGCCAGCGCACTCCGCATGGCCTCGAAAGCTGGTCCTCCCGGATCCGAAGAACGACCAGCCTCTGAAGCAGAGACAAGAGTCAGGCTTCACCGCGCTGAAGCACTGACAGGGAGACTAGGAGCCGAGAGGTGTCCCAAAGCCTCTCCCTCGGGTCCGACCAAAGAATCCTGAGTCCTGAACCCAGTGGACAGCGCCGACAGGGTCGGAGCTGAGGTCAGAGCTGATAAGCCCGGAGGGGGTGTCGGAACAGACTTAGGGACATCACACAGAGCCGAGCGCTCCGGTTCCGAAAGCTGAGATGTGCTCGGAGGAATAAGTATCGATGCAGGTTGAGGGACCGGCTCCGGAGATGACTGGGTCGGAGCCAAGAACAATTTTGCCAGTACCGGTGACTGAAGAAGTCTCTGCACCACTCTATCGACGTCCACATCTGATAAGGACCTGGAAGAGTTGGAGGATAGGGAAGGAGATAGAGACCCCCTCTCTGAAGGGGACCTGCGAGAAGGGGATAATGGCTTAATGGTAGGTGACCGGCTCCAAACAGGTTCCAAGAAAATTGGAGCCGAAGCAGGCTCCATAATCCTGCGGCCCAGAGGACAATGGAGCCAAGGATGTAGATGAAGACTTTGCTATTTTCCCCAGTGGCTCCGAGGAGACTGATGGAGCCGGAGATCGCTTTTTTGCTTTTGAAGATTTTGCCTTAGAGCTGGAAGCACTCTCCAGATCCTCCTCGAAGGAGGGTTTCAGAAATCCCTTCAAAATCAATTTGTTCTTCCTTTCCTGAAGAACACGCAGACTAAAAGCATGACAGAAACTGCACGATTCCTGGAGATGAATCGCTCCCAGACCGTACACACAAACACTGTGTCCATCAGTAATGGACATTTTATAACTGCACTTGGAGCACTTCGTGAAGCCCGAGGGATTATACTCCTTAGTATCTT
Source organism: Protopterus annectens (assembly GCF_019279795.1). Classification (NCBI taxonomy): domain Eukaryota; kingdom Metazoa; phylum Chordata; order Ceratodontiformes; family Protopteridae; genus Protopterus; species Protopterus annectens. The sequence goes on along the minus strand of NC_056746.1, from coordinate 1,034,350,043 downwards.
TGGACATAGTTAACCAACAACAAGTAACTAACTGAAAAAGATAGACCAACGGTCAAACAGTCACAAGTGCGGGAACAAGCCAGACAACAGACAAAACACCACAAAGATCTCTAACTCAAACGATCCTCAGACACAAATAGAAGGGGGGGGGGGATTAATTCCTCTAATTTAAACGGTTTTAGTCAACGGGAAAACTTTAGCATACAAGGAAAGCAAGGGGACAGACTAAGTCCTCTAAGTGAAACGGGCCTAGCCAGTTGGAAACAGCTAGTGGGATACCACAGAATACGCAATCAAGAAAAACACAACTTTTCCACAATACAGACAAGAACACACACAATAGCTATTAAAATAGCTTTTTTGCAAAAAACTTCTATGATATAACATGAAAAAGGGTACTTCGCCACAGCCAACAGCGACACCACGTCCGAGCTACACGAGCGGCAAACGAGATCTGGGGACAGAAAGCAGTGCAACATGGGATACCATCTTAGCCCAGCCAGTAGAAAGACTTCGAGCTAAAAAGTATTGCCGAATCAGAGCTGACATTCGGCTCTGAACCCACGGGTAAGAATGTAGGCGAGATTGGACTACATAACATTACATGTTCGCACAGGAAGGTGGGAGGCAGGGGTAAATAAAGTAGAATAGAGTAGGGAAGGGGTACATTAGTGGGAGTAGCAAAGTGCTGTGAGAGACAACAGAGTAGAAGTATAAGAGATTAATCAGGGTTAATAAAGTTACAGAGCCAAGAATGCTGTAGTTGAGACTTTAAGGTCTTTTTGAAGGAGGCAAAGGAAGCTGTGCCTGAGATGTTGGGGGGGGGGGGGTCATTCCACTGTTTGACAACAGTACTGCTACAGAGGGACATACCTGCTGAATTACTGGCTTTGATCACATCTAATAGGAGTTCTTGACTGGATTGCAGTACTCTAGTTTTGGTGCTTGGGAGACGTAGGTTTTGTAAAGCAGGGATTTTCTCAAGGTAGTTAAGTAGTTTCTGGGTTAGTATAAGTTGATTATAAAGAATAAGGTTGGGAAGCTCCAGCCAATCAAGTGTTTTAAGGGGAGTGCAGTGCTGTGTTCTGTGAGGTGTACTGGTTGCAAATTTGGCAATTTTACAAGATGTGTGCAACTTGGAAAGGTCAGACTTTCTGTGATTTGTGAATATTGGTGAGGCATACAAAAGATTGGAGATGAGATGGGTACGTGCAATAGTGGCTCTGATGGAGTCTGTTACGAATTGTTTGTTCCTGTATAGCATGGCAAGTTTTTTTTATGTACTTTCTTTAGGGTAATGGATAGATGTATGTCAAATTCCATGTTGTAGTCGACAGTAACTCCTAGAAGTTTGGTGCACCTGAAAGGATATATAACTGTGTTATTACTGGAGGTGATGTTGAACTTAATGTTATGAGAGGAGTGTTCTGTGGGTGGAAAGTTAATAAGCGAAGTCTAAATGGTATTTAATATTAATTGTGATTCTGAGACCCACCTTTCACAGTAAGAAGAGAGGATTGTGTTTGCTCTAGGAGAGCCCGGGGGGAGGGTGAATCACAGAATGCTGTACAATCATCTGCATACTGGATGATGGAAGCATGAAGTGTGGAAATATGTAGGTTGTTAGTGAAAACCGAAAAAAACAGTGGCCCAAGAATGGAACCCTGTGGGACCCCTAGTGAGACGGGTAGCAATGGGGAAGAGTTCCTGGTGCCATATGACAGCCTGATGTCTGCCTGTTAGGTAATTTCTTAATTAGGAAATGGTAGATGGGCTTAGATTTAATTCTGCGAGTGTGTCAGTAAGTTTAACATGATTAACCACATCAAAAGCCTTGGAAAGGTCTAAGAATATGTCTGAGACATAATTTCCATTGTTTCTGTGTTTGCTGGCTGACTGTGTGAAAGATACAAGAGCTGTAAGCATTATTAACATTCTTAAGCATTCTGTGCAGCAACACACATTACCATGCACACTGAGCTCAACCAGGCTGTTTGTGATTCTGAAAACCTGAGCCATATCATTATCATACTGTAAAAGCAGGCACCTCACTACAAGGCAAGGCAATGACAGCACATGTACCACACCTTAGAAAAAACCTTTTCTGTAATACCACCACTGTTCAGTCTAATTATGTCTGAATGCCTAAATATGTGAGGTGGATTTTGAAGACAGCATCAAGAAAACCTATTCCTTCCTTCTGTGTTCCTTTATTAA